>NC_047021.1:22655381-23255381 GCF_902652985.1 Pecten maximus | reverse complement strand
TGTGACAGGAAGTGTATAGGCTGTCGGGGCTGTAGTATCTTTCTGACAGGTAGTGTATAGGCTGTCTGTACTTTAGCATCTTTGTGACAGGCAGTGTATAGGCTGTCGGGGCTGTAGTATCTTTGTGACATACAGTGTAAGGCTGTCGGCGCTGTAGCACCTTTGTGACAGGCAGTGTATAGGCTGTCTGTACTTTAGCATCTTTGTGACAGGCAGTGTGTATGTAGCATCTTTAAAGATGTTTGATTTCACGATTTAGCACAACAAAATGATACATTCTGTTAAAATCAACATGTATTAGAGTTGTGTGTATCATAAACCCATCACAATATGAAATATATTATCCAAATGGTCGACGGCTTTGTGTGAAGGTAAAATAAGGCTAGGGTCCACAGGTGAATGATAAATCCCCGGGTGTCCGATCTCAATCAATGAATTTAACTGTAGAAGATATATTTATACCGAATAAAAGTTTAAACCATCATTAATCTGTTTTCTTCTAAAAAAAGTATTAATGATGTGAGAGCAAAAATCAAAACGAAAGGTGAAGGAATTCGAAAACAGTTCATCAAAAAATGGTTAAGTAACTGAAACACTTAAATAAGATGAAAAAGAGTCATTTTAGACGAATGGTATATCTTTTTTAATAATACATCGGAGTGAATGGAACCACGGTCATTTTTTCTTGACACCGGACTGGCCCTCCTAGTGTTAATGACTTGTGTTTAATGTCTTGGCATAATGGTAGATGAAATCTAAATTAGAAACAGTTTATGCATCCACAGTCGCCTATCATTTATTGGGCCTCTGTTTGTGTAACTGTTAAAGCAAACACATCAATTGTATATCGGTTCGTGTAGATCGATATGTTCTTTTTAGATCCTAAGTTATAAAGTGGTAAGGCGTCTGTATATATTTGTTCAGGAATTAATCTCAGTAGAGAATAATATATTTCATTGAAAAATACAAGCAGCATTGTCTTGTTACTTAATTATGCCTTGTTCTTTTTACCTGTCTGATACATTCGTGTAAACAAAAGATTAATGTTAACTGTGGATTGTCATTATTATTATTTTTCACTATTATTTTTTTTTTTTTTTTTTTTTTTTCATTTTGGCAGTTTTTCCACTTAGATCAATACCACGGTATGTTACAGCTCTCCTCTGCTATCAGGTATTTGTCCTAATACCAAAATATAAAAAAGCATAACTGATATTTTATATAGTTTATTTTTAACAAAATATATAATTCAACAATAAATATTCATATGTACGAAATTCAATAATAAATCAAATATCACCATCAACATATATAAATAATACATATTATAAAGTATGTACAATGTATGTTATTGAGAATAAATAAACATCAATATGA
The DNA here is from genome assembly GCF_902652985.1 of Pecten maximus. NCBI lineage: Eukaryota > Metazoa > Mollusca > Bivalvia > Pectinida > Pectinidae > Pecten > Pecten maximus. The sequence continues at coordinate 23,254,004 of NC_047021.1, read as the reverse complement.
AATAACACGAATTCCTATCAAATATGATTTCCATATCATTTTCTGATACACTTACACACAGTACAATCTTTCTCTTACTAGAACACTACGCCAGCAAAACATAACATAATAATATCACAGACAAGATTCGATATCCAGTATGAAATATGTAGGTCCATATCCCCAGTATATATCGGGTCACATACCAATGTCAGCCTATCAAAGACTGGATATGATTCCGGTATATAGCCGGGTATCATTGTCAGTGTATCAATGACTGGATATTATTTCGTATATCACCTGGTATCATTGTCAGTGTGTCAAAGACTGGATATGATTTCGGTATATAGCCTGGTATCATTGTCAGAAAGTCTACTTCTCTCGAAGGATATCATGGCATATATTCCATTGTCAGTAAATCTAGCATTAGTTCCTTATGTCTATTTATTGAGAAGTAGATCCCATCCTTTGTACATCGCGGGTCAGATCCTTATATCCTTACATATCATAGCATATGTCCAGATAGATTATCACAGCTGGTTGCGAGTATATTAAGGATATACAAAAACTTTTCACGTGGGCTGTTATTACAATCTTAGAAACACTTCCTATGTACAATTCCTGGTCCACATTCATCGTATTCCTGTTTCGATACCCACATCTGCTGAAATGTAGACAGAGACCCCAGGATTGATCCGCCGATCCACACGGAATACTTCCTCTCCGGAGGGGCGATGACTTTCACCTTTACATTGTTGGGTACAATACCATCCAACTCTCTCTTGAATCGGTCAGCCATACCTGAATCACAGGATTAACATATTGAGTAAACAACATAGTCACGCCACTCCAATAAATTGATAAAGTGCTAATTAATAAATATGTTTATTTCGTTTTTATCCGCATTAAGTAATTTTCACTCACCTGGAAACATTGTACTTCCGCCGGACATAACGACATTATTGTAGAGATCTCGTCGGATGTCAATATCACAACCCATAACTGAGTTGTGTAGTTGCTCATGCACTCCGATGGATTCCATTCCTGTAAAACAATGATAATGTAGGTAAATAATGTTTGGTTTACTGATATTTTCTTGATTCAAAGAAACTTTGATTTGCTACGTTTTAATGGATAATGTTGAACGCAATCCTTCAACGATGCTTACCTATAAATGATGGCTGGAATAGAACCTCTGGACACCGAAACCTCTCGTTACCAATGGTAACAAGTCCACCGTCCGGTAGTTCGTACGACTTCTCAACTGTTGAAGACTTTGATGATGATATCATTTCGCTCTCGAAGTCCAGAGCTACGTAGGACATCTTCTCTTTCATATCACGGACTATCTCCATTTCAGCTATAAAAGGAACAAGATTTACATGACATCATTTCATTAAATCCAAAGAGTGTTTTTGCTCCAAAATTATATGAAAATGTGTTGTCAATGTTGAAAATATAAAATATGAAATCCATGACTCACATGAAGTCGTGAAGTTGTAACCTCTTTCGTGGAGGATCCTCTGGAGATAGGCTGTGAGGTCACGACCTGCCAGGTCCACACGTTTGATGGCATGAGGAAGGGCATATCCCTCGTAGATAGGTACCACGTGGGACACACCATCCCCGGCATCAAACACGACCCCTGTGGTACGTCCAGAGGCGTACAGAGACAGCACAGCTTGTATCGCCACGTAGAAGGCTGGTGTGTTAAACGTCTCGAACATAATCTGTAAATACATCATCAAACAAAAATGAAGCATATACATGTATCATTTATTGACATATTACTTTTTTTTCTCTTACTTTCCCCCTATATTTGCATTTCTTTCTTTTTCTTTCTTCTGGCGCCCCCTCAGTCCCTCCTTTCCTTCTTTTTTTGCTATTTTGCGTAAATGGTGTGGTGAACAATATTGTTATCGATATTATATATGTACCTGTATCATTTTTTCCCTGTTTGCCTTAGGGTTAAGTGGTGCCTCTGTCAACATGACCGGATGTTCTTCGGGAGCCACACGGAGCTCGTTGTAGAAGGTGTGATGCCAGATCTTCTCCATGTCGTCCCAGTTAGTGACGATGCCGTGTTCTACCGGGTACTTTAGAGACAAAATCCCTCGTTTGTTCTGAGCCTCGTCTCCGACATAGCATTCTTTAGCGCCCATACCGGCCATGACCACCTATCGAGAAAATCATAATTTGTACCAGTCATTGACACATTAGAACAGTTTGTCGATTTAGGAATGTTAAGGAACAAATCATATTTCCTTAAACCCACGCTTTACCTCTTCTTTAGGCCTGACACCTGGAAAGGCAATCAGATAGGGTTGAAGAAGCATTTTTTAAATGTAAATGTTTAAATTCAAAATATTATGAAACGGCATTTATTTTACAACTCACATCATAACGTGGCCTCCCGGTAATAGCGGGGAAAACTGCACGTGGAGCATCATCCCCGGCAAATCCCGCCTTACACATTCCACTTCCGTTGTCAATGACAACAGCTGCGATATCTTCTTCAAATGTAGACATGCTTTCTGGTATTATATTTCTTTTATGCTATCCTGTAACAATAGATGGTAATACTTCTTTTCGACAAACGGATTTGAGAAAATAAAAATAAAATCTATGAAATCATGAAAAGCCATGAACCTGGCCGAAAAGACAACAACCACAAAAATAATAACAATAATCTTGGATTATACTTCAGCAGTGTTGGCCTAATAAAACATTGGTTATGTTGTAGACTGTATGACATACTTATATAAGGAGCTCCGTTATTGATACCCTCTCAAGTCTTCTAAAGTATTTTATCACCACGGGCGTGTAACGTATGAAATATTAAAATGTTATGAAAGTAAAGCATCCGTTCACATATCAGAACTATTCTCGATGTCGACTTGTATATACAAGCTGTACTCTTACCTGACTTTTTCTGTATTTCTACTTTCCTCTCGAAGCTATTATGCTTGTCTTTAAAGACTTCTGTTCTGCCGTGTTAGTAGTTGTTTTGACCTCTGTCTCTCCTGTCAGCCGCTGTGGGTGAATCTGAATCTGCATGGTCCCACCACGGGTTATATAGCAATGCATTGCTCCTTCTGAGAAATCTGACCAACATTCATTTAGTTCGGTGAATATTTTCCATATAAGGAAGGTACAGAAATAGTAATACAGCCAATTTGTTTACATATTAACAATCATAATCGACCAAAATAAACGGCGACATAACAGTAAATCTCTGTGACTAACCCGACTGACACACTGCTAAAAATAGACATTATACTCGATAGGTATATTCCTACTACAGGTGTATAGAGGTGAGTGAAACGTTCTATTTATAAATATGGATATATAGGTATAGGTTTATGTTTTTGTTTATCATCGTTAGTCAAAGAAGTTGATATTACACAAATATCATACTATTGCTCTACACAACTCTACTGGAGAACAATGTCTTTTTAACCTACTGGATACTGGATTCGTGTTAATGATGTTGACCGATCTCTAAGGATAAGGAGATCTAAAATCAAGACGTTTAACCAAACAGTGTGACGATAAAACAGTTTTATTATATATAGCTTCTACACGTTACTAATAACATATATCATTGAAAGTTAGTGATTCATGTACCGGATGAGTATAAATTGTCGTTTAGAGATGGTTACACCAACAGAACATCACATTGGGGTGAATCTATAAGCAGAAAGCGTTCCTTTTATCCATCATGTTCCCATTATAATATAGAAAAAGTATGAATATTTTTTCTTAATATAGTTATATCATTCGCCTTTGCAGTATTACAATGTGTATAATCAATAAATCAAATCTGCCCTGCGGCAATATCTTGTGCAGCAGCGTTTTAATCAACACTGTTCGATTTTGTGGTGTTAATAAGGTCAAATTAGTGTCACGGGGATGAAGATGTATCGTGTACACAAACCGTTTCATTTCAAAAGTGGTCTAGTGTGACCCTCGGTTTGTATACGACGTTAGTAAGTCTATGGAATTGTTGCCACTAGAGACGGGGATGTCTTCGACAACATAATAAGGATGTTTTTGATTACACTGAAGGGGGTGGGGCTTTTATTTCAGAGCGTCATCTGAGCCCTAATCCCTCCTAGTAGAAACTTGCCGTATAATGGTAAATAGAATGTTTCTTCGAGATCAAACATTATGATATAATGATGCAAGTATTTTTTATTTTTTACGATCCTGACGGCTTTGAGTTAAACATTGTATTTTATATAACATGTTGATTATGGGCACAATAATTAATGTAGGCAAGCAAAGGGAGGTGTTTTACTATGGTTTTAGATAAAGCGGCTCGATGAATTTTCAGTGACGTTTCCGTTTTCTGAAGTCAAGTATCGAGGTTCAAGTCCAATTTTAGCCTCTTTTGTCTCCTTTTTACTTGCATATATAACTATAACTAGCTATTTACTAAACGTAGAATAATTCCCTGTCCGATAACGCATGTGTCATCATATTAGAGAGGTATAAGAGATGCACTTATCTTACAACATTGTTTTTTCGATTTTTTTTTACAGCATATGACATGTGCTAACATCATTGCATACAAATTGTCAATACTCCGCTCACTATGCATGTGTATAATGTAGGATACGATTATTTCTGACTCATTGGTTTTGACTAGGACCGTATATGATTAGACATGTAGTATACGTTTTAATATCAGTCATAACCTTTTATGGTATTACACGTAATATTAATTTAAGTTATCCATAAGAAACATACAGTAACGATAGATGTTGTTGTTTATTAAGGCGCAGTAAATGTGTTTTTGTTTTGTTTTGTTTTTGTTCGGGTGATCTGTTCACCGTCATAACTTTGTATCTTGTGCCCTTTTCCACTGATAGTCGCATAGCTGTGAAATGTTGAAACCACAACACAACTTGTATGTTAAATTAATTTTATACACGGGCAAGGTTGCCAAGGTATCTCATAAAGATATTTCATGAACGTTCACTTTAACACCAACTATGTTTTAAGTTATTCGAGTATTTTCTTTAGAAAAGACAATAATAATATACATGTTTAAGGGGTAATTTTTTTATAATATTGATAAGATATTGAAAAGAATTCCTTCAATTCAGACAATTTTTTTTTCTATTCCCTGTCCATCGATAATGTCTATTGAGATTGAATGACGAAATCCTTTGATGTTTACAAAGGTTTCCTATTGTATTTGTGTACTGCCAATCTAAGTATTCTATCAGGGTTATCTCCCCTACGGCTTCAGTGTCTTTAAACTGAAATAGGATTATTGAAAGTAATATTTCTGAAGAAGTCTGTGAAGAAAGAAAGGCCTTGCGGAAGTCTAGATTTTTCCCCTTCGCAAGGAATTCAGTTTTTTACATAATATTTTATATTGTACGTGAATAAGCGTACAGGTAAAAAGTGGTATGTGTATGAATATCTAGATATAAAGTGGTGTATATGACGCGATAATTCTGTCAAAAACTAACGTTTTAATGCATTTTCATCTTTAAATGCTATGAATTACAAAAGATACGACTATAATGCGAGAAAAGATTTCTATTACCCATTCTTTTTGAATACCTTTTTTCTCTGTGTCAAATCTATAAGATACATCTGATATTTTATTAATTTGACTGTAAGACCATGTTTACCAGGTTACATTGTATGTAGATCCAAGTCCACTGTGGTTAAAATATCTGGTCAAATATAACGGAATATCACTTTTTTGACTCAGTATCATGCAGATGTTTTTACACGTTTTCATTTTTGTAACATTTCTACAGTCATACACGTATTCTTTCAAATACTTATTTTGTATGATTTCTACTTTGTAAGTTCATGTCCATGTCCATGTTTTTTGAAATAGAAGAAGATTCTTTCAAGAAAAAAAATGACCCTTTCCTACTTTTGTCATGTTACCTGAGCCATACTGTATATGTATCTGGATTCAAAGGTTTCACATTTTCCCCACAGTGATGGCATTGTGCTGTCATTAAAGCAATATATATATTCTTATTATTTGTGTATGCCTTTCCGCTGGACATTGTCCATAACGTCCATAACAACGAGTGAGAAAGAATCATGTTTTTCTATAGCTACACCATAACACTGATAATAAGTTTACAAGACATACCCATACTGAATGGTTATGTGGACAATTCAAAATAAATGACGTTTCTGGTCTTCAACTGCACTTTTATTTTAAATAGCATTATTTGTGTGTATGTGTGTATGAGGGGGAGGGGGGTGAATCTGTAACTCTATATTACAGGCTTTGAAATTGTTAAGTCTGTTTGCTTCATGAAACGAAAGGGCATGAATAGGGTCCAACTCATCAACAAATAAAGATATATCTGCCAAAGAATGTCATTGCTCTTGGGATTTTAAGGGCTGTGCTGCCACATTGACACCTTAATGGTTTCTCAATATTAAGTTGTTATGCACAGTGTTTCCAATATGTTGTCCGTTAACCAAATTATCAAATAGATCTATGTTTATTAACTAATATTCTTTTAAGATACAAGTTTCTTACTTTGGCCACAATATCCTCTGACCTTGTTACTTCCTTATTTGGTCACTGTTTAAGTAATGAGTATCCAAAGAATGCCAGTTTTAAATACAGCTTTTATGTTTATCATGAAGTTTAAATTGTGTGTCTTTATACGCCCAATATCAAATATAATTATGCCATTACTCCAGAGTACACTTTTGACAAACGAGTCGTTACTCTTTATATCAAAGTCAGTACAACAGCATGTAATGGGAGAGCAGGCTCATCTTCTAATTCTACAGATTCCCTCAATGTCACGGGGTGGTATTATAAAATTTCTTCTTATGAACGAATAAAATCAGCATAGTTTTTTAACATTTTATTCTCAATAAAAGATCTAATTCCATACAAGGAATCATCAACAATGAACAAATTAATGAAGCATGCTTTCTTACACATCTTACAGAATCCAGAATTTAAATTCAATTTATATATTTACATGTCTCATAATCTACAGACATAAAATGACTATTAAGCCAGAGAGAGAAATAAGCATGAATATGAATAGCTATGCGTTAATGTAAATGTTACTCAACATGGATCAAAACATACAAATACAAGCATTTTATCATTTTCATATATAGTTTCAACACTCACAACACATTCGTACATTTGCTAGGACTCTTTGTCGGTATTGCGAACATAGGTGTCATATTGCAAAATCACAAACCAGATCCCATTGTCAGTACATAAGGGTAAATTGTCTGTATATCAAAACTCACTTGTCGGTGTCCCATGGGTCAGATTCCACGATAAGTATAAAGTAGCACCGGATAATGATGTCTGTATATTGAGTTTCCAACGACATGAACGGGATACCATTTTCAGCTTATATTGGCCAGCTGAACTGTTTATATACCGTTGATCGCCAGTATATCGAAGATTCTTGAAGAACTCTGATTTCAAATAGAGCGTTATCTTCACTGTAAGACTAGAAACATTTCCTGTGTACAATTCCTGGTCCACATTCATCGTATTCCTGTTTCGATACCCACATCTGCTGAAATGTAGACAGAGACCCCAGGATAGACCCACCCATCCAAACGGAATACTTCCTCTCCGGAGGGGCGATGACCTTGACCTTTACATTATTAGGTACAATACCATCCAGCTCTTTCTTGAATCGGTCAGCCATACCTGAAAAATAAAAGACCGTTTTACATAAACCTTAAAATATAGTCATCAAGTAATTCACATAGCTTCTGATCTTCAATTTAAAAAAAAATGTCTTTGCTTTGACATTACCTTTTACAATCTCGTGTTAGGCCCATACTTTCGTATCAATACTTTTTAAATAATCAGATTGCCAGAATCTAAAAGCCGATAAAAAATAAAAACATTATAACAATAACATCATTAAAATATGTTCCTTTGTTTTAATTAGAATACATATTCTACATACCTGGAAACATAGTACTTCCGCCGGATATAACAATATTGTTATAGAGATCTCGTCGGATGTCAATGTCACAACCCATGACTGAATTGTGTAGATGCTCATGGACTCCATTGGATTCCATTCCTGTAAAACATAATAATGATATGAACTAGGCGCTTTACTTTATTTGCTCCATTGAAAAATATAGCAATATTTCTTTTTTTACTTAATCTTTAAGCATTGTAAAAAGCTTACCAATAAACGATGGCTGGAATAAAACCTCTGGACACCGGAACCTTTCGTTGCCTATAGTTATAACCCCTCCGTCCGGTAGTTCGTACGACCTCTCGACAGCTGAAGATAATGCCGCTGATGTCATTTCAGTTTCAAAATCCAGTGCCACATATGACATCTTCTCCTTTATATCACGTACTATCTCCATTTCAGCTGCAATAACAAATCGTACTGATGTTATGCAAATTATTTGATAAAGGTTTTGAGAACATATCAATTTCAGTGTAATTTGTTTTTGCCGTTGCATGTCACTCTTTGATAATAATGTAGAACATAGAACGATACAAAATAGGACCGCCCTTTACTTAATTATATGAAAGGGTTTTGTAAATATTTGAAAAATGTAAAGTAGTAAAACTGTGACTCACATGAACTTGTGAAGTTATATCCTCTCTCGTGGAGGATCCTCTGGAGATAGGCTGTGAGGTCACGACCTGCCAGGTCTACACGTTTGATGGCGTGAGGGAGGGCATATCCCTCGTAGATAGGTACCACGTGGGACACACCATCCCCGGCATCAAACACGACCCCCGTGGTACGTCCGGAGGAATACAGAGACAGCACAGCCTGTATTGCCACGTAGAAGGCTGGAGAGTTGAACGTCTCGAACATTATCTGTAAATACATTATAAAAATACATTAATAAAATATAAGGTATTTATCATTAAATTGATATATGATTCGATTTTCTTTGTAGGTATCAGTTATTTCCGTGTTTTGTTCAAATAATATTTCTATTAAAAGGATTGTGTATGTACCTGTATCATTTTTTCTCTGTTGGCCTTAGGATTAAGTGGTGCCTCTGTCAGCATGACCGGATGTTCCTCGGGAGCCACACGGAGCTCGTTGTAGAAGGTGTGGTGCCAGATCTTCTCCATGTCGTCCCAGTTAGTGACGATGCCATGTTCTACTGGGTACTTTAGAGACAAAATCCCTCGTTTGTTCTGAGCCTCGTCTCCGACATAGCATTCTTTGGCCCCCATACCGGCCATGACCACCTATCGAGGAATAGTAATGTAGGTTCATCAAACTTTAATTATCTTTAAATATCATGTAGATTTTTTAATAGGTAATTGTTGTAATTATTATCAAAACAATGTTCCTTCAAACTGCAATCGTGTTTAGGTAGACAAGAAACAACAATGCATTCTATTTTGGTTAAATGTCCTCAACACTTTATTATCAGAATGAATTTGATATCTTTTTTATTTAAAACAAGACAACAATACAGTTTTGGTTTGAAGATATAGATTGATGTACTACTCACATCATAACGTGGTCGCCCCGTAATGGCGGGGAAAACGGCACGTGGGGCATCGTCTCCGGCAAATCCCGCCTTACACATTCCACTTCCGTTGTCAATGACAACTGCGGCGATATCGTCTTCCAATGTAGACATGATTTCTGGTACTCAATATTTAACCTGCAGGAATGCATAAATGTATCAGACCTCGAAATTACAATAGTGTATAACAAGAAAATTCCGTTGTGAATTAGCTTTCGCTGTTTTCATGGTTGCTATGAAACCACGAATATAAATACAGCGAATATTGTTGTATGTATTATTATTAAGTTATTGTTGTATGTGCTCACCACGATTGTAATATACCCACAAAATATTCTATAGATCCAAACCACGTAAGAACTCACACACGATTATTTCATGATATGCAATGTATGTCATGACTGCCAAGAACGACATAAATAAAACAAGAAAATTACTGAATCATTATACCTTAAAAAGAATCGGAAATATTATCATTCGATATGGTAAATGAGTAAATACGAAAAGGTTAGAAAAAATCATGTATAAAATCAAAATAGACACACTAAAAAAATGTGAGGGGAGAAACCAGGCACAGAAAAGAGATATACTCCTACCTCAGCGACTTCACTGATCTACCTTCCTGGTTCATTCCTTCTTACTAAATATTTAATTTTTATTTGTATATCATATCTAATGAAGGGATTCTTGGCGAAATAATAATTAAGAATTCCACAATTTCCACATTTCCAAACAATGGAGTCATAGATATCAGTGTATCGAATGGCACAAAAAATCTCAAAACTCTTACCTTGTATTTTTCTTTATGAAATATCTCTCTTAATAAGCCTAGCTGAGTGGCTGTCGTTCAGTCCTTCCCCAAGTCTTCACGATATAATCTGTGTCTCTTCCTTGAGTGTGAATATCTACTGTCCCATCGCGCTTTATATAGCAAAACAGCTCTTGTTCTGAGAAATCTCACAAACATTGATCCCGTTTGGGGAATATTTCCCATATAAGGCAGTACCAACTACTGACACTGCTGATTTCTCTATAGTAGTAAAAATCATCGACCAAAATAAACGATACAACAGTCTCTCCGTGTCACACACTTGGCTCACATTCTGCTGCCGACAGTCTAAATATAGCCATTACACACGATAGGTTATTTTACTTTATAAGGTAAGCCCAAGCGAATCCAATACAAGTTCTGGTAAGAAAAAAATCTATCCATATCAAATTTATGTTATTGCACAACGAGTACTCGGTATTGTTTACTTTGCTAGACTAGCAGTTGTTTAATTTGTGATGAGATAGATAAGTACACGTGTACCTTATTGTTATTCTTTACCTTTGTTCTTTATATATACATATATTATTTATCAACATTTTCCATTAGATACCAACACGTGTATAATAGTGTTATACATTACGGATGTTTGTAAATATAAATACATGTACAGGTAATGGATCTATTTACATCAACATTTATTTCTAAGGAACCTGTATACATATCTTGTTTATTACATATGTTGTTTTTAAAATATATAATTAATGGAAAGATTTTACATTTAAAATGTACCGATGAATGTTTCATTCTTTCGTTGACGGTAAACGTAACTATTTCGGTACCGTCAGTATTACAGTAGTCTTTGGCTGAATATGGCTGAAAAGGAAAAAGTGGACTCTTCCAAAAAATTCTTTGACTGTGCTATTACAATTAAAATTACAGGTGGCTGAAGCTATAGTGAACCATGAAAAAGGCATTTGTATTTTTATATTGAATAGCAATGATAATAAATGATAATAACTAAGCAAACAAGAAGCGAGTATATGTCTCAACACAATAACAAAAACTATACAATGGTTTTATTGAATTTAGCTTTAAACATAAAGCTACAAGTGTCTGTTGGATTAAAGTCTGATCATATCTGCCTTGTAAACATTAATAAACAGATAGACCAGATTTATTAAGGATTCCTGTGTTTTAGGGAAGTGACATGTAAATTCTTCTGGAACATATTCTTAACGGGATAATACATTCGCATGGCAAATATAATATCAAAGTGAAATATAGGAGATGCTAAAGCGTTTTGATGGTTGTTTCTGAGAGGTACGAGGATATGAGACAAATGACTATAAAGCAGGAACTCTTCTTCAAAAAGTGTATTTGATATCAAAACATTGTCCAAATAGGTTTCCAACTGATTAGAGCAATGCAAAGAAAATAATTCTGAGAAAAGTCTAGAGATGAGCATATGAATGTAAAACAATTAGAGAAGTATGGTTTTAAACTGACTCACGACGAAAATGAAACATTTAATATTATTGACAATAGTTTAATGTAATGACCGCTCTAATTACTGCCAGTCCATCTGCTGTAACAGTGAATGTTTCTACAAATCGCCAGCGTATCTTTTACATATGACTTTCCTGTTTTACGGGGGTCTCGGAGTTACTCAATAGGTCATGTTCAACACTTATAGAAGTGTGATTACTCGCGTAACTTGGTGGTGCTGATGCGACTTTTCCGTGTCCATTTCCACTTGTCCTCGGAATAGGCCATACAGAGTGAAAGTGCCCCGACCTTAAAAGTGGTCCGGATCCAGAAGCGTACGGTGTATCCTCCGAGTATTTCGGGGGTTCTGGGGAGTAGGGAGGTAGATTGGAGGCGTTGTGTAGGAACAGTCGAGATTCTCCTGGGGGTACCACCACTGTAACAAAAAACAGTCACATATCAGATCGAACTAGTTCTCACATTCCTTATAGTACATCCTACCGTAATTATCCTTGTTATATCACCCGTCATACTGATAGTACACCTTACCGTAAGTATCCTTGTTAAATCACCCGTCAAATAACCTTGTTATATCTCCCTTCATACCGATAGTACACCCTACCGTAAGTATCCTTGTTATATCACCCGTCATACTGATAGTACACCCTACCGTAAGTATCCTTGTTATATCACCCGTCATACTGATAGTACACCCTACCGTAAGTATCCTTGTTATATCACCCGTCATACTGATAGTACACCCTACCGTAAGTATCCTTGTTATATCACCCGTCATACTGATAGTACACCCTACCGTAAGTATCCTTGTTATATCACCCGTCATACTGATAGTACACCCTACCGTAAGTATCCTTGTTATATCACCCGTCATACTGATAGTACACCCTACCGTAAGTATCCCTGTTATATCACCCGTCATACTGATAGTACACCCTACCGTAAGTATCCTTGTTATATCACCCGTCATACTGATAGTACACCCTACCGTAAGTATCCTTGTTATATCACCCGTCATACAGATAGTACACCCTACCGTAATTATCCTTATTAAATCATCCGTCATACTGATAGTACATCCTACCGTAATTATCCTTGGGAATTTGGTTTAAACTCTCGACCTATCGGTCTCGAGTTCAAACCAAATTTCATTATCTAATCGCCAGTATAGCCACTCAAAACAACATACTATCCCCTAAATTGATCGAATTTGTGTTATACGTTTACCATGCTATATTCATAATTATTAAAATATTAAAATTAGTTATTGTTAGATTTCAGCTCTGTTCTTGTTGACTTCGTGACTGATCTGTCGGTATATTTTTAATTGATCTTGTCTGATTTATGGAACTATACGTATACTTTATAAAGTGATGGATATTTCTCAGAAAACGTCGACGGTCGCCGTACCGTAAGTAATGGACGACTGTGGGCTGTCCCGGTCAGCTGGGATATATTGTACTGTCGACTGGTTGGCAGGCTGTACCGCTGTTGTCCTCTGTTTCTTCTTCGCTTTACAACAGAAGAGTACGAGGATAGTGACGACGAGGATGACGAGGATAGCAGCCACGACCAGCAACACTAACACCGTGGGACTGTATCATAACAAATAATAAACGTTTAGTAGTATATGGCTATCGTATTACTGCCGTAAACAATGGACCATTTAAACACAAGATGTTAGGAAATTAACGTCACATTGTTACATGAACGTTTTGTATTTTAAAGGACAAAGAAGTTATAACAATTGTTTATCGATGCTGCGTGGAATTGGTGTCAGTTGAAGCGCCATCGTCAACTGTTCTACTCACTTGAAGGAACAACACTGTTGGTTGTCGAACGGACCGCAGCAGTTATTTTCACAATACTCCACTCCATCCCTCGTAAGGCAGTACTCTTGTCCTCTCACGACTGACAATATAGATGATACATAGCACAGTAAAACAAAAAGGTAAGTCGAACAAAAAAAATCAAATGAGCAAAAAACACAAAAAAAAAACACAAAAAAAGCCCCAGAGAATATAGAAATAATAACGGAACCGTAATTCTAACTGAAAATCGATCAAATAAGGGCAAAATACAATTACAAAATTCAGTAAAGAACATTGAACAACAACAATGAGAATAAGACCATGTGTTTCGGAAGTGCCCAACCGACGACACCCGTCATAACCATTCTAGGGTGGCGATGGTGGAAACACTATTTTTTATGAAGAGACATCGAATACGACTGACAAGGAATATAATATTTCCAAATGATATTATGTTATACTTTAAAGGGGCATTCCTTCGTTCGGACATTAGAAACATGTATGTAATTTCTCATGATGAAATCTATGTCCGAATGATGATTATATGAGTGTTTGTGCCTTCATGTAATGAAAATAACGACGAAATCTACAACAAAAAGGCGTATCGTATACAAATATATCTTTGCAGTAATGAGTGATACTTCGGGTCTAAGTAAGAATTTCAAGACTTTCAAGACACTCGAAGAACTTTGGTTTATCTTGAGAGTAAAACTGCCAAATTAATGTAAAGATTATAATCTTTACTACTCGGAAAAAATACATATTTTTGAGTATGTTCAATTTTGACGACCTAAACTTTATTCAAACGAAGGAATATCCCTCTTTAAAGCTTTCCCGTGGTTTACATTAACTTGTATCTTCCGTCAGTGGACGACATCTGTCACGGATCACGTGATATTGGGAACGAGACATTGAACACCTCGAATGAGCTGGGATATGTAAACTGGTAAGGAAAGGTCAGTAGAGTGTTACTATCTAGAAATGGAAATTTAACAATTAGCTAAATAAGAGTACAAAAATGAAGTTGTAACTCGAAAGTCATGAAAGGAAAATGAAGGCGAGGAAGAGTAATACTAAGACTATGACACGCTTCTATCCGGAACAAAAAGAGTGATTGATATTAGTTGATGGAAAAGCGATAAGACCACGTTCCCTAGACGGTTTCTGCTTCCTTGACGTCACTCGTCATGTAAATCATTCCTAAGAACGCAGTGTGTTTATATAAGGAGATAAAAGTAACTGTAATGCAACGTCGAGGCAAACGACATTTCCGGACTTTATATCGCACTTATAATACTAAAGTGGTAATTTTATTTAGTAGCTGCAACCATGTGGTCTTTTTGTTTTTCTTTTTCTTATGGTCATGTCCTTAATGCTAAAGGAATGGTTTTATACACAGGCTATAGTATGACGTCACCATGTGATATAATAAATTATTATTTGGTATAAATGATCATAGAACTATATAAAACTCTTCACACTTTCTAGTGAGATTACGTGTTTTGCATATAAATGTATAATTAATAGTGTAAATAATCGTTCTCGACCATGCATCTCACAACTTTGAAATTTTATAATTTGCATAAAGTTTATTAGCATTATTCCAACATAAACAATAATATATAATGTATATGCTTACCTGAAAATGAGAGAGATGCACCTAAAATTAGCAGGACACATGGAAACATCGTCGCCTTCTTTTCTTCTCCCTTCTCATATGAGCATAAATCGGGATTAAGGCATGCAGGTATGTTGATCGTGGGTTCGTGACGTCACTATTGCCCCGCTACATCGTCAGAGGGATCAGGTATGCCGCCTGTTACGGCGAGTTTGATACAGATATAGGATGATGTGTTTTACACAACACTACAGACTAATGCGGAGTGATATTTTACCTCGGAACCTATTCATCTTCCTTGACTGATCGTACCAGCGTGGTGATGAGTGGTCATCCCGCGTCCACATCACCGCCTTATCAATCAACTGGACAGTCACGGATTCATATCAAATTGAATTAGTACTAAGTCGTGAGGTATAGGGCGTTCGATCTCGGGGTGCCAATGGATATGGATTCGATCCCGGGGGTGTGGATTAGATTCCAGGCGTTTTAAACCATGTGTCCTAGCAGTCGTTAGTTCGAATCTAAGCGAGGTGAAAAATGTATGCTCACCATCAAATTAGGATTTTATAATGAATATGCTTAAAGGTAGTCCTTATAATATAATGACTATGGACTATTGCGTTATATGTTCGGATGTAAAATCAAATAACATTATGAAATGTCTGCGGCTTTCTAAAGCCATCGTATATACAATAAGTCCGAAAAATAACATGACGCGAACAGTGACCAGTGATAGATAAAACAAATATCATGGATTACATATTTTACATGTGTTACTTTTCTATAGACAGGGGGGGACATATGGACATATTTACATCTCTTCCTTTTTCAGCGTAGTAAACTCGCACTACTGCGAATAAATTAGCATACATGCAGTGAAAAAAGGCCTAGCGGATAAATAAACGCGGGAATCGTTAACATAATTATGACGTTGTCTATTTGTGACATTACCGGAACGTCAACTAGACGGCGTCATATCCAAAGAACTGATAAACGCAATATTTTAGAATTTTCCCGTTATTCGATTATCTCTGCACAAAAAGCTACATGAGTATTTTGTCAAAAACTAAACCGAATATTGCGGAAATGGGATCATATTTAACTTCTTCACGAGGTAAGCTAACAATAAATGGCTTTAAACAGTTCTTGGAGAACATTTGACCACGTCACTGCTGTGTTTGAAAACCATAGTTATTCTGAGACGGAAATTCTGGATTGTGAATATATCAATAAATTAAAAACCTTAAAAGGTAGATCTATTTAACAAAAAAAGTTGAGTTGTTTCTTTTAATTTTGTTAATAATACTGGTGTTTTTACGTAGAGTCACTTGAACTATATCATCTTAGCAACCACGGCTGCCGTAGTTACCAACGTCGCAACATACCCTGGATTTTATTTTCTTCGTACTGTATTTAAACGATTTGTTTGATGTAAATATAAGGATTGTACCTCATTTTGACTGCGTATACGGTATACGTATACGCAGTCAAAATGAGGAACAATCCTTAGATAATGATGCTGTGTTTTGCTATGCCAGACATCAAATCATAAAAAAAACTAATTGGTTAAACAATCAGATTTATTTCCAAAAGTATTTGAGTCCGAGTACTGTTTCATGGGTCGGTCTGGAAGGGTCAGGTGATATTAACGACCGGTGTAATTCACTTTCAATAAAACCTGGATCATATTTCTATTTCATATTGTAAAGAGAGTTTTGTGTAGTGTACAACTATTCCTTGTAATTGTAATTCATTTGATAATGAGAGTAGAGAATCTGTAGAAATGAAATTAATTGATTTACCTGGAACAATTAAATAAAACGAGACCGTATCAGGTAAGAAATATCGAGTAAAGTCCGAGAATTAGACGTGATCACTCTGTATATCGAACATAAACAGATTTACTTACTTAGTGTACATTATTTTAAAACATTAAAATAAATGTAAACCGCCTTCTATTTCTGTTTTTTTTATTTATTAATTATTTGTTGAAAAGCTTTAAGAGTGTTGGTCAATTTTTGTTATGCACGGGATTTATCAAGGTATTGGAAGTCACATTTTAGTACGTTAGAGATCTAGACCATAGTCAGTATTTAGGACGATGATCCGTGTGTGTAGCCGGTCTAGGCCGGGTGTATACTACAACATACCGTATATGGAATTAACTTCGTATGTCTGTACAGTCCATTACGGGACAGCGTGGATAGTGTTTCCTTTAAAGGGATGCTAGCCTCGTGCTATATGAGACAAACCTGCCTGGACACATTATATATAAACAAACATATCTTCTATGATGTCATGATACAAATGAACCAATGGATGTATGTTTACTTAATGATTCCTACTGCTTATACAGATGTTTTGTATTTTACGTTGATAATGAAATTTTCACATAGCTTTATGTTTATTGTTTTTAAATAGCCTGATTAAACTCAATTATTATAACTTGCTTTGAACAGAACATTATTTTTTTCGGGGGTTTACTGTGTTTATGAAATTAAGTCATAAATGAAATCAGCTAAACATGACTTTATTCAGTATATAGTAGGAGAAAGCATTCAATATTCATCAGGCCAGACTTAGTTATGTTTGTTATGTACTTGACAATCATTGTCCAGATTATGAATTCAAAGGGAATATTACCTTATACATTTTCAAGGAGACCGGCCATGAAACTAAAACCCAACTAATGTATTTTTTTCTAAATAAAAGTGGGACAGTGACAGCGAAGCCACAAAGTATATTCATGGTAATTTTTATATTTCTCAAAGAAATTGAATTTTCCCCAAAAATCATTACGGCAACTGTGAAAATCTTTATCAACCAGCATCTCTCGAAGATTTGTCACGGAAATGGTGTTATTTGGAACGCATCCTTGATACAGACTTATTAATAACGGAAGCATGGAGTGCTACTATCAAAATAATAGGATGTTCAAACAGGGTAGTCGAATACCCCATGCGAATGATATGACGACAGATTAATTCGGTCCAAAAGAAGTCCGTAATATATTCATCTGAAAGTGAAAATGAAAAGAAACACATGTCTACTAGTAGGGGAGACAGTTTCTTTAAAAAGATATGCTGATGAATTGCCGCCGAGCAAAACAGGCCATTGTAAACCCAATCTAATTAAAATCTAGATGGTCATTCTCACTATACGTTACATGAACGTTCATGTAACGTAGTGAGAATGACCATCTAGATTTTAATTAGATTGTTGCAAACCAGGAATCTTTGGATTTTGTTTGATCATTTCACCTTCTGGTATCGAGTATCGGCGTTCGTTAATATCAGTAAAGCAATAACGTACGAAGAGTGTGTATATATTTGCGGTGTACCTTTAACTATATTTAGATTATCGAACCGGTAGGGAGTGGCACAAGTGTATTACAGGTCTATAGTTCTGACCCTGTATATTATTGTTCCGGTTATGTGTATGCCAATGTGTTGATATAGAATCACAGTTGAAAGCTTGGTTTAAGTTTAATGTTGACACATTTTCGTCGTTTCTGTAAAGAGTAATGGTTACATATGGACATAATATAGTCTTACAATAGTGATATTAGAACCCAAAGAGAATAGAAATGTCTAGGCCTAGTCGTTGTCCGAGAAGCGACATGATGTAAGATGCCACGAACCTGTCCTGGGTACCCTACAATGGTCGAGGAACGAAAATGAGGCCAATGTGGGTACCAACACCATATTCCATTGGATCTTCATTGCTGACGACGTCCTTCCGTAGGTACGTGTACGTTTATAAATCTAGAATCTAATGAATTAATCGGGTAGTCCCATTGTCGTTACTCGTGTGATCTGTCTAAAATCGGTTTGTCAATGGTAGATACATATCACTTGTCCTCAGGAGTGTTTAGTTGACGAATGATGCAGTCCTCAGCTAGGAAGTTATGTATTGTGATTATCACAAATACGCTCTCCTATCCAATTATGCATAAGACGATGCACATCAACATTGTAACCGGAAATTTTCTTTGACCCTGGCACATGTATGGTGTCAGGGCCAGAAGAAACTCGGGCTTATCAACATTGTAGTAAAGACATGTAGTCCGTGATTTGGTGATCTCCCTTGTTTCTATAGCTTGTTCATGATCAATAATACATCTACCTTCAACTCTCTAGTAACTATAAATATTTTGATACTTTTCTATTACTTCCTAGAATACATCAAGATTTTAAGACAGAAAATGTCTGACGATTACGATGTAATAGTGCTTGACTGCGGGAGTGGTGTGTGTAAGGCGGGATTAGCCGGGGAAGACGAACCGCGCGTGGTATTCCCGACCATAACCGGGAGATTTCATAACAGTGTAAGTGAAATCAATATGAAATGCTGTCTTCAAATAATTAATATTTATATATTTTATATGACAATAATTTTTAGAAGTAGTATTGGATTGAAATTGATATTCCATAATTAACTTTGTAGGAGGTGAATATGCCAGGCTTGGGGGTCAGTGAATGCTATATAGGGAATGAGGCTCAGAAAAAACGCGAGGTCCTCGCCCTTGAGTACCCAATAGAACACGGCATCGTCACTAACTGGGACGACGTGGAGAAGATCTTGCACCACACCTTCTACAATGAGCTCCATGTAGCTCCCAAAGAACGTCCTATCCTTCTGACAAAGCCCCCATTGAATCCTAAGGCCAACACAGAAAAAATGGCTCAGGTACGTTAGGCTGAGTAAAAAAACCGTTAATATACGAAAACACAAATTCATGTTTCTTGTGCAAAGTCTCCTTCTTTTTCATTGATGATTTGGTTAAAAGTCATATGATATACATGTACTATGTATCTACTGATCGGTAATCTGAATAATATCATATCCTGATCTGCCGTTCTGTTAACTACACTGCGCTTCATGATTTTGATAAGATGGGTCCACGGATGGAAACAATAATGACCTGTTTAACGCTTGTTTATGGTTTTAAACATTCGCTCCTCGGTTGGACTTTTTGTCTTTTATAGAATCTTACAAACAGTATATATTGTAAGCATGTATCTAATCGGAAGTTATCATCATTACCTGATTTTACCCCCATACGTTCTGTCTACTTCATACATTTCTCTATTTCCGTTTTTTTTTCTTTCGTTAGTATGTCGGTATTGGTATTCTCTCCTGTTCATATAATGTTGTGTTGTTTTTATATATTCTACAAAGGATAGAAGTAATCTGCGCTACATTTCCTTGTACTTCATCAACATCTACTCGTTTTCGTAGTTATTATTCGAGGTTTTCGACACTCCTGGACTGTATGTGGCGATGGACTCGGTACTTTCCCTGTACGCCTCCGGACGTACCACAGGGGTCGTGTTTGATTCCGGGGATGGTGTGTCCCACGTGGTACCTATCTACGAGGGTCACAGCATCCCTCACGCCATCAAACGTGTGGACCTGGCAGGTCGTGACCTCACCGCCTACCTCAAAACCATCCTTCAAGACAGCGGATACAGTTTCACAACTTCAGGTGTAGTACTTTCTGTGTTCCGAATAAACAATTTACCATTGTTTCATGTTGAAATTTCTATGGAATCTAAATACTAATTACAATATTTCATATCGTCTTTCATTCATAACGTCCTTTTATGGCATTACAGCTGAACAGGAGATGGTCCGAGAAATAAAGGAGGAGATGTGTTATGTTGCGTTGGACTATCAAAAGGAGTTTGCAGTAAAATTGTCAGCAAAAGAGAAATCATACGAACTTCCTGATGGTCAGGTGGTTACTGTCGGTAACGAGAGGTTCCAGTGCCCTGAGGCACTTTTCCAGCCATCACTGCTTGGTATGTCATTAGGCAGTTGGTTACTGTCGGTAACGAGAGGTTCCGGTGCCCTGAGGCACTTTTCCATGCATCACTGTTAGATTCTATTCTTTGAAGTATGGTCTGCTGGGTGTCATACTATTTTCTGTTCTTTCAGTATGTATTTGGGGGCGTGTCGTACCATTTTCCGTCATTTCAGGTATGGACTTGGCGGAATGTCATACTATATTCTATTCTTCCAGGCGTGGAATTGGCGGAGTGTCATACTATTTTCTATTCCTTCAGGTATGGACTTTGCGGGATGTCATACAATTCTCTACGATTCTGTCATGCAATGTGAGACCGATATTCGCCGTGACATGTTCGTCAACGTAATCCTCTCCGGAGGCTCCACTATGCCACCTGGTGAGTACAAATGACTGTTTACAGCATGGACATACTCGATGATGGCGCCGGAAAGGTGCTGCATTACCTATATGATAAAATGTAAAAAAGTGAAAACTATTGAAAGCTATAGATATCTGAAAACTCGACACCAAACGTTATATTTTTTCTGAAATGTAATGCATTCCCAAACGACAGGCGTACTGATGATGGTATTTCCTTGTATTAAAAGGTTTCGCCGACCGAATTACAAAGGAAATAAGAGCCAAAGGACCGAGTAATATGAAGCTGATGGTGAGCGCACCGCCGGAGAGAAAGTATTCCGTGTGGATTGGTGGTTCAATCCTTGGGTCTCTGTCAAATTACGGTCAAATGTTTATTACCAGAGAGCAATACATGGAGTATGGGCCCGGATATATTACCCGCAGATCGTTTTAGAACAGTTGCTATTTACACATGCTGTTGTTTTGTTGCTTTCATCAGAGAACACGTTTATGTTGAAAATAAAGGACAATGTATACAGTGACCATTGGTTTAATTGTTGGATGTATTGTTTTATTTGAAAAGAAAAAGTGTTTAATTTGAGGTTAATGTCATTTGTGGCAAGTATAATTACCAACGTACAATTTTCATCGTATTTGAACGTTATGTCTCAAATATCCGGAATGATGACGTGTGTATCCATAGTTATATGATGTCGAGATAGAAAACTAACCTCACTGACAAATTATGATTTTGTAATATGTAATATACATATCGGATTGAATTGTTACAATAAACTTTTTTGTGTACTTCGTTACATTACACAGGGAAGTTTTATACGGTTTCGTAAATAACATTTATCAGATAAATCGATTATTTTAATTTAAACATTTAAAACAAGTTCCGAAATAAGTCAAATGTCGGAAATGTTACATTGAGTTAGTGGACACATAGTCAGTATATAATGATTTGTTACTTTATGTTAACTGTATTAACGTATCTCTATCGATATGAACTTGTAATAGACATTCAAAGTAGACTTTTGTGCCATACAAGTTGCCTGACGTCCTCTCTGTGAGATATAGTAAGGGGCACGGTTTTACTGTTTCAATACTGCTGATGTGATGTAAGTTATTTAAATGTCACTTGGAAAATAAAAAAAACTTACTGGATATTACTAAAACAATACACGTCTCCTACCGGCCAGCTTAATTTAGTAACATTGACCTTGATCCAAAAACCCTGAAACTCTAACTTGTCTGTGATATTATGGTTCTTTATCATTGTGTGAAGTTTGATCAAAATCCATAAAGGAGTGAAGCGCTAGAGCTCTGACAATCTTTCGTATAAGACGGACAAAGAGGAAACCTATAATTCCCTCAGTTTTACCAGTATAGGAATAATAAATAGATAATGAAACCTGTAATCCACTCAGTTTTATCAGTATGGGATTAATAAATAGATAATGAAACCAATAATCCACTCAGTTTTACCAGTATAGGATTAATAAATAGATAATAAAACCTGTAATCCACTCAGTTTTACCAGTATAGGATTAATAAATAGATAATGAAACCTGTAATCCACTCAGTTTTACAAGTATAGGATTAATAAATAGATACTGAAACCTGTAATCCACTCAGTTTTACCAGTATAGGATTAATAAATAGATACTGAAACCTGTAATCCACTCAGTTTTACCAGTATAGGATTAATAAATAGATAATGAAACATGTAATCCACTCAGTTTTACCAGTATAGGATTAATAAATAGATAATGAAACCTGTAATCCACTCAGTTTTACCAGTATAGGATTAATAAATAGAAAATAAAACCTGTAATCCACTCAGTTTTACCAGTCAGTATAGGATTAATAAATAGATAATGAAACCTGTAATCCACTCAGTTTTACCAGTGTAGGATTAATAAATAGATAATGAAACCTGTAATCCACTCAGTTTTACCAGTATAGGATTAATGAATAGATAATGAAACCTGTAATCCACACAGTTTTACCAGTCAGTATAGGATTAATAAATAGATAATGAAACCTGTAATCCACTCAGTTTTACCAGTATAGGATTAATGAATAGATAATGAAACCTGTAATCCACTCAGTTTTACCAGTCAGTATAGGATTAATAAATAGATAATGAAACCTGTAATCCACTCAGTTTTACCAGTATAGGATTAATAAATAGATAATGAAACCTGTAATCCACTCAGTTTTATCAGTATAGGATTAATAAAAAGATAATGAAACATGTAATCCACTTAGTTTTACCAGTATAGGATTAATGAATAGAATAATGAAACCTGTAATTCACTCAATTTTACCAGTCAGTATAACATTAATAAATAGATACTGAAACCTGTAATCCACTCAGTTTTACCAGTATAGGATTAATGAATAGAATAATGAAACCTGTAATCCACTCAGTTTTACCAGTATAGGATTAATAAATAGATCATGAAACCTGTAATCCACTCAGTTTTACCAGTATAGGATTAATAAATAGATAATGAAACCTGTAATCCACTCAGTTTTACCAGTATAGGATTAATAAATAGATACTGAAACCTGTAATCCACTCAGTTTTACCAGTATAGGATTAATAAATAGATAATGACACCTGTAATCCACTCAGTTTTACCAGTATAGGATTATTAAATAAATAATGAAACCTGTAATCCACTCAGTTTTACCAGTATAGGATTAAGAAATAGATAATGAAACCTGTAATCCACTCAGTTTTATCAGTATGTATACTGGTGAAGAAAGTCAAGCTGACAGCGCAGTACAAAACGCGTATCCGATCCTTCAGAAATGTGTTTTTCACATTTGCAATGCAAGTTTGATGTTAACAGTTTGGAATAGACTATAGATTTACCCTAATATTGGTTTCGCTTTACAATGGGTGGATGGAGGCCGACAAGAACTACAAATGGATATAAGGTAACCCTAATTAATTTTATTACCCATGATTAAAGTAAGTTCAGAATGTAAATCGAACAATATGAATCATATTTGTTAAATATCAAACTCGTAATATCACACAAAATCTATAGTTAGAAAGATATTGAGAGTATCATTTGACTGGTGTTTTTACCTTGATCCTGTTAATAGCATACCGACCTGAGTGTAATGTTTATTTATAGAACATTTTAGTTATGGTTGGCTGCTATAGTTGGTTCCATAAAAGTCAATGATACATTTTCAATCTGACTACGTGCTAATGTACTTCATTGTCACATTTCAGTACATAGTGCTGTGATAGTACCAAGATTGTAGGACATCATTAGCCATCCGTGGTTAAGTCTCTCAAACAAAGCGTGCGGACTTGGCGATTTTACTTTGATTTTATTATCCAGATGTGAAAAACAAACACAAACAAAAACTGGTTTCTGATTGGCTAAAACACGTTGAGGAATAAGTGTTTTGTTCTATTTGGCGCATCGAAATGAAAGCTGTCGTTGGAAAGTATCGGTATAGGACAAATATAAAGTTGATATCGTCGACCTCCGTTTGGGAAATTAAAGCAATGATCGACATTTGCTGGATTATGATTTATGGAAATCTAAATTTTCAAATTTGTTAGATAGGTCACTATGAATGAAGTGACGATATTTCGGCATCTATCAGATTCATTAACGACTACGGGGAAATTTGGGAGATTTATATAACGGGTCCGTTATAGTTAGACTTGTTTTATATGGCTTGCTGTTTCATTATACATGAATACTTACTATACGATTTTTGTTTTGTTTTATAGGATATACTTTAAACTGAGTTGACAAATTGGTACTACGAAGATTTTAAAAGTAATTTGACATAATTTTACAGATCCATTATCCAAATTCATAAATCGGACAGTAGCTATGGCTACTTATAAAGACGACAACGCTGCTGTTGTCATTGACAACGGGAGTGGGATGTGTAAAGCGGGATTCGCAGGAAACGATGCTCCACGGGCTGTTTTTCCTCCCAAAGTAGGCAGGCCGAAATCTGACGTAAGTGTGTTTACATAATCATTGTCCCAAAAATTCTGACGTCAAAAGGATTTAATCAAAATGTTTTGCTCTGTAACATTTAAACATTATATTCTTGTCTGTTCTATATTTCCAGTTTGTTTAATTTGGTAATCATTGAATGTATTATGATCTTCTATTTTTCCTCACAAAACGTCTGTTTTAATTGATTTAGCTACATATAATGTATAATGAAGACACGAATGAAACTTTCTTGTGTCTTGAATACTACACGGGAAATGCGACTTTTGTATGTTGAAAATCGGTAGGAAGGTAACAACAGTACGGTAATAACGAGTTGACGGAAATAGTCTTCAATATCTCCTTACCATAATGATAGTGAAAGCAAAATAATATGAGGTATGTTTTTGAATGAATTCACACAGAATTAGATATATATTTTTCGAGTAAATATAGCAGATCCATGACTTACTTTAAAGCCTCTATGTTTTCGTAACATATAAATAAGACAAAATGACAGAAGAATGATTGAGTCTATACCCTAATGGTGATATGATGTGAGAATTTATGCCGTAGTTATTCATAATTGCAATCAAAACAGGTAAGCTACCCACTGATTATGGGGAATATCTAATGCTGTGCTCCACTCTCTGTGAATGAGCCATACAAATATGTACGCATGAGCAAACTGATTGAAGAATGGCGGACTGTCAATCAAAGGCACCCATCATAAGTCCAAAGTCGATCGGACGTAACGATTGCTGCCACGATGGCAAAGAACCTAAGGATTGGTAAAATTACATCATCTACGACCTACAGAGTCAATATGAGTCTTTTGGATGAGATGAATGATTTAACGTGAAACTTCTCGGCATTTGGTAAACAAACCTATGCTTTTCTGTTTGTCATCCGGGGATGTTTCTCGGCACGCGCAATGTTGGTTCACCTTCTACCTTTAAATATTTATTACTTACTTTATTTATGAATGGTTGACGTAACTGAGCAAATTTCATGGAAATTAAATGAAGTGAGTTAAGAAGACTAACTTCATTAAGTTTTTTTTTTATATTTAAGCAAGAACATAGAGAGGCTTTAGTTAATTAGTTAATAACACGTGTCAGCTAATGTCTTATGATTTTGAAACAAGTTATTTCACTCCTCTTTTTAACAGCTCGGAAAAGTTGGTATGAAATATAAAGATTGTTACGTAGGAGATGAGGCGGATACCAGACGTGGTATACTTTCCCAGGAGTGTCCGCTCATGGAGCGCGGAGTCATCACTAACTGGGACGATATGGAGAAAGTGTGGCACCACACATTCCACAACGAGCTCCGTGTGGCTCCCGAGGAACATCCGGTCCTGTTGACAGAGACGCCACTTAATCCTAAGGAGAACAGAGAAAAAGCAATACAGGTATGCTATTTAGTCTTAATTTTTTTAATAAAGATCCTATACAATAATATTAACATATGTACATGTACATCGTCGTTGTATTATAAAACATGTGATACATATCTTTCAGATAATGTTCGAGACTTTTAAAATACCCGCCTTCTACTTGGCGACACCGGCTATGCTGTCTCTATACACTTCTGGAAAAATCACAGGGGTCGTGCTTGATTCTGGGGATGGTGTGTCCCACGTGGTACCTATATACGAGGGATACGCCCTCCCTCATGCCATCAAACGTGTGGACCTGGCAGGTCGTGACCTCACAGCCTACCTCCAGAAACTCCTTAACGAGAGAGGATACCATTTCACGACTTCAGGTAAGTCCATATGAATATAACAAACGTCTTTTTTTTTCTCAATACCACTACCAAGGATGGAACTCAGGACCCTTAGATCTGTTAGGACACAACTACATATATCATATCTGCATTATTTCACCAGTTTATATGAAATTTGAAGCTTCAAGTAAAATTGGTTTACAGAACATTAAATCATTATCAGAAATCCTTAAAAACAACTATCAACTTCATTGTTGGATATAAAACATACTTTTGTCAAACCTTTTTAAAGAAACTTAAGAACTTAGTACAATATATATTTGACAAAAACGGATAATTCATTGATTGTGTCGACAGCTGAAATGGAAATTGTCCGTGATATTAAAGAGAAGACCACCTTCGTTGCTCTAGACTTCGAAAGCGAATTGAAATCATCAACGAAGTCTTCCACAGTAGAGAAATCGTACGACCTTCCGGACGGTGGAATTGTCACCATTGGCAACGAAAGGTTCCGGTGTCCAGAGGTTCTATTTCAGCCATCGCTTACAGGTATATGTTTTGTGAATATGACGATGAAAATTTATTTGATATTTTGATTATCAATACACCAATATTTCCGGTATTGCTATTTGTTCATAGGTATGGAGTGCAATGGGATCCACGATCAGCTACACAGCTCAGTTATGGCTTGTGATAGTGACATCCCGAGACCTCTGCGAGATCTCTACGGCAATGTCGTCATTTCCGGTGGAAGTACTATGTTTTCAGGTCGGTAAAAATAAAAGCGATTCATGATAATGTGTATGAATATTTCTTTCAACATTTCAGCGAATTTAAATTGTAGGAACGTGAGAGCTTCATTGCCTAACGTATCCCAACACCTGTCACAACACGTAGTTCATTCTATTATAGTTCATAATATTTAACAGCATATTAAGTCATAGATAATACTTCTTATTATGCAGGTATGACGAATCGATTAGAGAAAGAATTGAATGGCATTGTATCAGGCAATACGAAGGTGAAGGTTATGGCATCACCGGAAAGGATGTATTCCGCATGGATCGGTGGCTCTACTCTTGCGTGTCTGTCGACATTCCAGCCAATGTGGATCTTAAAACAAGAGTACGAGGATGTCGGTCCACGCATTGTTCATCAGAAGTGCTTCTAATGAATGTGTCAATGATCACGAATCCATCGCCTATTCAGAGGTGATGGTTTTCCTCCGTGATGAACTGAAAACTAGCTGTGTTGATTAGACCTAAAGAAAGATTATCTATGGGGTATATACAAAGCTATTGTAAATTATATAAATTTGTGTGTGTGTTTCCTGGAAATAGATCAACCAAGAGGTACCTTTTGTATTTGTTTAGTATTTTATCATGTTATTTTATGATGCATGTTCATAATAAAATTGTTAAAACACGATTTTACACGATCTTGATGACGACAAATATATGGTTGATCAGGTCAATAGATAAGGCATCATACCTGGTGTAATGGACAGGATACTATGGTTTGTAATTTTCTCGGAAAAACAAAATAGTATCCCGGAATTGTGTGCGTTATTAAGCAAAGTCGTCAACAAGAAAAGTAATACATTTGAATTCATTGTTTATTTTATATTGAGAGCGTCAGTGATAAAATGGCACTTGCATCTGCCGAAATACCTTATCTTCGAACTTCTCGCTTTAAGTCGATAATAATTTGACAAAAGAATTAATTTTTTTAGACAAGACCCTATGGCTTTTAAACAGACAACACATACCGAAAAGACCCCATATTAAAGTGCATAGTTAAAGAGGCTTACCCGCAGACGGACCGGTAAACGGCACATCTCCGATCACTAAATAAACTTCAGTACACGTTTCTATGTGACAAAATTAGAGGCTTTCCGACTTTATTTCTTGAAAACAATTACAGAATATGTATTTAAAAGACGTTTTAAAACTCAACCTGAGAGGGAAATGTATGGAATATAACTGCAAATCTTCTTTGTAAATCGCCGCTGCCTTTGCAGTTATCACTGTGCGGCACTGTGCACGTGCTTGTTTCTTTGATATGTCAATCAAATTAGACTCCACTTTATAGCGGGGACTTATTGCGGGTTGCGATTAAATAAATAATATTTAAAAAATGAGGTTTTAATATCACTTTTCAGCGTTTTATAAGGAAAATAAAATGAAAAACTGAACAATTCCAACAATCTGTCATGTGTAAAAAATCTTTTTCTATTAGCCAATTTTTCTGATCTCTCTGCGGGCAAGCCTCTTCAAGTAAAAACGGCATCATGAAATTGTATATAGATTTACACGAAAATAACTAATCTCGATATGTTATAACCACATTAAAGATGTATCTAGGTTTGTCCACCAGAGAAAAATCAAATTACCTTGAAACCTTATAGTTACAATACTTAGAATTGCTGTTGAGGTTGATTGCCATTGGTACATATCCGGAGCTACATTCGGTTCGATTGGTGCTGTCTGTCGACTGTTGCTTAGGTTTATGACGCCATTTTGTCTTGACGAAGTATGTTTTGTTTTCGGTTATTGTTGCCTTTCCTGTTTACCCGATAGTTCTGATTATGCCTATCAGTTGATGCTTAATGCCTTAATTATTTTAGGTCTTAGGTCTATTGCGAAAAGATGTTCAGTCGGTCCGGTCATTTTGAAACGATAGGAAACGTATCAACGTTTTAACAACACTAACAGCCTGATACCCTGTAGGTTCTTTTCGGTGTTTAGATACATAGTTGGGTCATCACAGAAGTATCATGTTTCTAGGTATAACGAAGACATTGACTTTCTACGTATATCATACATATAGAACAAAGCTGCTATTTTTGAGATTTAAATACAATCATTAGATGCGATATCACTTATCGTTTCCAAAAATACAATATTTTCATTTGTTTCGATGACATGTTCAAACAGAATTAATGTGGCATGTTGATATATAACTCATAACGGTAATTACCTAAGGAAAAGATCATAAACTCAACTAAATTCATTAATAACTATTCCATTAAAGTACCCGGGGTCAGTGTAGAGCAGCAGCTTTGTATAAGCAGTCGCAAAAATATTAATATTATAAACAACCAGTCTCAATAATGCATAGTTTATTTCAGAAAACTTATGTGATTCATGGTTAAAAATCACTGTACTGTTTTCAAAAGACTACCCATTGTCTGAAACCAGAACGAGTATTCGGAATAAAGGCATCAATTCAGAATGGAGCACCAGATCAAAATAGCAGCACCAGTTTACAATAGTGGCACACGTTCGTTGTGGACAGTTTTTATTTTTCCTAGTTTCCTTGACTTCTTTTTCTCGAGGATCAACGTAAAAATTGAAAAAAGTAGCTGTTGCTGTATGATGGTATTTATTCAGTTCATATTTAAAGATACAATTCACTTGTGTCTTTCGTGCGACATATTACAGAATCCCGAATACCAAAGACAAACAAGTTATTAATCTAAATCAGAAAAAAAGGCATCTATTGTAAAGACGACGATGGCATTGTATACTTATACAATAGCTAGCTTATGTCCTCAAGCTAGAACGGAATTGATTTGTTGAGAGACAAAGTATTATAAACTTATTGAGTATAGTTAATGCAATGCTTGGTTTACGTAGATAATATTTTCATTCGATATAATCTTTGCTACTAGTTCATTCAAGAAGTCATTCAAGAAGTCAGCATCACGCTGCAAAAACATATTGAGGTCGCAAATTGAATATATATTATGTATCTTGTTTGAAGAAAAGTATTAAGTCTACCATCAATTATCGCCAATGATATGGCACATCTCTCTAAGATTTATACAATTAGTATTATATTCAAAGACAACATATAATAACAAACCAACTTATTAAATAATAAATAAATGAAAATCCGTCGTAAACAAGACAAATGTATTGCTTAATAAGAATGATGAACATGAAATATGTATAAATGTTTTGGCAATAAACATAAAAACACAAGCATGCACATGCTCTACATCGTTATCACAATGGTATAGACTATATGTATATGTATGTATAACAAAACCTGCTGATATCCAACATGCTGCATATAGAAGTATGTCGAAGTTCGTTTTTAAAAACACTTCCTATGAACAATTTGTGATTCGTTCTCCTCATACTCCTGTTTTGATATACACATCTGTTGGAATGTAGACAGAGACCCCAGGATAGACCCGCCGATCCACACGGAATACTTCCTCTCCGGAGGAGCGTTGAGTCTGACCTTCATGCCATTTGGTACTATAGCAATCATTTCCTTCTTCAGTCGCTCAGCCATGCCTATTAACAGAATCAAAAACACTCCCTTTATATGTTTGATGTAACTTCATACACTTCAAAATGTTAGCATCACATTAGTTCTCATTTTCAAAATGTTACTTAACCTGTATTTTTGGCCTGATTTTATCGGTATGGAGTTAGAATTACAGTTTCGTTATTATGTCAGTATTCTCTGTTTTTGAGTTAGAATGACGGTTTCGTTATTTTGTCAGTATTATCTTGTTTTTTAGTTATAATAACGATTTCGTTATTTTGTCAGTGTTATCTGGGTTTTTTTTAGTTATAATAACGATTTCTTTATTTTGCCAGTAATCTCTGTTGTTTTTGAGTTAGAATAACGTTTTTCATTATTATGTCAGGTATTCTCTGTAGTTTTTGACAAAATGTCAGTATGATTTCTATATAATCTAATTTCGGAGTAAAACGTGATGTGAAGTCTCACCTGGAAACATTGTAGAGCCACCAGACAGGACCACATTATTGTACATGTCACGTTGGATGTCGATATCACAGGACATCACAGAGTTGTGGAGAAGCTCGTGAATTCCTGCTGATTCCATTCCTGTTTTAAACATTGTTTTAAATAACGTGAAATGTACAAGTGACAATGGAATGCCCATTTAGTCCATTCTTTGTTTATAGGCCTATATACCATTGTACTCCAATCCACTGTTACATTTACTATGCTGTAGAATACTAATTAAGTTAAATGATTTAAAGAAAAAATCAATTATGTATATTCATTAAATTCCAAAACCTACCTACATTCTTACTTTTAATTACTATTATCGTAATCCCTAAAAGGTTCCGTGTTGTCATTCAATTTAAACGAATGAGAAAACTGAAGTTTCACTAAAATTAGCATCTATATACAATGTATTGCGTTTACAACAAATGTCCGTCATATAGAATTCTCTCAAAAAAACCCAAAACGATTAAATATTTACCAATCAGTGATGGGTTAAAAAGGGTTCTGGACACTGAAACCTCTCGTTGAAAATAGTGATAATTTGTCCGTCTGGAAGTTTGTAAGATCGTTCTATTTGAGACGATGTAGTTGCTGATTTCATCTCAGTTTCGAAGTCGAGAGCCACGTATGTCATTTTCTCCTTCATATCTTGTATCTTGTAACCTCTTGTTCAGCTGGAATGTTATTAAAGCACGTGTCAATGTTAGTTAGTATGATAGTTATTAACAAAATAGAAATATGTAATTAATATCTGTCAAATTAAGTCAACTTAATATTACAAAACTTCAAAAACTAACAAAAGCGAAACGTCTTATTCAATTATCTTTTTGTATTGTTACATCAGAAATAATTTAGATGCAGTCGTTACTTTATATGTGATAACAAGATACACCAACCTTGTGTCATGAAGCTGTATCCCCTCTCGTGGAGGATCCTCTGGGGGTAGGCAGTGAGGTCACGACCTGCCAGATCCACTCGTTTGATGGCGTGAGGAAGGGCGTAACCCTCGTAGATAGGTACCACGTGGGACACACCATCCCCGGCATCAAACACGACCCCTGTTGTACGTCCAGGGTACAGAGACAGCACAGCTTGTGCCGCCACGTAGAAGGCGGGTGTTTTAAACGTCTCAAACATAATCTGTAAATGTGAAATAGTTATTTGACGAAAAATAGGACTAATATGGGATATTTTATATTCATGCTCTTAACAAAAGCAACTAATAAACATTTTATGTTTCAAAAGAAATTTATTTTTGAAAGAAATGTTAACTTTGGAAGTACAATGTACCTCAATTTGCGCAATGGTTTCAGGGGTAAAATAATTTAACGATTCGCAAAAGGAAAATCCGGCCTTTTTAACAAATAGGCCACCTGTATCATCTTTTCTCTGTTGGCTTTCAGATTAAGTGGTGCCTCTGTCAACATGACCGGATGTTCCTCGGGAGCCACACGGAGCTCGTTGTAGAAGGTGTGGTGCCAGATCTTCTCCATGTCGTCCCAGTTGGTGACGATGCCGTGTTCTACCGGGTACTTTAGAGACATATTCCCGCGTTTGTTCTGGGCCTCGTCTCCGACATAACATTTATGGTCTTGGGTATTTACTTTGTCGTATGGTCGCCCTACACTAGTAAGAAATACAGCACGTGGGGCATCCTCTCCAGCAAACCCAGCCTTACATCGATCACTTCCGTTGTCAATGACAACAGATTGTGTGTCTTCCTCAAACGCAGACATTTTCTGTCTCGATAGGTATTCTGTTCTTGTATTTCATTTTAGTTCTGTGAAGAAGAGTAAAACTATATAAAATTTCAAAATGTCTAGACCTTAAAGCTTTTAAGTAATCCATGGTTCTGTTTCGAAATGACTTACCTGTATATGTGACAACCAGTATTACGTTTTAGTACATACAGTATATTTTTTGGCCTGCATCAGAACAACTACATTAAACCTTTATTCAACATGGCTTACGTTTGTTATTTGTCCTTAACCAGACAAACCTAGTACACCTAGAGAGATGGCCTATATTTACCTGTAATATCTATTTTTAGATTAACTACACAGGTATATTTACACAACAGTAGTACACAGGTCGTACTTTCCTATTATGGAAAGGTATAGTAGGCACTACCTTATATGGAAGGTGTATTGCAGAGTAGCTCGTGGTATGGTTTATTTCTGTCGATGATAGAAGTAGTTACATGAGCACCATCAAAACCTTATATGGAAAATTCAACACAAGCTGAATTTGTCACGTCTGTCTGGAACAGAGGACGAGATCCTATATAAGACATGGAATCTGGCATGCAGACACAACGTATATAACAAAGACAGACTAAAGGAGCTGGAGGAACGACCAAAATATATCAAAAGGTAAAACTGTTATAGAGTGTTTAAGTTATGATGTTATGTCCTATTTTGTCTCATTTTATAACTTTCTCAAATTGGCTTTAATGAAGACAAACATTTGCTCAAACAAATTACTTTTTGACAGACCTTCCATCAAATACAAGAGAAGAACACACATAAAGAATGTCTATTTTTGAGGATGAAATCCCATCGGTTGTCATTGACAATGGAAGTGGAATGTGTAAGGCGGGATTTGCTGGAGATGATGCCCCGCGTGCCGTCTTTCCCGCCATTACGGGACGACCGCATTACAACGTAAGTATGCTTGTTCTAACCTCGAGTCATTTGGTACCGTCAGTTTACCAAATAATTCTTTCTAAGATATAGCTTTTAAGAAATGTTATTTTACAAATAATATTTACTATTTATAGATTATCATGCCGGGAATGGGTGAAAAAGATTGTTACATTGGAGACGAGGCTCAGAATAAACGCGGGATTCTGTCTCTAAGATACCCGGTAGAACACGGCATCGTCACCAACTGGGACGACATGGAGAAGATCTGGCACCACACCTTCTACAACGAGCTCCGTGTGGCTCCCGAGGAGCATCCGGTCATGCTGACAGAGGCGCCACTTAATCCTAAGGCCAACAGAGAGAAAATGACACAGGTATGTGAATAATACGTTTCTTATAATAAACATTATGCTTTTTAGGAATATAAAATATGAACAGTTCGACAAAAGAATAAGTTATAATGTCTTAAGCTGTAAGTTAATTGTCTCATTACTGAATTGCAGATTATGTTTGAGACTTTCAACACACCCGCCTTCTACGTGGCGATACAAGCTGTTCTATCTCTCTACTCATCCGGATGTACCTCGGGGGTCGTGTTTGATGCCGGGGATGGTGTGTCCCACGTGGTACCTATATACGAGGGCTATGCCCTCCCTCACGCCATCAAACGTGTGGACCTGGCAGGTCGTGACCTCACAGCCTACCTCCAGAGGATCCTTCACGAGAGAGGATACAACTTCACGTCATCAGGTTGGTAGAACATGTTTTAATTCATTTTTGACTTCATTAGACAGATACGTTACGTATCGATACTTCATTTAATGTTCTGCTATAACTGATGCTGTCACTGACATTGACGTGTTTAATAATATTCCAGCTGAACAAGAAGTTGTTCGAGATATGAAGGAGAAAATGGCCTACGTGGCTCTCGACTTCGAAACTGAGATGGATACGGCATCGAAATCGTCAACAATAGAAAGAACTTATGAACTTCCAGATGGACAGATTGTTACTATTGGCAACGAGAGGTTCCGATGTGCAGAACCCTTGTTTCAACCATCATTTATAGGTATGTATTTCAGTTCCTGGTTATCAGTAGATTTTCTCATCGCTCTCGATCTTG
Organism: Pecten maximus; assembly: GCF_902652985.1. Classification (NCBI taxonomy): domain Eukaryota; kingdom Metazoa; phylum Mollusca; class Bivalvia; order Pectinida; family Pectinidae; genus Pecten; species Pecten maximus. Next base: position 23,218,399 of record NC_047021.1, on the reverse strand, counting down.
ATCATTGATAATCCTCCATTATACATTTGTATCTTCGTTTTAAAATAATTGAGAACCAAAGAAGACGTACAACAGCCTATTACTGGTTTCAGTCGATTTCTATGTAATTCTGTTCTCGGTAATGTAGAATGTTAACAAGGATAGAATGAGATAAAAGTCAGTATAAGGTATATAATTTTGAATGTCATAATGTCGATTGTACAGTATTTATACACACAACACTCACTCCGACATTTCACGTGATTATATATATATATACAGGAATGGAAGCAGCAGGAATTCACGAGCTTCTCCACAACTCTGTGATGTCCTGTGATATCGACATCCGACGTGACATGTACGGTCACGTGGTCCTGTCTGGTGGCTCTACAATGTTTCCAGGTGAGACATCACTTAAACTTTCACGATAAAATAAGGTTCATTCGGCTATACTTCGATTATACTGTTATTTACACTTTGTAATGGTACTACTTCCCGATGTCACGATTTGTTCACCATTATATTTTTGTGTTTCTTCCAATCTAATAGAATCCTATTCATTCTATAAATAGGCATTGCTGACCGATTTAAGAAAGAAATGGATGCTATAGTACCTAACAGCATGAAGGTCAAGGTCATCGCCCCTCCGGAGAGGAAGTATTCCGTGTGGATCGGCGGGTCTATCCTGGGGTCTCTGTCTACATTTCAGCAGATGTGGGTAACGAAACAGGAGTACGATGAATGTGGACCAGGAATTGTTCACAGAAAGTGTTTTTAAAGGAACATATCATCTTAGTTCTGACCGTAGACATTGTCATCTAGACATGCATTTTAGCCTTTGTCATTAAGATCGCAATACATTAACAAAACATGTGTCAGTAACCACGAGAGTATTGGTATGTATCAATGATCGTGTGTATAAAGTAATTTATGTATCAATGATCGTGTGTATAAAGTAATTTATGTATCAATGATCGTGTGTATAAAATTATGTATCAATGATCGTGTGTATAAAATTATGTATCAATGATCGTGTGTATAAAATTATGTATCAATGATCGTGTGTATAAAATTATGTATCAATGATCGTGTGTATAAAGTATTTTATGTATGTATCAATAATCGTGGTTATATTGAAAGTTTACCTGATATTTTACTTATCTATCAATGATTGTGGTTATATTGGAAGTTTACCTGATATTTTATCTATCTATCAATGATTGTGGTTATATTGAAAGTTTACCTGATATTTTACTTATCTTTCAATGATTGTGGTTATATTGGAAGTTTACCTGATATTTATGTATGTATCAATGATCGTGGATATATTGGAAGTTTACCTGATATTTTATGTTTGTATCAATGATCATTTTTATATTAAAAGTTTACCTGTATGATAGTTAATGTATAGTTATTATTCTATTGATAATTATCTGTTTGTCATTTTCATTAAAACAATTAGCAATATCTCTTTCGTACATGTTAACATTAGATAATGAATCATCAAAGTTTGTTTACTCCATTATCATACAAAATGCATCTATTATTTATTTCTTTTGTTGACAATAAACTGTTATTGAAAAAATGTTCTTGATTTTCATTATATATTGTCTTTGAAATAAGAGTATACTAATATAGTAATTGTTGCTAATCCCTTGGTATCGGGTCATCTTCATTGTTATTAATTAATGATTAAATAATCATTAATTAATTGTATTTGTAAAGTAATATTCATTTCGAGAATAAAATTGTCGGTGGGATGATTTATATATATAATATTTATGACTAGATGTTAAAAATTGATGCAAGTAAATGGAAAATATATACTTAATATTCATTCAAATATCATATATCAAAAAAAGAAATTTCCAAAGATTACACCATTGAATTAATGAAAGTGTGTTGATTTTATTGCCGAATTGCAACCGAGATGAGAATAATTATAATTGTTTAGTTTACAAATGAATGTGTAAAGATCTAATATCCCATGATACCTCCCTGTCTCAGTCTCAATCAGGGGAGGGGGGAGGGGGGATTACTTTTTTTCTTACCATGCTTACCCTTTTGTGTATTTGATATCGACGATACATCAATGTAATAATTGTCAATGGGACGTCATTGTATTCTTGACGTAATGTTAGGCTATTGTTGAGAACGTGAAAAGAGCACGTGAAGCCTGTTTTAACTCTAGTATAAGATAAGAAAATCTCATACCTGTAATTGTTGAAATCACTGTCCAGGGGAAGAGAAAACCAGAAGTGTATCCCGAGCCACACGAGGCACGGTATGTTCCATTAAATCTTCACGGCTGCCATCATAAAATCTCAGTGTCAAGTACAGTGGACCCGCGATAATCCGGACGTCGATAGTCCGGAAAACTCGCGTACTTTTAAATAGATAGCTTGGGGTTTCTGGTACGTAAAAATCATAAAAAAAACATGGACTGACGGTAAGTTGTAAAATCCGGGTATTTTATTTAAGGTATTTAACGTTTGTAATTTCTACTTGTTTGTGAACCTCCGGGACATGACACATGTGTGTTGTTTGTAGGTCACATATGCCCGCTATAAATAAAACAACTTTCACTTTACATGTTCTTTTAAAAACATAGTTTATTTTTTACTTTCTATCAGTTGCACAATTAATTACCACACCCGACTACATAGTTTCGTCGGAGGATTTTTAAACGATATACTACACTATTTTTAGCTCACCTGGACACAAGGTCTGGTGAGCTTATGTCATGGTGTGGCGTCCGTCGTCCGTCCGTCCGTTATTTTTTATTGCATTTTTGCCAGTGAAATATAGAAATTTATCATACTAATAAAACTTATATTTTCACTATGAGCAGTGAAAATATAAGTTTTCCGTTTTTGACCAATCAGAGCTAGCTAATGTATTCACCTCATTGAAACTTGCTGATTTTCCAGTCGAAGCGGAGATAGATAAATTGGTTATTTTGCTGTATTTCTGAAATATTCTGACTAGTTTTTGACAAAATACTCACTTGACGTTGGCTATCCATGCAGAGATTCTCCGATAACAGCAGAAAACGCTTAAACTGTGCTGATCAGCCTTTTCAAAATGGCGCCGTCAAGTTGACGTGAAGTAACGCCACAAAGAGATGTCGTCAATACTGATTCCCGCAGTGACTTTTATTTTTTCGATGTTTTCAATTTTGTTTTTAAGTATATGAAATGCAATAAAAATGAAATTGAATGGTTTCCCGTTAAGTATAACATATATTTCACAGAATATTTCGATATTTTTCACTCGTGCTTCGCACTCGTGAAAATATCGATATTCTTTCATACTCGTGAAATATGTTATATTAAACGGGAAACCATTCAATGTCCTCTACATATATTTTTTTTATATCAGATATCATATATACATTGTATATACGATGTGTTATGAAGATATATACTATCCTCTACAAGTAAACTATGTCTCATAAGATATCTTTAGACTTTAAAATTTCTATATCATGTATCTCATAAAATTTTGTACAAGTTAAGCATATACCGGGTATACTCTTCAAGACAGCTTATATGTTAGTTGGCTTGTAGATGTCAATACACCTAGCTAGGTTACACACATGTGTACAGTAGTTTAAAGGCGTTAATCTAAAAATAGGTATAAATTCCATGTATGGATATGTATGGTAGTGGTTAGTAAGCTAGTGCAGGTAATGGTTGATTTCTGTCGATGATACTACTTACCTTAATGAACAGGTGAGATGGGATCTCTACTGGCCGCTCTGAAAGCTTCCTGAAATTGAAATCGGGGCAGTTTTGTCAGCAATGAGGTTCGTAAAACCTGGGATGTGTTTTGCCCTAAGGCTGTCAATACTAAACGTCTCACTAATTCTATCGACATGGGGACTTTGCAGGAGGTTTTATTGATAATGTCAACCACCGGACTGTTATCACACGTAAACACTATTTGGGTTTAGCTAGGTTTTTATCCCATAGTACTACTGCTATTACAATTGAAAATAGTTTGTTTTATTGTTATAGAGAACGGTTGTCAGAGGACGAGATCCTGTATAAGGCATGAGAACTTATTATGGTGTGCTTACCAGATATACACTACAGGAGCTGGAGAATCAACCAGCCGTTCATCACATGTATTGTACACCCGGAGTGATTGTAACACTGTCATAGGCCAGGCGGGCAATCATTTACTGAAAAGCATTATCGACCAAACGCTAGAGAAGAACACTTAGAAATTACATGTCTACATTTGGGGAGGAAATCATATCAGTTGTCATTGACAACGGAAGTGGGGTGTTTAAGGCAGGATTTTCCGGAGACGATGCCCCGCGTGCTCTCTTTCCCACCATCACAGGACGATCATATCAGAGTGAAGTATGTTTGTTGTAACTTTAAATAATAAACTAACTATACAAGTGTAGTGTATTTGGTAAATTGATCATTTATATTTATATTTGTCATCTAAGGCAGAACTATTAACATAGAAATATTACCATTTATAAAAGGTCAGGTTTGGAAATGTTGAGAGGGATTTTTACATCGGGGACGAAGCTCAGAGCAAACGCGATATTCTGTCACTAAGAAACCCAATAGAACATGGCATCGTCACCAACTGGGACGACATGGAGAAAATCTGGCACCACACATTCTACAACGAGCTCCGTGTGGCTCCCGAGGAGCATCCATTCATGTTGACAGAGGCACCACTTAACCCTAAGGCAAACAGGGAAACAATGGCACAGGTATGCGATTACGATGCGAGGCAGGGCTTTCTTGTGCTAGCTTGTTCTTCCGAAAATCCTTTAGTTATTTTACTCCTTAAACCATTGTTGGATTAAAGCACTCCCACAATACACATTGTTTATAACAGATACCAAGGTTCCTTTTACTGTAAATATTCAATATTTCTAACTAACAAAGCAACTATGGATTTTACAGATTATGTTCGAGAGGTTTAATATACCTTCCTTCTACGTGGCGATACAGGCTGTGCTGTCTCTCATTTCCTCTGGAAGTACCACAGGGGTCGTGCTTGACGTCGGGGATGGCGTGTCCCACGTGGTACCTGCCTACTGGGGTCATGCCCTCCGTCACGCTATCAAACGTGTGGACCTGGCAGGTCGTGACCTCACCGCCTACCTCCAGAGGATCCTCCAGGAGAGAGGATACAGCTTCACAACATCAGGTTGGTGTGACTTGTTTTATAATACTTATTTGACAGATATAACTTTAGTGTTGTTATTTGCTATGTCTTCCGCGGTTAAGAGTCGTTCTAAATAGAAGAACGATTAGAAACTGCATGTCTGATTTCGATTCTAGGGCCAAGTTTAACCACAGGTGCCTGACTCGTTTTATAAAATAATAACACATAAGAGTACATATGAGTTTATATGTTCTCTTATATGTTATTATTTTATAAAACGAGTCAGGCACCTGTGGTTTAACAGAAATAATACATGCAGTACGCATTATGTCTAATAGCATTGCCGATGATCAAATTTGGCGTAGCTTAGTGCAAACAACTCTGCATGGGCATCCGACGATGGTTTACTTGCGGATTTCTAAACTGCTGGGCAATTTTTGCAAAATGTGTGGGAACTTGAGTGCATCAGTGGTATATTTGAAGAGACAATGAAACTGAAGGTTTTTTATTTCTTGTAAATTGCGGTAATTAGAGGAATTTAAACCAAAAACACCAAACTTGTTGAAAAATGCAAACGTTCATGAAAGTGTTGTAGACTCCACTACTCATGATACATGTATGACTAAGGTTTGATTGGTGTAGTTCTGATACTATATCAGAAACGCATAACCTACCATTGATTTTATTTCTAGAATTTGAGGTTTTCACTCAAAAAAATACAAAATACGTAGAAATGCCAATAAAGCATGTAATGCAGATCGTTGACATTTTAATTATACACCAGCTGAGCTAGAGATTGTTCGTGATATGAAGGAAAAGATGACCTACGTGGCTCTCGACTTCGAAACTGAGATGGATACGGCATCGAAATCGTCAACAACAGAGCTATCTTACGAACTTCCAGATGGACAGATTGTAACTATTGGCAACGAGAGGTTCCGATGTCCAGAACCATTATTCCAACCATCACTCATAGGTTAGCATTATTTTTATTTTTTTCAATTGAAGACTTAAATTTTTGTCTTAATGACATAATAAGATAAAATTATTGCGAAAAGTTGTTAAAACATTTGAGAAATTTTAGGAGGTTTATATGTCTTGAACACCATTTCTATCAGACTACAGATAAATAAAACATTTGTATACTACATGTAACACATTTCACGTGATTTACTGGTACATTACAGAAATGAAATCCGCAGGAATTCACCAACTTGTCCACGACTCGGTGATGTCTTGTGAAATTGACATCAGACGTGCTTTGTACTATAACGTTGTCATGTCCGGTGGCTCTACAATGTTTCCAGGTGAGAGTTTGTAACATATTTGACTATATTGAAATCATGTTGGTATTTTCATTTTGTGAAGTTTCTTCAGGAAGTCAAGTTTTTGCTTTCATTTTATTTTGTGTCGTTCATAAGCTCTAATAGAAACACATGACATTTATAAATAGGCATTGCTGACCGATTTAAGAGGGAAATGGGGGATATAGTACCTAACAGCATGGATGTGAAGGTCGTCCTCCCTCCGGAGAGGAAGTATTCCGTGTGGATCGGCGGATCAATCCTGGGGTCTCTGTCTACATTTCAACAGACTGTTGATATCAAAACAGGAATACGAAGAATGTGGACCAGGAGTTTTACACAGGAAGTGTTTTTAGAAAAAGAAAAAAAAAACCATCCGAGTATTGACTGAAGACATCGTCATCTAGACATGCCTTTCTAATGGGCACCCTTTTACTACAGGTATTTATTTCCATTATGATACCACTTGGTCCTTCAAAGGGACTAAATGGTTAAATTGTTATGGACACCTTTAAAATTTATAATTAACATAAAGTGCATAACTTTGTACATGCTTTTGATTCCTGTACCCTTTTTTATATGTTATCTAAATGAAAATCTAACCATTTAGTACCTTTAAGAGATATTACCAAGAAATTTGAATAAGTTATATTACTTAGTCGTTTAGTGATATGACCTAGTAACACTTTTCATTGATATCAAAAAGTCATGTAAATAGTAAATCAAGTGATATTTATCCAGATTAAAAAAACACTATTCTGTTGCAATTAAACAGAAGTAACCTGACCAGTAGTTAAGCATGTATCATGGCTATCCATGGGTCTTGATTTTGACATTTAATTTGTTAAGCTACCTGCATGTTAATTTCGGCAAAACAAGCGTAAAATGCAAGTTTCAGGAGAACAAATAAAGCTCATGTACATCAGACATATTGCACAAAATACTTGCTAAGATCAGAGTTTTTTTATAGAGTCTGATAAGAGCGTTTTTGAAGATTGTAAAGCTTCCATATATGCCAAAAATGTGTTATATAATTTACAACCACCATTTGAATTTCACGGTCAAGAGAATCGACGTTTATGCTTTGATAAAAATAAAACCTGCTATAGACACCCGTGACCATAACGACATGGTTACTAGTATATTGTGCAATACGTCTGATCCACATTTGTTCTCCTGAAACATTTCTTTATGTATGTTTTCCCGAAATCAACAAGCTTGACAAATTAAACGTCAAAATCAAGATACATGGATAGCCATGATACATATTAACAAATGGTCAGGTTACTTCTGTTAAATTGCAACAGAATAGTGATTTTTTTTTATCTAGATAAATATCACTTGATAGTGATATCAATAAACGAGTATAAATAGTAAAACGGCGGCCCATTTATTTCTGTCATCAGTGAAAACAGAACATGTGTCGTCAGTATCCACGAGTGTGTTGGCGATTTTGTAAAATATGTTATGTATGTATCAATGATCGTAGTTATATTGAATGTTTACCCGATATTTTATGTATGTATCAATGATTGTGGTTATGTTGAAAGTCAATGATCGTAGTTATATTGAAAGTTTACCCGATATTTTATGTATGTATCAATGATCGTGGTTATATTGAAAGTTTACCTGATATTTTATTATGTATCAATGATCGTAGATATATCGAAAGTTTACCTGATATTTTATTATGTATCAATGATCGTGGTTATATTGAAAGTTTACCTGATATTTTATGAGTAATTGTTTTTGACGATTACCCTGTAATATATGTGTATTTATATGATAGCGGTTGTATGTAGTTTTCATTAAAACAATTCGCAATATTTCGTTCGTACAGGGTTTACGTTAATACTAGAAATGAATCCTCAACATTTGCTTTTACTTTATTATCATACAAAATGTGAATTAATTATTTTGATTTTGTCGACAGTAAAACTGTTGTTGGAAAATGATATCTCTTGTTTTAGAAGTTATTTTCTTTGAAATAAGAGTATACTTGTTGCTACTTATTGGTTAGGTGTCACGAGGGTAGTTAATTATCAAGGATATAAGAAAAACTTGCAATATCTATTTGATGAAAGTTACGAAAGAAAACAACAGCATATATTATATACAAAAGTATTAACAAAATCTTAATCTAATATAAAAACTGGAAAAGACTGGAGCGAAACGGAAGCAAAGTAAAGGAAGAGGATATCGATACCAAAACCATTTGGACATAATTTTAATTTAAATCACGCCAAAGGCTGTAATAAAACATGTCTGTTGTTTTAATGTGATCTCGGATCCCATTATCTCGATGTGTCCATGGTTCCTGTTGTTTTAACGTGTCCTCGGTTCCCTCTATCTCGATGTGTCCTTGGTTCCTGTTGTTTTAACATGTCTTTGGTTCCAACTATCTCGATGTGTCCTTGGTTCCTGTTGTTTTAACATGTCTTTGGTTCCCACTATCTCGATGTGTCCTTGGTTCCTGTTGTTTTAACATGTTTTTGGTTCCCACTATCTCGATGTGTTCTTGGTTCCTGTTGTTTGAACGTGTTTTTGGTTCCCACTATCTCGATATGTCCTCAGTTCCTGTTGTTTTAACATGTTTTTGGTTCCCACTATCTCGATGTGTCCTTGGTTCCTGTTGTTTGAACGTGTTTTTGGTTCCCACTATCTCGATATGTCCTCAGTTCCTGTTGTTTTAACATGTCTTTGGTTCCCTCTATCTCGATGTGTCCTTGGTTCCTGTTGTTTTAACATGTCTTTGGTTCCAACTATCTCGATGTGTCCTTGGTTCCTGTTGTTTTAACATGTCTTTGGTTCCCTCTATCTCGATGTGTCCTTGGTTCCTGTTGTTTTAACATGTTTTTGGTTCCCACTATCTCGATGTGTTCTTGGTTCCTGTTGTTTGAACGTGTTTTTGGTTCCCACTATCTCGATATGTCCTCAGTTCCTGTTGTTTTAACATGTTTTTGGTTCCCACTATCTCGATGTGTCCTTGGTTCCTGTTGTTTGAACGTGTTTTTGGTTCCCACTATCTCGATATGTCCTCAGTTCCTGTTGTTTTAACATGTCTTTGGTTCCCACTATCTCGATGTGTCCTTGGTTTATGTTGTTTTAACATGTCTTTGGTTCCCACTATCTCGATGTGTCCTTGGTTCCTGTTGTTTTAACATGTCTTTGGTTCCCTCTATCTCGATGTGTCCTTGGTTCCCACTATCTCGATGTGTCCTTGGTTCCTGTTGTTTTAACATGTCTTTGGTTCCCACTATCTCGATGTGTCCTTGGTTCATGTTGTTTTAACATGTCTTTGGTTCCCTCTATCTCGATGTGTCCTTGGTTCCCACTATCTCGATGTGTCCTTGGTTCATGTTGTTTTAACATGTCTTTGGTTCCCACTTTCTCGATGTGTCCTTGGTTTATGTTGTTTTAACATGTCTTTGGTTCCCACTATCTCGATGTGTCCTTGGTTCATGTTGTTTTAACATGTCTTTGGTTCCCCCTTTCTCGATGTGTCCTTGGTTCCTGTTGTTTTAACATGTATTTGGTTTCCACTATCTCGATGTGTCCTTGGTTCATGTTGTTTTAACATGTCTTTGGTTCCCCCTTTCTCGATGTGTCCTTGGTTCATGTTGTTTTAACATGTCTTTGGTTACCACTTTCTCGATGTGTCCTTGGTTCATGTTGTTTTAACATGTCTTTGGTTACCACTTTCTCGATGTGTCCTTGGTTTATGTTGTTTTAACATGTCTTTGGTTCCCTCTATCTCGATGTGTCCTTGGTTCATGTTGTTTTAACGTGTCTTTGGTTCCAACTATCTCGATGTGTCCTTGGTTCCTGTTGTTTTAATGTGTTTTGGTTCCCACTATCAGGATGTGTCCTTGGTTCCTGTTGTTTAAACGTGTCTTTGGTTCCCTCTATCTCGATGTGTCCTTGGTTCCTGTTGTGTTAACGTGTCTTTGGTTCCAACTATCTCGATGTGACCTTGGTTCCTGTTGTTTTAATGTGTTTTGGTTCCCACTTTCAGGATATGTCCTTGGTTCCTGTTGTTTTAACGTGTCTTTGGTTCCCACTATCTCGGTATGTCCTTGGTTCCTGTTGTGTTAACGTGTCTTTGGTTCCAACTATCTCGATGTGTCCTTGGTTCCTGTTGTTTTAATGTGTTTTGGTTCCCACTATCTTGACGTGTCCTTGGTTCCTGTTGTTTTAATGTGTTTTGGTTCCCACTATCTTGACGTGTCCTTGGTTCCTGTTGTTTGAACGTGTTTTGGTTCCAACTATCTCGATATGTCCTCAGTTCCTGTTGTTTTAACATGTCTTTGGTTCCCACTATCTTGATGTGTCCTTGGTTCCTGTTGTTTTAATGTGTTTTGGTTCCCACTATCTTGACGTGTCCTCGGTTCCTGTTGTTTTAACGTGTCTTTGGTTCCAACTATCTCGATGTGTCCTTGGTTCCTGTTGTGTTAACGTGTCTTTGGTTCCAACTATCTCGACGTGTCCTTGGTTCCTGTTGTTTTAATGTGTTTTGGTTCCCACTATCTTGACGTGTCCTTGGTTCCTGTTGTTTTAATGTGTTTTGGTTCCCACTATCTTGACGTGTCCTTGGTTCCTGTTGTTTTAATGTGTTTTGGTTCCCACTATCTTGACGTGTCCTTGGTTCCTGTTGTTTTAACGTATCTTTGGTTCCAACTATCTTGATGTGTTCTCGGTTTCCGTTTATGTTTTTCACATTCACACTCTGCATCTCTGGAATATTGAAGGCTCAGTCATGTCATCTTTTGAATGAAAAAATACTAATTTGATCATTTGATGTACAATCTCAAGGTCACTGTATGTTAAATAGACCAACTTTGGCTGTCGCTCCACTGTGATCTTCAAAAGAATTTTATCAACTTAACAATTTGTCAGGTTGTCATATGCCTTCGATTTTGACATAATCCAAGGTACAAAGAGAGAATGTAAACATAACCCCTGGAATACTGTGAATAGTGTACAGGATGCAAGATGGCATACATACTCATTCCACCAATTTAGGGTTTTTCCCAGTGATCTAAATCATCTTTTCTTATTTGTCATTAGGACATTGAAGTTTCATAAAAATAACTTCTGTTTTTCTCTTTGTTTGTATTACCGCTGCTATCAACCAAAGCGAAAATAAACACACTAAAAGAAAATTGTTTAATAATTTAATAGCTCGATTAATATATAAATGTAACATATTGCATTCCTAATCCTCCCATGGGAGCTATCAATTTTGGGAAAAGAAGTCACATTGCACTATTCACCATGTAAAATCTGTACTGTTTGAAGCAGTCTTATTTTCTGTCCTAGGTAATTTGATCACCACGCTCTTTAATACTGTACATTACACAGTGAATGACTGATATCAAACTAGAGGATGATTATACTAATGACATTCAGTTCATACCACACATTCTTTACATAATTGTTTAAACGACACTTTCTAGTAATGGTCAAAATAAATTTCTCAAATCATGGCTGAAACATGCAGACCAATTTATAGATGAAGCTTAGCTTATATGAAATAGATACATACTTTCAAAATTGAGTATTGGTCATGAATTAAATAACACAATTCTTAACATTGTTGTCATTTTCAAATTGTAGAGAATACAATGCACCAGAAAATTGCTACTTCACAAAGGACAAGTAACAGGAAAAATGAAGGAACACTAATTTTTGGTTATGGTTTGGTTGAAGTATACATATATCACAGAATGTTTAGATAGATTTTTACATGGGGGAGGGATTCATATTGACAGTTTTTAGCCTTTTTGTATGTTCAACAATATATATCCAGTTTGTATATTTAATAAACAAACAATGCTAATAACTTTTCCTTGTACAATCTGCTGACCCAAAATCCTTCCCTGTAAATCAATGTTTGTTCCTTCACATACTAATACGGACATTCCTCCTCTTTAATTCAGTAAAACATAATTGTATTTAAGCAAATAATCTTAGTTTATAGCAGTAAGTGTCGGTCATCTAGTTAATTAACAGTACTTAGCACCAACAAACACATCTGGTTCAAATTCTGTACTCAGACTGTCCTTCTACATTGGAGGGGGTGGTGGTGGAGGAGGGGGAGGGGGCGGAGGTGGGGGTGGTGGTGCCCCACCTGGAGGAGGGGGTGGAGGAGGTGGTGGGGGTGGGGCTCCAGATGGTGGTGGTGGTGGTGGTGGCGGCGCTGCTGTTCCTGAAGCTCCTGGATCTGGTGCAGCAGCTGAAACATATACACACAATAATGAATGTTTTTCACAAAAAAAGTATAAATCAAACAAAATATACATAATTCTATCATCAATATGTAACAAAAAAAGGCTGTAACACTGTTCTACGTATATACATGTATAGGTATTACATTAATCATGTTTTTTTTATTCTCACAAATTTTGGTTTTTAATGAGAGACTATGTAACAAAAATAGATATGTTGGACATATCTAATATGTATTAGTCTATATTCTGTACCTACTACAGAAGCCATCAACATGAGTATGTCGTTATTGCAAATGGTAGAACAGAATGAGAAACAGTATAAGAACCGAGTTCTGCTCAATCAATCTACAACTAATATTTTGCACAAAAATATTAACACAATATCTAGTTACTAGTGTAATATCAGAAACAATCAACAATTTGATGAAATCTTATATCTTCACTTCAAGCAGGATGTACAAATTGTTCGTGTGTTCTTTTATTTTTGGCCAATCAGAACAATACATTATGTTTGCTGCATTCACATGCATAGATTTTTTTGTTTCTAATACAGATAAAGCTACTTGAATTATCCAATGAAATTACAATGCAGCACTGTTGTCTAGCATCAAAAGGTATACAAAAATGTTTACAATCATACGTGAGTTATCAGATGTAACATATCATCCAGTATAAGGGGAATAACTCTCAAAGGTTTGTTTGATGGGTCTATAGCCCTGTAAACAGCCAGGGTCATTTTGAGGCGGGGGTCTCCTTGTAGATGTTGACTACCTCAATTAACACCATATTGGAGGCCAGTTGCATGTCATCCAGAGCAATTACGGTAAAGTTTCCTTACCCAAGGACATAGCCACAACAACACAGACTGGCCCGTTTCGCAGCTGTCTGAGAAACGCAAACCTACACAGAACGGGAACTTCAAACCACCCACCTCGGATCTTCAACCTGAGGTTAGCCCTAACTGACTGAGCTATTGTGACCCCTCACGATTCTCAACAGAAACTGCTGTTTTAGAAGTAGTTTTATTAATAGTCTTATACATGTAATAGGCATGTGAGAGGTAGCTTTTCCTTAACATAAATAAAGTCAAAGAATTAGAACTCTGGTATATCCTAAATCCTATACCACTTTACATGGCAATGAAATATGATTAACACTCTTCCAATTAACCAAAAATTACTATAACTTATCTATTATCTCAAATGATATAGTCTTTTGTTTCCTTGGATCATTAACATCTAAGAAGGTCATGTCAGTGCAAGTTCCCGCCTCTTTTCATGATAAAGTTATGGAAACTGTCGAGGGAGTAAGTCTGGTTGAGGGATTTAGTTTTTAGACTAACACATATTTGATAGTTTGAGGGATTTAGTTTTTAGACTAACACATATTTGATAGTTTGAGGGATTTAGTTTTTAGACTAACACATATTTGATAGGTTGAGGGATTTAGTTTTTAGACTAACACATATTTGATAGGTTGAGGGATTTAGTTTTTAGACTAACACATATTTGATAGGTTGAGGGATTTAGTTTTTAGACTAACACATATTTGATAGGTTGAGGGATTTAGTTTTTAGACTAACACATATTTGATAGGTTGAGGGATTTAGTTTTTAGACTAACACATATTTGATAGGTTGAGGGATTTAGTTTTTAGACTAACACATATTTGATAGGTTGAGGGATTTAGTTTTTAGACTAACACATATTTGATAGGATGAGGGATTTAGTTTTTAGACTAACACATATTTGATAGGTTGAGGGATTTAGTTTTTAGACTAACACATATTTGATAGGTTGAGGGATTTAGTTTTTAGACTAACACATATTTGATAGGTTGAGGGATTTAGTTTTTAGACTAACACATATTTGATAGGTTGAGGGATTTAGTTTTTAGACTAACACATATTTGATAGGTTGAGGGATTTAGTTTTTAGACTAACACATATTTGATAGGTTGAGGGATTTAGTTTTTAGACTAACACATATTTGATAGGAGACTATCTCCATGAAAATGTTGCCAGCGTAAAACAGTAATGTACAATGTAGTTAGATTAAAATGTTACTTGTCTTTGTAGAAGAATCAGATTCTATTAATGTGCATTACAAAGATTAGTGATTTAAAAGATAATATATAAAAGCACACATTGTCAAAGTTCTTATAACTATGTGTGAAACACAGGGACTTCGCACAAATTACCAACCACTTAGTCTACTGATACTGTAATGCATAATGTTATATAGGAACTATGGAATAATACATAACTATGTGTTGGAAGTTTGTGTCAAGTCCCTGTGAGGTGAAATGTCAGTAAATATACAAATGTGCACTTTGAAAGAAAAAGTTTACTATTAAGTTTTATATTATGATAAATGTCATTACAAGCATTATTAGGACAGTTATCATTGCTACAAAACTACAATGTCTTGATGTCCACCACAATCTGATAGGCAATAGGCTAACAGAGAGGCATGCATAGAAGATATTGATATGTATAGTAAGGTAAATATAAATCACGGCCTCCACAACAGACGTCAGGCATTGGACTATATATAGCAGGCATGTATAGATAATGCTAAGCTACTATATTATTAACAGAATATGAGAAAGAAAGTTACAAAACAAGCTATCTATGTTTAATACACAACACCAACAGGAAAAGCCTTACGGTGAGATTATCCTCATTTGTGTCATGAAGCTAAACAAAATAAGTTTTTTACTAAAATTACACATATATATATTTCAATTTTGAAAAACAATGCTTTCAAACATCAGTCTTACACTGATGATAATGTCCACTGATCACATGAAAATATCTTTGTTCTATATAAGAACAAAGGACTAAGGTTATCAACAAGTTTAAGAATGCTTCTTTAATTTTCTATTTATAGAACAACCTTCGGACCAGGTGCAGTGCAGCGTTATAACAGTACCTCATGCGAGACTAATCCAGCAGATTATTTTCCATTCACCTCAAAAGCCCAAATTAATTGAACTCATGATTACAACTGAAACTATAACTTTATATTTTTTGTCTTATAATATAGAATTCACACAGTACTTTCAGAAATGTCAAAAAGAACTTTCCATAAGTGGTCCAATATAATGTCTGATGAGGAAATACAAATGAACTGGGACATGGATATCAAGTGTTTAAAGGGTAATTGTCAGGTGGATAGAGATCTGGTTTCAAGGGGACGAACTTGACAGTTTGACATACCTGGCTGTGCTGGAGTTGTCCCGTCAGCCTGGCCTGCCTTAGCAGCTTCTGTACAAGTAAACATATGGGTACAAATATCCACACAAAATCAGGAGAATATTAGTTGATTCCTTGTATAATTTATGTAATACCTATTAATCAGGTAATTAGATATAGAACTTCCACAAATCCTGATAAGGTCGATTGCTACATGATTAATTGCTATCATGTTAGAAAGTCATGTACATATTCTCATGGATTTGATCTGTTACCTTGAGTGTAACTCCCAGATATTTTCGAGCAAATACTTATGATCACAGTTCTTTTAATAAAACATTAACATTTATTTAATGTATCCACTTGTGACATTTATATATGAAGATTGTAAAAAAAAAAAAAAAAAAAGACAGTAGTTTATAGCAGTGTGGGCTTGACATCCTGTATTTAGTTGTGTCTTGACCTTCAGTATTTGACAATGACACTAATTTTGACCTCTGACCCTACCATGACCTATGCTGATGCTGCCCTATAACAACCTACCTTTGTCCTTTTCCTCATTTTCCTCAGCAGCTGTACGGTCAGCTCGGAAGAAAATCCTGGCACTACTTAGAGAGTAGTATAGAAGATCATATTCCTGTAAATGTAAAATCCCATTGTTACTTCATATTCATAGTACATTATTTTCGTGACCCCATTTCCATATAATGTATATTTTAAAAACAATTCCTCGTTAAATTTTCATGTGTTTGAGGATATTTTTAAGGTTAGCAATACAAACAGTATATTAGACACTGTGTGATATGTATCATACATTTTAAAAAAACCTCTGCACAAATATTCTGATGTAATTTTCAGCCTTGTTCTGCGTACTCAATGTCTGTGTTGATTTGTAGGTATGGAGACTTATTTTTGTACTATGGCATGTAAACTGAAATGTAAAATTGTGTTTTCAATATAATGAAAGCCACTACATAATATATATTTTCATGATTTTGTTTGCATAGGGACTTACTTTCATACTCCTATAATGATTTGACAGAATTACATACTAAAGGGAGGTAACCTCTCACCTGTTGGCATACGTCCAGTCTTTTTACAGTAAGCGACATGGTTTGTTGTAGTTTCTCATCTGGTCGTGTTGATAAAGACTGCTGCTGTTTCATTACTTTATCCTTCGTAAAAATCAGTATGCAATGATGAACATTCAAAAAGGAAAGAGAACAAAATAAAACTTTCTGCATTATTGTCTTAAGTCCTTTAATATCTACTATCTACTGAGGAATAAGATATTTAAAGTCAGAAGAAAAAATAAGAACCCAACCACTAAATAGCTCTCTTTGACCTCTACTGACCTTTTCTGCCCTGTACTTGTCCTTGACAGACTGGAACCAGTGGAGAGAGTCAAACTCGTGATACTGGTCCAACAGTTTGAGGATGTAAGCCACACCTGTGGGGACAGTTATAAGAGAGCTTGAAGGCATGGGAACTTAAAAAACATATAGTGGGAACTTAAAAAACATATAGTGAGAACTTATCAGCACTGGTTTACAATCCAAATATCAGTAACAGCTAAGTAATCTTCCTATCCCTAACAACTAATCAACATGCAAGGATCCTTGAAAGAATATGATTTTACATTTTCCACATTTGATATTTGAAGAAAGTAGGCTTGGTAGACATATTAAACTTTTCAGTATTTCTGTAATTTTTTGAAAGTAGGCTTGGTAAACATAACTTTTCAGTATTTCTGTAATTTTTTGAAAGTAGGCTTGGTAAACATAACTTTTCAGTATTTCTGTAATTATTTGTCACATCATGTAAACAGCCATTACCCATTGCAAATCCATCATCTGTGAAGGCTGCTCCCACTTTGTTCTTACGGCTCATCTTCTCCTTGCAGCTTATAGAATGTTCTACAAAGTTTACAATCTGAAAAAAAAAGATTGTGATAAAGGTCGGTAACTAAGTGAGGACTTATGTTTGATCCGAAGTATACAATAATCTAAAGACTACAGTTAAAATGACGCATAATTTAGAGACGACTCAAATTTGTAGCTTATATCAGATGCAAAATTACAGTGTTATAAAAATATCTAAAACAAATTAAAACTTTGATTACAAATTAATATTGAGTTGTTCAGTTATCATCAAAGTCAAATTTAATTGTGTTTTAAAATTGAATTTTTAATCAAGCTATTTACCAGTGGTGGAAGTATAACAAAGAAGTTGCGTAAATGCATGTTCTTGGTATCTCTAAATTCTGGAGCGAACACATCCACCAGGAGCTGTCAAAGAGAAATATAAACTTTACTTTTAAATACTGTACAATTACAAATCAATAGACTTATCTGCAATTTTTAGAGTTCTCATTTCTCTAGCTTTGCTTTCTCTAATATATCCAGATTGTGAACTTTTGTCTATCATTTTGATAAGTATGTTTGTTAAGATCTCTAAGACATTTCCAGACTGTTCCACGGTGACAATGAATTACCAACGGAAAGGTTTTTCGGAAACATTAACAAACATGTAAGTGACATATGCTACAATTAATATTATTGTTAAAAATTGAATATTGAAGTTATCACTTTTAAGGATACACTCTACCATGCACATGCCAACATAACACTGACTATAGTTGGTGAGACGAAGCCTAGCTATAGGCAAGGGCATGTAGGCAGTACACTTGTTCAGCACCTATAAAAAGCATGTGTTAGACTGACCTTGAAATACTCTGTTCCTTCTGCAAAATTTCTGGCTAAATTCCCAACAACATTGTCAAGATTTCTAAAAAATAATTAAAAGAAATCATCAATATCATAACTTATAACAGAACACATAAAAAAACTGTACAAACACACCAGTAACAAAGATTTCCTTGTGATAGGCTTGTCTTAATCTGTTCATTTTACCACCTCAACGGAAATTGACCATGGTGCTACAGAAATGAAGTATACATGTGTTTTACTCAAGTTCTTTCCAGTAGTAAAAGGAATCTGAATAACAGTAAAACCGAGGTACAAGTTGTCAGACTTTCTCCTAACAGTGAACACTTACTTGGCAGCAACCTGGCACTCCTGTGACAGACCCTCCTCCTTACAGAGTTCCTCAAAGTTGACAATGTCCTCTAGATCGGGGATGAACCTGATGGCATTACTACAGCAATGAAGACCTCCAGACCTGATCATTCGAATGTAGCCCATTGCATTACCTGGCAACAAATAACAAATTCTCTCAATAATCAATAATGTCAATCTCTATGTAGCAACCAGGTAGATTTCAAATATTTCATTGTTGGTAGCCTCCATAGCCCATAAAGCTCAACTGTAGTACCAGTATGAAAGATTGGCCCTTACTTGGTGTTGAGGGATGGGATCAAAAGTAGACTATGGACTGAAGTATTTACCATTTTTACCTGACTTTCGAGTCCACAGAATGGCAGTTTTAGTTGTGCAAAATGGGATACCAAAGTCAATGACCACTCTTACTCTGTCCTAGTTGGGTCTGTCCATTTACAAGTAAATAGTTTAATCTCCAAATGCTGCTGTACATACATTGTATACAAAAAACTGAACAGGTTGGCGAGTCTGTGGTCCAACCAACAATGCAATCAATAGCTGTTTACAGACTTGACAAAGTGTAGATTTTGCTGATTGTGGACATGTATTGCTGCACATCACCTAAAAGAAGAGTTCACACAAAGCACCAAACTCAAAGAAGTCAGTTCACAAGCTACACTCACAACATTATAGACAACCTTGATTGGAAGCTGCTTCCATTTCCATGTGCTAAAGGTGAAAGCTCAAAAATTTGGTTGAATTCTGCTCAACAGGTTGAGAAAAGATTAGTTTTAATGCAAAAATGGTTGAAAAACCAGCGTAAAATAATTCCAACATAGTTCTTTACACCAGGGGAGGTAATGACTGTCCTAAGGGGTCAACACCAGGTGGAGATATACACTGAAGGTCAGATCTGTGTGGGAGGGTTTTGAGCTCATTCCCCGACACTTATAGGTGACTTTTTTCTACATGATGGCAGCCTCTCATACCTATCTGACTGATGGTGACCCTGAACTGATCCAGGTAGCTATCCCCGTCCGGCAACAGGCCCAGCTTCCGTATCCCTTTGTTAAACTTATCAGCCTTCTCAAATGGATACTGAAACAACATATATGTGTCATAATTCATAACTAAAAATATACAGTTGATAAGAAGAAACAGTTTCACAATTCTAACCTATTAAACCAAAAAATGGCTGAAAGTTTCACATACCTTTTGGTCTGTATGCATGTGATTTTCTTTGAAATATTTCCAGTCCTGAAATAAATGAACAAATTGTACGATATACTCACTGGGCACAACAGAGCATAAAACAGGCATCTTTATAGAACATATTGAATTTCTGATCTGTCCATTGCATTTATATTCAATATGTACCATATTGTGTTTTACTAGGTATACAATATAATCTACAAATTGAAGTTGTGTAATTCATATTGACAATTAATGCTAGATCTTGACATGTAAATGATTACCAAAGTTTTTAGATCTTCTACAATTAATGTTGTATTATATACATACAGTTTACTAATTCAGACAGGTCATTTGGAAGTCTGGAAGGTTTTATAAGGAAGTGTCATGAAAATTTAACTTGAAATAAACCATAAATACTTGGTAACATTACAACACTAAATGAACAGCAAATCCAGATGTCCTAATGAATCTTTTAAGTCTGGATTACAATTGTTCACTGATCATGAACTATGTGGAACCTACCTTGATCAGTCTCGACTTGATGTGTTCATCACACATGAACTGTATGGAACCTACATTGATCAGTCTCGACTTGAGGTGTTCATCATACATGAACTGTATGGAACCTACCTTGATCAGTCTCGACTTGATGTGTTCATCACACATGAACTGCGTGGAACCTACCTTGATCAGTCTCCACTTGAGGTGTTCATCATACATGAACTGTGTGGAACCTACCTTGATCAGTCTCGACTTGATGTGTTCATCATACAAGAATTGTGTGGAACCTACCTTGATCAGTCTCGACTTGATGTGTTCATCATACATGAACTGTGAGAAAATGAAAAACTTCTTCCTCAGGAACTGGTAGGTGAAATTGACCTGTAACAGGAAGTAGAAAAGGTAACGTCTCATTAATTACCAGAGGATAAAGCTCACACAAAGTCTTTCTTATTGTAGAAGGATGTATGTAGGCTTGATAACATATTAAACTGTAGTTATAATATTCAATACTTTTAATGCATTACATGCCTCCCATTCATTTTATATCAGTTTAAGTGGAGATAATTTTAATTGGAATAACTCCTATTGACTTTCTGATGAGTCGATGTATATCACAGATGTTTATCCAACTAAAGATTTTCATCACAATTACTAGACAAGTGGCTCATCACAGTTACTGAGATTCATCACAATTATTGAGGATTCATCACAATTACTGACAATTCATCAAAATTACTGATGATTCATCACAATTACTGACAATTAATCACAATAACAGAGTATTCATCACAATTACTAGACAAGTGGTTCATCACAATTATTGAGGATTCATCACAATTACTGACAATTCATCAAAATTACTGATGATTCATCACAATTACTGACAATTAATCACAATAACGGAGGATTCATCATAATTACTAGACAAGTGGTTCATCACAATTATTGAGGATTCATCACAATTACTGACAATTCATCACAATTACTGACAATTCATCAAAATTACGGAGGATTCATCATAATTACTAGGGTACTGATGACTCACCAGTTACTGATGATTCATCACAATTACAGATGATTCATCACAATTACTGATGATTCATCACAATTACTGATGATTCATCACAATTACTAGACAAGTGGCTCATCACAGTTATTGAGGATTCATCACAATTACTGACGATTCATCACAATTATTGATGATTCATCAGTTACTGACGATTCATCACAATTACCGAGGATTCATCACAAATATTACTGACGATTCATTACAATTACTAGACAAGTGGTTCATAACAATTATTGAGAATTCATTACAATTACTGAAGTTTATCACAATAACCGATTGATTATTCATCAAAATTACTGACTATTCTTCACAATTACAGAGGTTCATGACAATTCTTGATCATTCATCATGATTACTGATGAGTCATCACAATAACTAATGAGTCATCACAATAACTAATGAGTCATCACAATAACTGTTGAGTCATCACACTGAGAGATGATTCACTTACAGTTGTGTTCATGATTCCTGTGCCGTGGGTCCTGATGGAGTTGGCAATATGGCGGATGTTGATAGTGTTGAGATGTTTGTTATTACTGGAGCATTCCACGAAGATTTGGTTGTTGAGGTTGTACAGGTACTTGGAGACAAACACATGGATGTTCCTCATAATCTCCAGCACATCAAGACCCTGGGGTAGAGAACCAGATCTATGTACAGAGTTATGTACAGGACAGAAGTGACTGCTCTAATTAATCTAATTAACGTACCTACACACTATACAAGAGTGAACACTATATGCGAATATTTACGGTATAGGGATTAAATACTTGGAGAAACAGATTTCTATGAGAGAGGTTCAAATCTACAGTGGAAATGCCTTTTTCAGTATTTTCCATGAATTTTTCGAGGTATTACCGGTATGACTGTCAGATTTTTTTCGCTAGATTCCCTTTTTGTCAGATCATACCAACTATGCAATCCAATTTTGTTACGATTTCATACAGGGTAAAAACTCACATCAGTTAGTCCACCGTTCCAGAGACTAAGGCATATAACTGTCGGTTTGGAACTTTCTCACTCAAACAATACAAGTGTGTGAAACAAACAGATGTCTATTGGTATATGTTCATCCATCATTCTATATATTTCCCAGTTGTTCCAGAGTGTGACTAAATAGATGTCTGAATCAGTCACCTGTCCATCATCTTACCTGTTCCAAGGTCTGACTAGGTAGATATCTGAATCAGTCACCTGTCCATCATCTTACCTGTTCCAAGGTCTGACTAGGTAGATGTCTGAATCAGTCAACTGTCCATCATCTTACCTGTTCCAAGGTCTGACTAGGTAGATATCTGAATCAGTCACCTGTCCATCATCTTACCTGTTCCAAGGTCTGACTAGGTAGATATCTGAATCAGTCACCTGTCCATCATCTTACCTGTTCCAAGGTCTGACTAGGTAGATGTCTGAATCAGTCACCTGTCCATCATCTTACCTGTTCCAAGGTCTGACTAGGTAGATATCTGAATCAGTCACATGTCCATCATCTTACCTGTTCCAAGGTCTGACTAGGTAGATATCTGAATCAGTCACCTGTCCATCATCTTACCTGTTCCAAGGTCTGACTAAGTAGATATCTGAATCAGTCACCTGTCCATCATCTTACCTGTTCCAAGGTCTGACTAGGTAGATATCTGAATCAGTCACCTGTCCATCATCTTACCTGTTCCAAGGTCTGACTAGGTAGATATCTGAATCAGTCACATGTCCATCATCTTACCTGTTCCAAGGTCTGACTAGGTAGATATCTGAATCAGTCACCTGTCCATCATCTTACCTGTTCCAAGGTCTGACTAGGAAGATGGGACTCCACCATCACCAGGCCGTATTTCTGTTCAGCCATGTTTTTCATTTCTCCGTAAGTTTTCCAGTCATGTAGTGCGACTGTAGTCAGATTGTAGAAGGTCATGTTGAGGTAGTGTTCCACGTACCCTGTCAAAAACAAAAACATCCTATCAACTGTCCCACATACCCTGTCAAAAACAAAAATGTTCTATCAACTGTTCCACGCACCCTGTCAATCAAAACAAAGTTCAATCAACTGTTCCATGCACCCTGTCAATCAAAAAAATGTTCAATCAACTGTTCCACGCACCCTGTCAAAAACAAAAATGTTCAATCAACTGCTCCATGTACCCAGTCAAATATACAACATTCCTCAACTATCTCATATACCCTGTGACAGCATTCTATCCTCTTTTCCACAAGCTGCCTTTCTGATTGGATACTTACTTTTAATACTGATGTATCTATCAAACAATCTGATTGGATGGACCTTGAGGAGGTTGGATAGGTCCTTGAAGCCGACTTTGAAAGGGTTCCTGTCATCCAGTTGTAGGTGTGAGTGTATGTGGAGCCGAAGATCGGTCTCTATTGCCCGGCACAGTGGATCCAACAGGTGCTGAAATGTGAAAACAATATGTCCAGTTTTCATGGAAACAACTCTCAAATTGAAAAAATGAAATAAAAAATACCTTAAATTGTTTTGTTTTCACCTATCATCATGATTAAAAAATATACAGTGGAACTTCGTTAACTCGAACTCGGATAACTCGAATACCCCGCTTAACTCGAAGTACCTCGTCAGTCCTGGCCGAATTCTCTCTTTATCTTAGTAAAGAAAACTCGGAAAACTCGAAGAACTCGGATAATACGAAGTGAAAATTTGGTCCCATCAATAAAAATCCTATTTGAAATGATCGAATAACTCGAAGTATAATTTTCGTCGATCGGTGGTAAACGCCGACATTTTTTAAGAGCTAAATTCCGTTTGTAATACTGAACATATCGGCACTACTAACCTACATGCTATTATAAGTGTTTCATAAATTCATAAAGAAATTGTCGGTTGAATCTTATAACAACATGTCTTGGTGATAAAAAGTACTGCTTTACTTACATCAGGTAATTTCCTAAGGCGGTCGCCGATATTAGTACACACGATAGTCAACAACTCATCTACCCGTTCGCTCAAGCGGAACTAATCTCTGACACACCGGTAGATCTACCCGGCTGATGTTTTTACAGGTGTAGAAATGAAACAGTCACCGGCGCCTATTAAATCTTTAAACTGCTGAAACTATAGCGTAATTACTGCAAAGGTGTTCAGAGTACAACTGTAACGGTCAGTGCTGTCTATTAAATCGGATAAAACGCCAGCTCAGTTACAGTAACATTTTATACGCACATGCGCAGCCTAACTTCCGGTGCTAATACACATGGAAATGGCGTGGTTATCAATAAAAAGTAAGTAGGCCGATCAAACAGTATTTTATATGTCCAATAAAAGGTAATGGTTCTGTTACGTTTTGCATGCAATCTGTGTTAAACTCAAACGGTTACTGGGTATTTGATTTGACATGAATAACTTGTTAGTTTGTCGAATTCCTTTTTATCGTTTACCTTTTGCAAACATGACTTGGGACATCAGATCGTTCTTGAAGTGACTAAGTGAAAGAAACTTCATCGTGACTGTATATCGGCAAAACTACACCAAATTACAAGTAACATAACGAAACATTACATATATATTTACATGTATTGACCAGTCTTCACACTAAACTGATGAGCGACAGAGCGAAGTTATAATGATTATATAATGTTGACAAATATTGACCAAACTTTTCACCAAAAATGATAACTCGCTTAATTCGAACACTCGGATAACTCGGAAGTTTTTTCGTGGTCCCGTCGACTTCGAGTTAACGAAGTTCCACTGTACTCTTGTATATTTACGATTATTTTCCTCCAACTCATTATTATCATACAAATAATAAATACCAACCGATTTTCAACATACAAAAATAGCTGGTGTAATATTCCAGGTAAAAGAAACTTTCATATAATGTTTTTTCATTACACACTTAACAGTGACATAAATTTAAACAGACTGTTTTAGTGAGGATATATCCTAGATCCTGTGTTTAAGGTCATGTATTCTTGGAAATGATTTAGAAATAACTGTAATTTTTCTTTTAAATTAATGTGAAATTTGCAGAATTATTTTTCTACCGCAGTGTGTATGAAATTATTATAGAAGACAATCCTTGACACACAAACAATACTAGAACACCCCCAGAACCTTTACGTGATAACCTGGTATATCCATTGTTAAAATGTTTGGGTTTTTTTTTTACTAATTATTATGCTAGCTTGATGATAAGTTATTTTTATTTGTTTTTTTATTTTCGTGTAATAATCATTGTACTTGATAATATGTAATAATCATTGTACTTGATAATATGTTATAATCATTGTACTTGATAATATGTTATAATCATTGTACTTGATAATATGTTATAATCATTGTACTTGATAATATGTAATAATCATTGTATTTGATAATATGTTATAATCATTGTACTTGATAATAAGTTAAATATGTTTTAAGCTTTTACCTCTTGTATATTGCTGTAGATTTCCTTGTCAAATATGTCCAACAATTCTTGAGGTGAGGTGAGGTGTCGGACTGTTGTCATTGGGGGAACACAGTCCCTCAGAGCACCAACCATATACTGGCAAGGGATAAAAGGAAAACCATTAATACCTCCCTACAATCTTGTACCAAGTGTCGAGGAACAAAGAAATGTCATCAATATCTCCCTCCATTCATGTAAATGTCAGGGAACAAAGGAAAAGTCATCAACATCTCTGAGTCTTTATCAACGCACAAGTTAATTATATAACAAAAAAAATGTTCTCTCAGATGTAGTCTTCTCTGGCAAGATATGTCGTAGTTCTGATCTAAAACGACGGGACTAAAATGACGCTTGTCTAAGTAAAAGGACGACAACACTAAGGAAAATAAAACAACACTATAGCTACAGTACTTACATGGATCCTGTGGGTATCCACAACGTTTTCCAGCATATCCGTCAAGTAAATGGGGAAGATCACGCGATGCCAATACACAAAACTACAGTCGCACGACCGTCGTACTCTACAAACAATGAAATAATGATATTTCTAGATCTTTTAAATAAAAGTTCAGAGCATCCTCAAATAGATTAGTATATGTTGATTTAAATAATATAAAAGGAAGTTCAGCAGAGGTATTACTCCAGAAATATAATAACCCACCTCTCTCTGAGATCACAGATCATCTCTAGCTTCTTCAGGTTGGCATAAAGAATCTGAACCTCATCATCCTTGAAGGTTCTCTGAAAATAAACAATGTTGAACCTTTTATAAATGTAAGTAAGAGGTGAATAACACTTACCAAAGTAAACCATGATGATTAACCTACACAGATCCCTAGGCTGGTTCACCATTAAGTTAGCACTGAGACAATACCACACAGATAGGATTGAAACAGGATTGTACAGGGAATGATTGATAACAGGCCAAGCAAGTTCAGAGGTCACCAGAAAACATGCATATAGATTATACAGGAGTTTCCATTTATTTCAGTTTTACCAAAATTGTTATTTCAGTGTATTTCTATGATGGAATAGGAATACCTCTCAAACTCACCATTTTAGTACCCACTGCTAATGACAAATGTGCGATGAGCCGTCGCTCTTTGGTACCTGAGAAGGGAACCGAACATTCAATGTAAAAAAACCATGACAAACAATAGTGCTGTCACTCTAGGTCTTATGATTCCAATGCCGTGTGACTGACTGTGGTAATTTATAGATAGCATTCACTCAAAACAGCAATAAAACTGCTGTTGTTATATAATTATGATGAAAGCAAAAATTACAATACATTGCAGAGAAATGCATTAAACATAATATCCAAATATATATTCATATTCAGTGAAGACCAGGGCGGACAGAACATCTGATACTTACCTGGACCATTCATGGCGGTCTCGGCGAGGACCAGCGCGGACGGAACACCCGATACTTACCTGGACCATTCATGGCAGTCTCAGCGAGGACCAGGGCTGACAGAACACCTGATACTTACCTGGACCATTCATGGCGGTCTCAGCGAGGACCAGGGCTGACAGAACATCCAGTACTTACCTGGAACATTAAAGGCAGTCTCAGCGAGGAACAGGGCTGACAGAACACCTGATACTTACCTGGACCATTCATGGCGGTCTCAGCGAGGACCAGGGCGTACGGAACACCTGATACTTACCTGGACCATTCATGGCGGCCTCAGCGAGGACCAGGGCTGACAGAACATCCAGTACTTACCTGGAACATTAAAGGCAGTCTCAGTGAGGACCAGGGCTGACAGTACATCCAGTACTTACCTGGACCATCCATGGCAGCCTCAGCGAGGACCAGGGCTGACAGAACACCTGATACTTACCTGGACCATTCATGGCGGCCTCAGCGAGGACCAGGGCTGACAGAACATCAAGTCTCCTCTCACTGTATTTCTTGTCTGACATTATCCTTTTCTGAAAAACAATTACAAATAATTATGCAGTAATATTTCAACATTTGATTTATTATTAAAACTATTTCAACATTTGATTAACAATTAAAACAAACATAAATAAATAAATAAATTGTATGTACTTTTCATACATACCAAAGTATGAAATTGACATTTAAAACAGACTGCTTTGAACAGGAAGTGAACTGTCACTTTCCTTTTGTTATGACCAGTTAGACTCTGGGTGATACTAACCCTGGCAGTTCCTATGGAGCTTAGGATCAGGAAGCTGAGGTGCTGGATGATGTGGCTCAGTGACTCAGCTATCAGCATGGTCCTCCGGTGGAATGTATGTTCAATGGCCTTTATACAAAATATTATCATTTTATTAAGTCTTTACATTACTGCTATATATCAGTCCACATAAATATCTCAGTATTGTATATCAGGTAAAGTTGGGCAGACAAGTAATCCTGGGAGTTCAATATTTGTGTTTAGGTGAATTATTCTTATTACTGAAAATAACTAAAATCACTTAATGCAGTCGAAAAATAATGAACATCTCTGTAATAGTTAACCTGTTAATTAAATGAAGCCAACTTCAAAAGAAAGAAGAAAATCATTGCACCTTTAAAAGTTCTGTGAGGCGACAGAGACAAAGTACAGCTGTCTTGGTCATCGGCTTCTGTAATGCTACATGTAGATTCATCACGGTACGAACCAGGTGGTTAATATTGTAGGCATACAGAAGGCCCTGTCACAGAGAAAACATTGTTTAATTAAATATATTATCAACACATTATAAATATTAGGCATACAGGTGCCCTGGTCACAGAACAAATAGTGGTTGAAAGTACGGTTTACCAATTATTGACATTATTCTTGCAAAAAACATCAAGTAATTTAATTTTGATATAAAACGCAGATTTATATAGAACGACTTATAATGAGAAATAACCTGTATGAATAGGACACAGCGATTGTTAAGATCCTCCATAAGTGTTCTTCCTCGGGTCATGGACGATTCCATCTCCACCATCCAAGCTGACACACTGGTATGGAAGTTCTGTACGTCTCTGTAGGGATAAATGAGTACAGAAACATTTACTTCATATAGATACTATTATCCACAAATGAAAACCGTCAGTTTTAATATATTAAGCTTACAGTAGTTCACAAGTAAGCCTTCACCAAGCTGTATAACTAAACTTTTATGCAAGATGATTTCAGTACACATCCATCTGCTCTCATTCCGATGTTTAAACTGATTAACAGGAAGCAACTACCACAATCTGATTGTAAATCAATTCTGAGCATATGCCAGTAATGTTAGAGGTTCAATGCAGTGAGAAACTTTAAACAGGTGCCAGGTAACAGTTCAGTTGTGTCGTCACAATAATGTCATAATAAAACAGCCGACCAGAGGATTCTTATGTTAGAGGAGTATTCTGAACAGAGACAAGAAGATATGATAGAAGTTATATGACAAAACCAATATGATATTTAAGAGTGTTATGTTTCGATGACTACACTGTCGTCGTCATCAGACTAATGACCAATGTGAAGCATACTAGTACGACTACACTGTCGTCGTCATCAGACTAATGACCAATGTGAAGCATACTAGTACGACTACACTGTCGTCGTTATCAGACAAAGCGTACTGTCTTGTACTACATAAGACAGTACTAGTACGCTTCACGTTGGTCATTAGGCTGATGACGACGACAGTGTAGTCGTACTAGTACGCTTCACATTGGTCATTAGGCTGATGACGACGACAGTGTAGTCGTACTAGTACGCTTCACATTGTGTAGTCGTACTAGTACGCTTCACATTGGTCATTAGGTGATGACGACGACAGTGTAGTCGTACTAGTACGCTTCACATTGGTCATTAGGCTGATGACGACGACAGTGTAGTCGTACTAGTACGCTTCACATTGGTCATTAGGCTGATGACGACGACAGTGTAGTCGTACTAGTACGCTTCACATTGGTCATTAGGCTGATGACGACGACAGTGTAGTCGTACTAGTACGTTTCACATTGGTCATTAGGCTGATGACGATGACAGTGTAGTCGTACTAGTACGCTTCACATTGGTCATTAGGCTGATGACGACGACAGTGTAGTCGTACTAGTACGCTTCACATTGGTCATTAGGCTGATGACGACGACAGTGTAGTCATTGAAACATCACATTCTTAAATATCATAGTGGTTGTGTTATATAACTTCTATCATATTTACTTTACCAGACTGAAGAAAATGTTCAAAAAACACTAAGATTTTCAACCAGATT
Organism: Pecten maximus; assembly: GCF_902652985.1. Lineage (NCBI taxonomy): Eukaryota > Metazoa > Mollusca > Bivalvia > Pectinida > Pectinidae > Pecten > Pecten maximus. Next base: position 23,188,083 of record NC_047021.1, on the reverse strand, counting down.
AATCCAGACTTAGACATAGGTAATTATCTACTCCTCACCTTGCCAGAATCCAGACTAAGACATATAGGTAATTATCTACTCCTCACCTGGCCAGAATCCACTCCTCACCTGGCCAGAATCCAGACTAAGACATATAGGTAATTATCTACTCCTCACCTGGCCAGAATCCAGACTAAGACATACACCTGACGCGTACTGTAGGTAATTATCTACTCCTCACCTGGCCAGAATCCAGACTAAGACATAGGTAATTATCTACTCCTCACCTGGTCAACATCTGGTTACGACTCTGGAGCCAGGTCTGATACTGAGTTTTGACCGACATCTGAGCCTTCTTGTCCAGGGCCTTGACCATCTGAGGAAGCTTGTTCAGTAGAAATGTTGTCGGAAACCAGATAATGCTTCCTATGAGGTGTACACCGGGAATCTGTTCACAACACATCAAAATAAACTGATTATTTACACAATCAATCCTAACAATGTGTTATTAACAGAGCTGTACTTGTCCGTCATCCCTTTCTTTATGAAGTTTTCTTGTCTTCCTTTTTCTATTTTTCATTCTTTTCTCTCATAACTGTCAGAAATACACCATAAAGCTCTGACTTTACAGTTTTACTTCTGTGATCTTGTGAAACTGTTTCTCATAACTGATGCCTGATTCTGGTATGAAAAATTAAGTAGTTGTTCATAAAAATATGATTTTTGAGGTTAAATCCTCACAATGGCACACTGCTGACCTTTTTATGAATGTCCCAGAGAGATTTGAAGACTTTCCTGTCGATTACTCTGAAGATCTGGAAGTGTAAGACGTACAGACCACACAGTCCTACGAACTTGTATCGCTGATCCGTCTCATTTGATTCTCCTGTCCGGGTAAAACAACAAATTAGTTAATGAATGACACAACCATGCCACCCAGAGCCTACAAACTTGTATCTCTGATCCGTCTCATTTGATTCTCCTGTCCGGGTAAAACAACAAATTAGTTAATGAATGACACAACCATGCCACCCAGAGCCTACGAACTTGTATCTCTGATCCGTCTCATTTGATTCTCCTGTCCAGGTAAAACTACAAAGTTGTGTACATATGGAAAGTATCAGACAGTTTTAATGACTTTCTAGTTCATCAACTTACCTATCCGAGTCTCCAGATCTGTTAAGTAATCTCTGATGTTGACATTAAACTCGTCTAGGAACACAGAGTTTTTTGTCACAGACACGGTATTGCTATCAAATGATTGCTCCACACAGTTCTGCAGGACACAAGAGAAAAATATTTGTCACCATTAACATCAATTTGTCATCAATTAATCTTTAATTCTTATTATATCTTTGGGTTCAATATACATTTTGCCATAAAAATCAACATACATTTTTGTACTTTGTAAATAAGATCAAACATCAAAACCATGCAGTTATTTAATAAAGACGTGATTATCTCTAAATGATAATTATTTGTTTTTTTTGTTTTTTTTTGACTGCCATTACCTGGAATATGAGACCATCCAATAACTCTCCCTCTAACTTCATGATGAGTTTTTCAAATTGTCTTAGTTTATCCCCAGGAATAGAAAACTTCCCGGGATCATGATGCACAGACTTCAACATCCTGAGAATAAAATACATACAAAATATAAAATTAATAAAATACATACGAGATATAAAATTAATAAAATACATACGAGATATAAAATTAATAAAATACATACAAAATATAAAATTAATAAAATACATACGAGATATAAAATTAATAAAATACATACGAAATATAAAATTAACCCAAGAAAAAGAATAAAATAACTGTAAAATCAGGGAATTAAAAAAAAAAAAAAAAAAAAAAATGAAAATCTGTCAGGTGTGAAATACCAGTTTATTATATGGCATAACATTGACTAACTACTTCAAGTCCAGACTTTATACATTTCATGTAAACAAAAATTGGCCTTTACCACATATAAAATGGATCACTTCTTAAATGGATCACAACACTACTACTACACTCCAAGTACAGTCATACTTCCTGTTCTGTATCAGAATTACTTCCCTTGTCTATACGACTGCGTAAAGATACGAAGAATCCAACAAGTATCTGATTTACTCCCTGTGTATGACGCTTATCAGTTGTGCATAATAGCCAGCCTTCTCTGTAAACCGAGAGTGCCTACCTTTTGTAGAGCGTCCAATGATCCTTGAGGGAGGCATGATTATCAACAATCTCATCCAGTGTGATAAGTACTCCAAGGACTTCTCCCAACTCCTCAAACACAGCCTACATAAAAGGAACTTATCCTCGTAAAGTTATTCTTTATCTAGTTTCACGACAAATATTCAAGACAATTTATATCATAAAAGATATTAAACTTACATCTGTACTGAGACAAGAAGCTGAAACCCCCACAACATAAGCAATATTTATGATAAATAGTAAGTATACTTTCGACTATAAGCTTTAAACATATTTAATTTTTAAGATACAACAGAATTAATATGGAATTATTAACACTGATTAACATAATAATTAAGTTCTAATTGTAAAACTAAATTACCTTGAAATGGACATCTGTAACATCAATAAGTTTAGGTCCTCCTCTGTAAGGTGAAATGTGTCATTTAATAGTATGAAGTGTTATTCTGAATATTTCTTCTTAATTATTATATCAAACTTGAAAAGGGTTATCAATATATCTTTAACATTACCACACAGTATTTTAAAAACAAAACTGATTTTAGAAATAGCCTGAACAATAAGTAAATATCACAACATTATTTGCAAGGACTTTATCAACACTTCTGACTAGATTTTTTAAGAAAGATGTACAAATGTACCAATTGATTTGATTGGATACTATAAAATAATGAAATGTGAAGAGTTATTTGATTGGATACTATAAAATAATGAAATGTGAAGAGTTATTTGATAGGGTATACAACACAGACTCACCGTGAGAGTGAATACAGACAGGCAAACTGATGAATCACATTCCTCACAACTTCATAGCAACGGTTCACAAAGCACGACAGCTCCTGTGAGATTTTAAAGTATCACATGTACCCAAGTATCAATTCATACACTAATACCTATTATACAATACTGGAACACTGATTCTTAATACAGAATTATAAGCCTGAAATACATTTCTGCTAATATGCCAGGTTGGGAAATCTTTTATGTTTAATAAGGTTAAATGGATAAGGAATCTTGACTTTAACAGCCCTTCTAGGAAAAGAACTTGATTATACACACAATAGGGATAGTCATATATACATAGAGTATGATGGATTAGTTTAAATAGAAGTGTTTTTTAGCCTTACCAATAAACAACAGCTATTTTTGTATATTGACATGGATGTTTTACTAATTTTATATGGTACATATTTGTTAAGATGTAAATGAATAGATATTTTTTCCCTGATCACAAGTAGTGATTCTCAAAGTAAACAAAATGATGTTTACTAATGATTCAAACCTGTGTTATATTATACAGGACAAGTTTACCTGTAGAAGGGGCATCAACCTCCCCATCTGTAGTTGGGCGTCACCATCTCCCAAACCATTCTCAGGCTCTGTAAACATTAAGTAAATAATATTATAATTTCTTATAATCAATTAAAAACAATTTTTCAGCTCAACAAAAATACAATCATTCAGGCTTAAAATTGTTCTTTTAAAATCTAAATAATCAGACTTTAGATACAGAATTTTGCATTTCTGCAATGCATTAGATTAGTGATGTTAAAAACCAAAATGTGAATGGTCAATTAGTCATTTATTATATAAAGCCTATTAAAGGTAACAGTTTTGTTCCAATAAAATTAGAACAAATCTGGTATGATTATTTATATAATGAATACAAATCTCACCGCCTTCTCCATAGAACAGCAAGGCATTGTAGAACTTTGTGTGAGCCTCATGCTGCAGTGCTTGCATCTCACAACATAGTGAAGCCAGCACGGTGATGATCTTGTTGAAGATCTTGTTGTCAGTTTTAATAAGTTGTAGCAGGTTAGTTTGTTCATAGGGTAACAGCTGCAATACAAAGCACCATTAAATCTTAAAGTAAATTATTGTTACAGTATTTACTCCTCCTTGAAGAGGGATTAATACCCTATAGGAGCAAACATATTTTGTATGTCCTCAGAGCTCTAAATAAAGACTCATTAGAAGTATTTAACCTAAAATATATTTAACAAACACACTAACTATATATAAAAATCAGCTGAAGTCTACTGTTAAAACAGACCATAATCGCAGGCTCTAAGTTCTGACCTTTTGCCTCTCTGACTTTCTTAAGCTTGCTTATGAACAGCAGACTAAACTGCTACTGGTAATACAGAATTATATCAAAATAAGCTGACTACAGATTATAAAATGTAAACTACATCTACCACTTCTTCCAGACTCAAAAGGTTAAGTGCAATTGGACCTGGAAAGCAATAGCTTACCTGTAAAGCTATAGGATCAAGTGTCATATCCCATGAATCACCAATAGATTCGTCCAAAGCACCCTCAATTTCCTTCAGCTGGGAAGCATACTCCTCCAGAAATTGTCCATACTTTTTCAGTTGTAACTCCCCAACAATTTCTATCCAATGTAATTAAGAAGAGGTATTAACCCAATGTGAGACTGTCACAATTTTGCTGTTAAATATATTATTTTACATGGTGTGTATACAACAGCTCATAAGGGCTTCCATACAAAATGTGACAGGTTGAAAGAGGATAAATTCAGCTTTCAACACATTCGTCAATTCTGTACATGTAGAAGGCTAAACAGTAAACTTAGCATAGAATATCCACGTAATTGTATAGGAATTAATCTGAGATACGTGATACCGTATGGCGACAGAAGAACTGTATTATCCGATCATTTCAGAGAGCTTATATTATAATCTTGTGAAACTGTTACAATATTATCATTGTATTATAGTATTGATCTATGTCATGCAAGGCTTGGTTTTGTTCAATGATCAAAATATTGTTGTATTGATAATTTTCATGATGAAAACGACTATTTATTTCTTACAAAATACACATTTTTATTTAATGAAACTTTACTATATCATGTATTATACACAAACAATGTGAAAAAACCTTTGATTTTGCAGAAATAACTCTTGAATGTTGCTATGGCATGCATAATCACGTATGGCGTATTTTAGTGTAAATTGCTTCAAACTGGCTACGCAAATAAGACCGATTTTCTTACAAAGTACACATTTTTTTTACAGAACCTGTAAAAGGCATATATACCAACGCAAAAAAACAAGTCATTTTGTGTATATATCGGTTACATTTTGCTACGGCATGCGAAAACCCCTATGGCGTGTATATTTCCCTATGCCATATATTGATGTAAAACCATAGATAAACTGTCTAATTTGAGCTTTGTCATGTTGTTGTTTTTTTAAACAAAAAAATCCTGGCATGACATAGATAAACACAAATGCAAAGATATTATTGTAACTGTTTCACAAAAAAAAACCCATTTCAGATAAGCTCTCTAGCTAAATTCTTTAGTTTTACATTATACACAAAAAGGCATGTGAGATAACCAGACATTGGTAATTATATAAGCATGTGGCTAACCCTAGCTGCGATAACGTAGCTCTGGACGACGGACGGACAATTTCTGACAGATGGTTGTCGGAGAGCAGTACTAGTGTAGGCAGTGTACGTAGGCAGGGTATGAATATTCGTTCTAGGCTAACCTGTGCAGACTTGTTCTAGGTTTGTCAAGTAGGTGTGTCTTGACACAGAAAACCCGGTTACCTGTGCACATGCATTGCCATTCAGACCAAACGTTCATCGGCTAGTCAACTTTTCTCAAATTTTCATACAATAGTTTTTTGCCAATTATTGATCAACACCAGTCATTTATTGATATCAACTAGTTGCCATACATATAACAGTTATGATTATACTATTTTAGGATTCCGTTAATATATTTGATGATATAATATTGAATATTTATGTTGACGTAATATTGGGAGTACACGGCCGTTTTCGTTTTTGCGGTCCAAACAGTTGGAGCAGTGTTGTCGTTTATGAAATAAAGACGACGACGGACCTGGTGATTTTATATTGTTTCCAGACGAGCCTTGACAAAGAATTCCAAAGCCTGTATTAACACCTGAAGGTCGGTCTAGATATATGTTTGAAATATTACATTTAAAAACTGACGAACCGGTTTGTCCGCATAAACGAACAGGCCCCTTGTGTCACATGTGAACATCATCACGCAGACTTTCACGTTCAGTAACGTCACTGTAATAGAATGTGTTGTAAATAAACGTTGATATGACATCTGTCCCTGACTTTTGTCACGATTATATGAATCATTAACCAGTGATATTGTTATATCTCATCTCTCCCCCGTACTTACTCAAAGATCCATCATCGAACTTGTCAAACTCCCAGTCCACTGTAGTGGACGCCATTTTGGAAAAACTCCCCGGTCACATGATGACAACACTTCCGTAATATAGAACGATCACATGACTTAAATGAAGATCTAACCATATTTCCTGAAAATACGTGTACTATTGTTTTATTTAATAAAATATCATATTGGTAAATATCTGAATTCCTTAAAAATAATCGCATGAAAAAATATGAGATTTCCTTATGGTTTAATCGAAGTGTTAGTTCAAATATTTTGTAGTGACGCTAATTTATCAAGTCCGATGTGGTCTAGTGGTTAGGATTTCTGGTTTTCACCCAGACGGCCCGGGTTCAATTCCCGGCATCGGAACATTTATTTTTCTGTTTTTACCCTATTGTTTTAAACGCACTTTTAAAACACACGCGTTTGGGCAACTCTTAATATTTGTAATTCGTTCATAAAGTAAAAAAAAAATCAAAAAATCAATGCCTTCATTATTTTGAAAATGGACCCATATGTACAACTATAATTTATGTATGCTGAAATTGCATTGGAAGGAAAGTTGATCCTGGCCATCTTTCCAAATTTACATTTACTTTTTCCTAATTCATGAATATTTTGTTTCAGACAAAAAACCCATGTTTTGTTTGACCTTCAACACTCCGTGACTATATGTCAATTTATGGAAACAGAGAAGTTATTAATTATCAATGAGTCATAAAAAGCCTTTTCATTCCTATTTATATAATATTGAATTTAGAACAAGAGGCCAATACATCAATTTCAATTCATAGTTGGGGGTTGCAGAAAATGAACACAAAAACTTTTGATTTTATCCGATTTTAACTGGGTTGACAGAATTTTACCTACCAGTTTAAACGGAAACATGTTTAAAAGTGTGTGGAAATAATAAGAGAATGTTCAAATCTGTTCTATGTTCAAAATTCTGACAAGTCGAAAATGCGATACTTTGATGACAGTTTTAAATTTATTATAATCATATTAATATTAGTCTCCTCATGGTGGGAAAGTTTTCTAAGCATAATTATGTTTTCAACTTTGGACAAAATCTGGAACGACCTTGAACATCTTATGTATAGACTTGTTTTACCACTATGTATTTCAAATATATATTGATGTGGATATAGATACAGCAATGTGATTAATGGATGTGTCCATCAATATCCTATTAAATCCTAAAATGACCAGAAAAGTGAAATTTTACCGACAATCAACGTACATTATGTATATGTATTGTTTTGACATGATTTTGTGGACACTTCAGATCAGGGAACAACAAGACTGTTTTGATATGTATAATTAATATATTTATTTTTTAAAAACATGCAACATTTTAAATAAATTGATGGATTTCAAAACTGTTGGAATGCTTATATAATAAATTCCAGTAAACAGAAGAAACCATTTCAACAGGACTTTTTTACACAATCCTTTGAAAAGTACCAGGGTACGTTTCTTTCAATACTGTTCACAATTAAATTCAAATACTTGTTTCAATAAAATTGGCAAGAGTTTCAAACCTGTGTATTTGCACTTTTAATACATTTATATAATATCTAACAATGGGATCAACTTTCCCCAAACTAGTGATTGCAAAATAAATATCTTATTATTTAACAACATTGCCTGTGTAACATTAACAGACTGTGTACATTTGTACAATGCATTATCTTGTAGTTTGAAGGAAAATTTTGACAAATGGAATTTGAGTATTTAAGCATATGTATGTAAATTACATTGACTAGATATCTAGCATATACAGTATAGTTGTTAAATTTTACGGGGTTAATATTTCATGATTGTTCCATTCGGACCAAGTTCATGGTATCAAATTTTACACAACACCACCTTTAATTGTACCTAGTGTTAAATTTTGTTTAAAACCACCTTGCAAATATTCTAACCTTAATATAACATTTGTTTGTATATATATTCTACAGTGAACATTTATACAACATTTGTTTGTATATTCTACAGTGAACATTAATACAACATTTGTTTGTATATTCTACAGTGAACCTTAATACAACATTTCTTTGTATATTCTACAGTGAACCTTAATACAACATTTCTTTGTATATATAAATATTCTACAGTGAACCTTAATACAACATTTGTTTGTATATTCTACAGTGAACCTTAATACAACATTTGTTTGTATATAAATATTCTACAGTGAACCTTAATACAACATTTGTTTGTATATATAAATATTTTACAGTGAACACTTATACAACATTTGTTTGTATATAAATATTCTACAGTGAACACTTATACAACATTTGTTTGTATATAAATATTCTACAGTGAACACTTATACAACATTTGTTTGTATATAAATATTCGCTGGGTATTTATTTTCGCGTTATGTTTAATGACTGCAAATAAAGCGAAATGAATGCCCAACCAGTATTACTGACTATGCAGTATAAGAGATTTGATATTCCAGATCAAAACTCATGCCTGGCATGCTCCCTACAATCACTCCATATATGAGAGCTACAATCTTTTGCTAAAACAAAATAATTTGAAAACTCCACATTACACAACCCATCATACATTTAGGCCACTTTTGGTTGATTCTTGTCCAAAACAATAACAATGAGAAAATTTGAGCATTAATGTTATACATGTAAATGTATCTTCATGATTGTCACAATCTCAATACTAAGTTCTTTTAAATACTAAATATTTATACTTCTATTATGAAACGCATGTCTGTCTTGAACAGAATTATGACTTTGAGTTCTTGTCTATTGATGACATAATTAAACATATTTCATGTGAATATCAATGCATATTCTAAGATGTATATCCATCTGAAACCTTGGAAAAAAAGTTATTTAAACAGGAAAGAAAAAGAACTGCATGAAAATAAAATCTGCTGAAATGGAAAAAAAAAAAAAAGGAAAATAAGTAATAATAATAATAAAATAAAAAAAATTGCCATGCAAGTCCATTTACTCCATTTGGATCCCCTAAAATATAGGTTGGTATTAGCTTGTACTCCATACCAATGACTGATCTTTACAACATATTTAATTATACAGAGAGAGCATTTCATTACTTGCAGCACAACTTCAACCAAGCAAAAAAAAGTACCAAAACAGGTAAAAAATCTAAATAAAACAAAAATTCAAAATCCAGGCAGATCTATTTGTAGCACTAATAACAAATGTGTACATAACACAAAACTTAGCCAAAACTGAGGAAAGAGTGATTTGCTTTCACACTTTAGCCAATATTAAGCACCAGGGAAAGAAACTAAAGACAGAGACAGCCAACAACACATACCGAGGCACCATTCCCCAGACAAACAAGAATTCCACGGAAGTGGATGTGTCGCCTGCACAGCAAGCTAGGATTTGAATTTTAAAAATCAAACTGATCTGCTTTGCAAAACAAACAAGTTTCATGCAAGATTTAAGTGTTTTTCATACAGAAACCGAAAAGCACTGTATGAAGTTTTAGGTTGATTGACCCAAAGGGAACTGAACAGATTTTCTATTTATTTACAGTGACTGTGACTTTCGAACCTGAAAAGCAATCCTAAGCAAGCCCTTTTGAGAAGGAAGTACTTTACAAAGTTTGAGTTTAATTGGTCCAAGGGAACTCGAGTTATCAAATGGAAACCAAGTTTCTATTAATAGCAACAGTGAACTTGACCTTTGATCTTTGAACATCGAAACTTAAAGCAATCCCAAGCAAGCACTTCCTATAAGAAAGCAATGCATCAAGTTTGAGTTTGATTGGCCCAAGGGATCTCAAGTTATTGCAAGCAAACCGATTTTCTATTGATAGTAGCAAGGACCTTTGCCCTTTGAACATGAAAAGCAATCCTAAGCAAGCACTTTTGGTAAGGAAGCACTGTGTGAAGTTTGAGTTTGATAGGCTGAAGGGAACTCTAGTTAATGCATGGAAACCAATTTTCTATCAATACTAACAGTGACCTTGACCTTTGACCTTTGAACCCGAAAAGCAATCCCAAGCAAGCACTTTTAGTCAGGAAGCACTGTGTGAAGTTTGAGTTTGATTGGCCGAAGGTAACTCGAGTTATTGCATGGAAACCAATTGTCTTATACATAATAGAAACAGTGACCTTGACCTTTGACCTTTGAACCTGAAAAGCAATCTCAAGCAAGCACTTTTGGTAAGGAAGCACTGTATGAAGTTTGAGTTTGATTGGCCAAAGGGAACTCAAGTTATTGGACGGAAATCATTGTGCCGCCGATGCCGACGCCGACATAGTAATACCTATATGTCACCTTTTCAAGGCGACACAAAAAGGACTTGGCAGAAACAAGTAAGTAAGTACAATGGATTGAAAGGAATCATGGACATAATTACTAAATTCTAAATGCCAGGTCAAGAGTTTGGTCAACCATGACTAGTATTTTGTAAACTTAAGAGTGGAAATTTGACAATTATAAACATTTAAAATGGTCAACACTGAATAAGATCAAAGAGGAAAAATACATCAGACCAGAGCTGATATTTGAATCTTACTGCGACTCACTGTACAGAACAGTTTAACTGCGACTCGCTGTACAGAACAGTTTAACTGCGACTCGCTGTACAGAACAGTTTAACTGCGACTCGCTGTACAGAACAGTTTAACATTCTTTAAACCCGATTGAAAATTGCTATCTGATACATTGTTCATTCTGCTGGATCAGTTTTGTTGTAAATCACTTTGAATCGCATAATTGATCAACACATTCACAACTTTGTATATAAAATGCAAGAACACAAGCAAAATAAAAGTTTGCTTTTCAGACTAATAAATACATAAGTCTATACTATTTGAAATAAAAGCTTAAACCAGCTACATGTATATACAAATGCAAAAAAAACTTAAATGCAAAAAAAAGGTACAGTAATAATATCAAATAGGAATAAATCTTATTAAATTATATAATCAAAGCAAAATATAACATAATTCATATCAGCTTAGAATGTGTAAGTATGTATCACTTCCATTTGATATAAGTTATGGCATTCATGGATGTTAATATCATACAATGAAGCTACGGACCATTGACATTGTCATTAAATGAAGATATGAATGATTACAAATAATTGTATACAAGTACAGTGACTAGGAAATATTAATCAAAAAGCGGAATTGTACTACATGTAAAAAGTAATAGATCATCTGTAAATCTCCTTTTTTCCGTTTAAATTTTTTCTTTGAAAAAGTTCAAACAAAAAGGATGTATAGCTCAAATCTTAGCAAAAACAGATCTAGAAAAACAAGATTTACCAGTCCTCCACTGGAGGTGAAATTATACGCCAATATTACACAAATGACGAGTTTGTGTAGGAACTTAATAATCTACACAATGAGAATGTCTGACAGATCAAACCACCATATTCAATAATTCAAAGATTGCATTTGTTGGTATAAATGTGAACTAATTTAGGAATACCACTAATTTAGTAGGCTATATATTGTGAGAAGTACACTGTAAGTGAACCCATGTCCAAACTAAGATGATCCCAAGCCCCATGTAAGAAGTTCCAGTGGTAAGTTGTGCAGAGATCACACCTGGATAACTTTTCTCTGAAGTATGTCAAAGGTCAAAATGTAGGTCAGCGTAACCTACATTTGATACACTAGGTGGCCCATGTCCAACCAAGTATGAAGTTCCAATGACAAGTAGTGAAGGAGTTACAGCCTGGACAAACTTTTTCTCTGAAGTACATGTAGGTAGGAGTGACCAACTTTCGATACATAATAAACTGTCTTACCTAGGAGAACCCATCCCTTATGTATGATGCTCAAGTGACAAGTGGTGTAGGAACTAGAGCCAGTACAATATAAAGTGTGGACGGACGGACAGACAAAATGATGGACAGTGTAAAACTACATCTAATAACAGGCAAACAATTCCTTTCAACACGAAGACCAAGTGACTTAAATAATATGGGACTAGAATGCCATCTCCATGAATAACAAAAGTTAAGTTAAACAGACATGGTATATTATGTTTAAGTAGTTGTACCTGTCAAAGAATATTTTACATCACAGACTAGTATTTCAGATTTTAAATGAATCTTAAATTTCTGATGTACTGGATTACTGTCAGCTTTATGACATATCACAAAGACAAGCCCCACTACCTCTTACCCTACTCCTGTTACATATTGATCCTTGTATTCTTACAACAATAATCTGTGTCAACAATAACATCATGAGGACATCTAAGACAAAAGGTACCTCAACAGTACTTAAAATATGACTAGCACCAATACTTATGGGGTGGTGAGTATTAATACTTAATGACAAACACAGAACACTAGCGGTACAAACAGGTACTCAAATTGCAAAGAACACTATATATAATGGTACACACAGGTACTCAAATGACAAAGAACACTTGTGGTACACACAGGTACTCAAATGACAAAGAACACTTGTGGTACACACAGGTACTCAAATGACAAAGAACACTTGGGGTAAAACAATTACTCAAATGACAAAGAACACTAGTGGTACACACAGGTACTCAAATGACAAAGAACACTTGTGGTAAAACAATTACTCAAATGACAAAGAACACTAGTGGTACACACAGGTACTCAAATGACAAAGAACACTTGTGGTAAAACAATTACTCAAATGACAAAGAACACTAGTGGTACACACAGGTACTCAAATGACAAAGAACACTTGTGGTAAAACAATTACTCAAATGACAAAGAACACTAGTGGTACACACAGGTACTCAAATGACAAAGAACACTTGTGGTAAAACAATTACTCAAATGACAAAGAACACTAGTGGTACACACAGGTACTCAAATGACAAAGAACACTTGTGGTAAAACAATTACTCAAATGACAAAGAACACTAGTGGTACACACAGGTACTCAAATGACAAAGAACACTTGTGGTAAAACAATTACTCAAATGACAAAGAACACTTGTGGTACACACAGGTACTCAAATGACTAAGAACACTTGTGGTAAAACAATTACTCAAATGACAAAGAACACTTGGGGTAAAACAATTACTCAAATGACAAAGAACACTTGTGGTAAAACAATTACTCAAATGACAAAGAACACTTGTGGTACGCACAGGTACTCAAATGACAAAGAACACTTGTGGTAAAACAATTACTCAAATGACAAAGAACACTAGTGGTACACACAGGTACTCAAATGACAAAGAACACTTGTGGTAAAACAATTACTCAAATGACAAAGAACACTTGTGGTACACACAGGTACTCAAATGACAAAGAACACTTGTGGTAAAACAATTACTCAAATGACAAAGAACACTAGTGGTACACACAGGTACTCAAATGACAAAGAACACTTGTGGTAAAACAATTACTCAAATGACAAAGAACACTTGGGGTAAAACAATTACTCAAATGACAAAGAACACTTGTGGTAAAACAATTACTCAAATGACTAAGAACACTAGCGATACACACAGGTACTCAAATGATAACTAGCAATACTCATTATACTCCAGGTAAAGAAGATCACTAATTAGTAACACTGATACTCAGGTAATGAAGATCACTAACTAGTAACACTGATACTATGGTGATAAAGATTACTAATTAGTAACACTGATACTATGGTGATAAAGATTACTAATTAGTAACACTGATACTATAAATGGTGATAAAGATTACTAATAAGTAGCAGTGATACTCAGTTGAAGAAGATTAATAAAGATGCTATGGTACAAATCACAGTGATCGTCATAGAAACAGAGATGCTGGAGGCAGCGGCCATGATGTCCGTGGATGTCGGGTCATAAGGTATACTGCCACCGGCTACCAAACAGAAATGAGATACATAAATAAGCTACAAAAATAAATAAATAGTTTCAGATTATGGGCTGGCACTGTAATGGGATTCATCAAAATTTCAGAATATATTTAATGGACTTCACAGAAATGATCCTACAAAAAACACTGTTAAATCACAAATTTATATCAAGTATCATTGCAAACTACATAAAAGAGGTCCAATGGACCCACCTGGTATTCACTTCTATGATGATTACCTGTATTTCAGTTAATCAAAATACACAAAAAAAAAAAAAAAAGACGACCTTTAAAAACCCATTGAATAAGCTAGAGTCAAGGGCATTTCTTTTTGCAAACTTAGTCTCAGGCATAATTACAGGAACCTACCATTCAAATATCTTCATTCTAGGCCTTTCAGTTTATCAGGAGAATTAAGTCCTTTGAGTGCTTCAAAAAATCTGACCCCTGTGACCTTGAATATTGCACTCGTGGGTCAGCATCATTTATTTTTGCAAAACTTGTTAGGTGTCATGCCAAGAACCTACCAGCCAAATATCCTCATTCTAGGTCTTTCAGTTGATCAGAAGATGTTCAATTCATTGTTTAGTTCATCAGGAAAATATTGGTTAAGGTTGAGGTCAAAATCATTTGAGGGTTTTACTAATTAATATTGAAACCCGAGACCCTGAATAAGGGTCAAAGTCATTTATGTTACTTTTTGCAAAAAATTGTCGAGTGTAACCCAACCAGCCATATAACTTGATTCTAGTCTTTTAGTTAATCAGAAGTCGTTTGAATCTTTTTACAAATTTGATCTCTGTGACCTTGAATATGGGTCAAGGTCATTTACTTTGGCAAAGTTTGTTAGGCTCCATCCCAGGAACATATACAAGTCAAATATCATGATTCTTGGCCTTTTGGCTTTTGAGAAGTTGTTTAAATGAAAAAGCTCATGACGGATGGATGACAGACCAACAAAGGATAGACGGACAGATGACGGACGCCATGCAATGGTATCAAAATGAATTCCTTATATTTGAATATATATTTTGATTCTAAGAGCCAGACTGGAGAGATGTGTATGTGGTAGTTACACTATACTACCTGAAAAATACATGCATTACCTACCCATTGTGAAAAGTGTAGCTGGTGAAGACATTTTCCCATCACCACCTTGACTGTACCCCAACACCCTGAGTTTGTAGACGATTCCTTTCCTTAGGCCATAAATGATACCTACATTGGCCTTTTCAACATCCAAAGTTTTAGCCTGACGAATGTTCTCCGACGATTCCCAATACTTTATCTGTTCAATATCAAAATATCAATTACAATAATGTACTTTACTGTGCTTTAATTTTGAGAGAAAAAAATTAAAGAAGACTTTTTCAAACATCATATTTAACTTAATTTTGCTGTGAGCTATATCACTCATTTACCGACTCTCAAGGAAGCAGTGCATTGCAGGATTTATATTTCATAAATCATACACTAGGATATGGTGCGAGGACACAGTGGTCCTCTAGAGAGGTAAGCTTACATCATACACATGAAGTTGGCTATTTTGTTCAGGAAAGGACAAGAATATATTTCTTAGTTTCATTCTCCTTGAGTACTGAATCACCTTAGGCAAGTTAGTATATTCTGAAACACAACCATGATTACTCAAAACAAATATGTAATCATGGATCATTTTGTATGACACCACCTACAAAATTATACCTTGTAGCCCCTTAGGGGTTCCTCCTCCACCTGGGTAGATATCCCTCTGAAGGTCACCTTAGCCGACTCTGTCCCGTGGGAGTGGACATGGACCTCTGTTGGGTACAGCATGGGGCCTGAAACAAAACATTCAAATACAGATCAAGTTTACTTGAAAAGTGCAAAAATTGGAAGCATTAACCATTTTCATTAGCCACTAAAAATGCACTGGAGAAACATTTAACATAAAAAATGTCCTCAGTTTATATTTTCATGGACTTGTGCACATGTGTTACTATGACCTTATATCACCAGCCTAGTTAATTTACGTTCTTTTTGACCTTGACCTTGAGGGCAGAATTTGGTGTACAATGGCACAAACTATAATCAGGAAAAGAGTCACCTGTCTATAAACCGTACACAAAGTTTATATAATTTCAGCAGTTTCAATATAACATGTATATAACAAAAGTTCTTTGAAAAATCCCCAGTGTGTGTATTAGTTCAAACTAAAGATCGACATACGGTATCTGTCAGTCTCCTGTGGGTACTTCTCACTCTTCTGACCATTGCCTGCAGTGTTAAACACCTGTACGTTGAAATAGTACCAGGTGTCTGGCAGGAGACCAATGATGACAGCGTGGTCAATGTCTCCATAGAAAATGGCCTGTATAGCATGCATCTCGTCTCCCCCTTCTCTTAGCCAGTAGTTTACCTATAACAGATCAGGTACAATTGTAGTGTAACTCTCGGGCAGTAATTTACCTGTAACAGATCAGGTACAACTGTAGTGTAACTCTCGGGCAGTAATTTACCTGTAACAGATCAGGTACAACTGTAGTGTAACTCTCGGGCAGTAGTTTACCTGTAACAGATCAGGTACAACTGTAGTGTAACTCTCGGGCAGTAATTTACCTGTAACAGATCAGGTACAACTGTAGTGTAACTCTCGGGCAGTAGTTTACCTGTAACAGATCAGGTACAACTGTAGTGTAACTCTCGGGCAGTAGTTTACCTGTAACAGATCAGGTACAACTGTAGTGTAACTCTCGGGCAGTAGTTTACCTGTAACAGATCAGGTGTAACTCTCCGGGCAGTAGTTTACCTGTAACAGATCAGGTGTAACTCTCGGGCAGTAGTTTACCTGTAACAGATCAGGTGTAACTGTAGTGTAACTCTCGGGCAGTAGTTTACCTGTAACAGATCAGGTACAACTGTAGTGTAACTCTCGGGCAGTAGTTTACCTGTAACAGATCAGGTACAACTGTAGTGTAACTCTCGGGCAGTAGTTTACCTGTAACAGATCAGGTACAACTGTAATGTAACTCTCGGGCAGTAGTTTACCTGTAACAGATCAGGTGTAACTGTAGTGTAACTCTCGGGCAGTAGTTTACCTGTAACAGATCAGGTACAACTGTAATGTAACTCTCGGGCAGTAGTTTACCTGTAACAGATCAGGTGTAACTCTCGGGCAGTAGTTTACCTGTAACAGATCAGGTACAACTGTAGTGTAACTCTCAGGCAGTAGTTTACCTGTAACAGATCAGGTGTAACTCTCGGGCAGTAGTTTACCTGTAACAGATCAGGTACAACTGTAGTGTAACTCTCGGGCAGTAGTTTACCTGTAATAGATCAGGTGTAACTCTCGGGCAGTAGTTTACCTGTAACAGATCAGGTACAACTGTAGTGTAAGTCTCGGGCAGTAGTTTACCTGTAACAGATCAGGTGTAACTCTCGGGCAGTAGTTTACCTGTAACAGATCAGGTACAATTGTAGTGTAAGTCTCGGGCAGTAGTTTACCTGTAACAGATCAGGTACAACTGTAGTGTAACTCTCGGGCAGTAATTTACCTATAACAGATCAGGTACAACTGTAGTGTAACTCTCGGGCAGTAGTTTACCTGTAACAGATCAGGTACAACTGTAGTGTAACTATTGGGCAGTAGTTTACCTGTAACAGATCAGGTACAACTGTAGTGTAACTCTCGGGCAGTAGTTTACCTGTAACAGATCAGGTACAATTGTAGTGTAACTCTCGGGCAGTAGTTTACCTGTAACAGATCAGGTACAACTGTAGTGTAACTCTTGGGCAGTAGTTTACCTGTAACAGATCAGGTACAACTGTAGTGTAACTCTCGGGCAGTAGTTTACCTGTAACAGATCAGGTACAACTGTAGTGTAACTCTCGGGCAGTAGTTTACCTGTAACAGATCAGGTACAACTGTAGTGTAACTCTCGGGCAGTAGTTTACCTGTAACAGATCAGGTACAACTGTAGTGTAACTCTCGGGCAGTAGTTTACCTGTAACAGATCAGGTACAACTGTAGTGTAACTCTCGGGCAGTAGTTTACCTGTAACAGATCAGGTACAACTGTAGTGTAACTCTCGGGCAGTAGTTTACCTGTAACAGATCAGGTACAACTGTAGTGTAACTCTCGGGCAGTAGTTTACCTGTAACAGATCAGGTACAACTGTAGTGTAAGTCTGGGGCAGTAGTTTACCTGTAACAGATCAGGTACAACTGTAGTGTAACTCTCAGGCAGTAATTTATCCGTAACAGATTAGGTACAAGTTATAACTGTAGTGTTACTCTCGGGCAGTAATTTATCTGTACCATATTTCCTGCGTATTGCCCGCTCCGGTAGATAGCCGGCACAACCAGAAATAAATGTTTTATAAATTGAAACTGGTAGTTGGGCCTCAGTAAATATGGACAGATTTCCCTGCATTACAACAACAGAGACGGCCTTTTATGCTCAGGACGGTGTTTTTGACCTAATTGCCTTACCTTGTAACCACAGAGACAATCATGCTTGCTCAGGTCGGTGTTTTTGACCTGATTTCCTTACCTTGTAACCACAAAGACAATCTTGCTTGCTCAGGACGGTGTTTTTGACCTGATTTCCTTACCTTGTAACCACAGAGACAATCTTGCTTGCTCAGGACGGTGTTTTTGACCAGATTTCCTTACCTTGTAACCACGGAGACGGCCTTTCATGCTCTGGATGGTGTTTTTGACCTGATTTCCTTACCTTGTAACCACGGAGACGGCCTTTCATGCTCTGGATGGTGTTTTTGACCAGATTGCCTTACCTTGTAACCACGGAGACGGCCTTTCATGCTCTGGACGGTGTTTTTGACCAGATTTCCTTACCTTGTAACCACGGAGACGGCCTTTCATGCTCTGGATGGTGTTTTTGACTGGCGTCCAGTGGACACTGATAGCTGTACTATTGTAACTGTTGGCAAACACCTTTGTGGGGGCGCTGACTGGTACTGCAAGGAGAGGTCAAATCATTTTTCTTAACAACGAAAGACAGTAATTAACTGACTAAATCCAACAATCTTTAATCTTAATTACTACACTTGTGTATTGACAATTAAAGAGCGGAAAACAGATTTCAAAGTTACTGGGGAATTCCTCAATATTAATACATGTCAAAGATTATTTGAAGATATTCTTTTGTCTATTTTAACAAAACATTTAAGTAAATTTTGCTATTTATTGTATGTTTATTTTTTAAGAGTTTCCTGAAAAAATTATAACCATCCAAAGGATGATGCAATTGAGGCTGTAATGTATGTAATTGATGCAAGGTTTCAATATGTGTAATTGTTGCAAGGCTGCAATATGTGTTATATGAATAGACGTGCAAATTTAAGCATTCTGTGACTTACATCCCTCAGCCGAGTAGACAAATGAGGTGAGTGAGGCTTTTCCATCCCCAAACATGTTGAATGGTGTCACACGTACTTCATACTCTACGTAGTTTAAATCTGCTCCAACTGAGGTCGAGTATTCACTTTTGTTGCCATAAACATGTGCCTGTGATTCAGAACACAATTTTTACATGTCAAATAACATGTAACATCAGGCCCTGTACAAATACTGAAAGTTGTATAGATCTGCATGTAACACTTCAATCTGATGCAGGTTTTGCACAAAATCAATTGATATATATTTTGTAAGCTAGATTTTACTCTGTTATTCAGATACTACTACTACAGAAGGCTTTACCTGAGCCCATACAGAGCGTTACTACAGAAGGCTTTACCAGACCCCATACAGAGCATTACCACTGAAGGCTTTACCTGAGCCCATACAGAGCATTACCACTGAAGACTTTACCTGAGCCCATACAGAGCATTACCACTGAAGACTTTACCTGAGCCCATACAGAGCGTTACCACTGAAAGCTTTACCTGAGCCCATACAGAGCATTACCACAGAAGGCTTTACCCGAGTCCATACAGAGCATTACCACAGAAGGCTTTACCTGAGCCCATACAAAGTGTTACCACAGAAGGCTTTACCTGAACCCATACAGAGCATTACCACTGAAGGCTTTACCTGAACCCATACAGAGCATTACCACAGAAGGCTTTACCTGAGCCCACACAGAGCATTACCACTAAAGGCTTTACCTGAGCCCATACAGAGCGTTACCACTGAAAGCTTTACCTGAGCCCATACAGAGCATTACCACTGAAGGCTTTACCTGAGCCCATACAAAGCGTTACCACTGAAGGCTTTACCTGAGACCATACAGAGCGTCATCACTGAAGACTCTACCTTAGCCCATACGGAGCATTACCACAGAAGGCTTTACCTGAGCCCATACAGAGCATTACCACTGAAGGCTTTACCTGAGCCCATACAGAGCATTACCACTGAAGGCTTTACCTGAGCCCATACAGAGCGTTACCACTGAAAGCTTTACCTGAGCCCACACAGAGCATTACCACTAAAGGCTTTACCTGAGCCCATACAGAGCGTTACCACTGAAGGCTTTACCTGAGCCCATACAGAGCGTTACCACTGAAAGCTTTACCTGAGCCCATACAGAGCGTGAGGTACCAATATCTATTTGTCGTAGTTTCCACTCCACCAGGTATCCTATCCCCCAGCCGTACTGGTCCTCAGGAGACAGGGGCTACCATACAAATATCACAATGTTATTTACATGAAAAACTGACATGAAAAACTGACAATCACCAATTATTACTATAGTCTGCTGAATATATATAAGTCTTTAATAACTGTGTGTTGCAACCAAATATGTACACTGTTGGATCTGGCTGAGGTTATTCAGGAACCAAGTATGCTGCTTTGTGTTAATGTTATGTTCACTGTTCTTTAGTCTGAGGGGAATGCATTTGAATACTGATTCCACAAATGATAAAATCGCACTTCAAACTTGATACTAAGTAACTATGGTTACTGCGTTAGATACCTACCTTCCAGGTAATTCTAAGCTCTCCCACTTTACCCCCACCACCTCCAACCTTCTCTGGGGGTACCTCAGGGGGAGCTCCAGGTACTGTCTTATAATCTGAAGAAAAAGTGATGTATCATGAGACCATCATAAGTGCTACCAATAAACAAGAGGCCCATGGGGCCTGTATCGCTCACCTGGTTGGATTAGACCAATTGTCAAAATAATGTTCAATTCGTTTTATTTGTAAATCTCAACAATACTATATATGGTTATAGTGTGGGGAGCCCAACTACTTTAAAGAAATAATGAAGTCCAGACTCTTTTTTAGAACATGCATTCATCACTTTATGACTAGTAGAGATTTAGATGAATTACAATTATTTCCCCTATTGGGCCCCGCCCCTTTGGCCCTTTGGGGGTCAGAGTCACCATTTATGCAAAATCTGTTCTCCTTCCCCAAGGATGTTTCTGACCAAATTGGGTTCAAATCCATTAATAACTTTATGACTAGTAGCAATTTAAAGAATAACCTCTATTTCTCCTATTGGGCCCCGCCCATTTGGCCCCTCGGGGTCAGAGTCACCATTTATTCAAAATCTGTTTCCCTTCCCCCAAGGATGTTTCTGACCAAACTGGGTTCAAATCCATTCATAACTTTATGACTAGTAGCAATTTAAAGAATTACCTCTATTTCCCCTATTGGGCCCCGCCCATTTGGCCCCTCGGGGGTCAGAGTCACCATTTATTCAAAATCTGTTCCCCTTCCCCCAAGGATGTTTCTGACCAAATTGGGTTCAAATCCATTCATAACTTTATGACTAGTAGCAATTTAAAGAATTACCTCTATTTCCCCTATTGGGCCCCGCCCATTTGGCCCCTCTGAGGTCAGTCACCATTTATACAAAATCTGATCCCCTTCCGCCAAGGTTGTTTCTGACCAAATTTAGTAAAAATCCAATAAGAGCTTTTTGACTAGTAGCGATTTGAAGCAAATGTTGACGGACGAACGACGGACGGACGCCGCGCCATGACATAAGCTCACCTGGACCTTCGGTCCAGGTGAGCTTGTTTGCTTTTGGTTTGTTTTTGTTTAACGTCCTTTTAACATCCAGGGTCATTTAAGGACGTGCCAGGTTTTAGAGGTGGAGGAAAGCCGGAGTACCCGGAGAAAAACCACCGGCCTACGGTCAGTACCTGGCAACTAAGGTGAGCTAAAAACATGGAAGAGGATATTTGACCTGACAAATATCTCACCCTATGGAGACTGATTGTATGTAGACAGGTGATATCTCGCCTGTATGGAGACTGGTTGTATGTAGACAGGTGATATCTCACCTGTATGGAGACTGATTGTATGTAGACATGTGATATCTCACCTGTATGGAGACTGATTGTATGTAGACAGGTGATATCTCACCTGTATGGAGACTGATTGTATGTAGACAGGTGATATCTCACCTGTATGGAGACTGATTGTCTGTAGACAGGTGATACCTCACCCGTATGGAGACTTATCGTATGTAAGCAGCTGATATCTCACCTTTATCAAGATGAGTGATATCTTATCTGTGATACTGTATGGACACCGATGATATCTCACTGTACAATGGATATATCTCCGCAGTACGTAGATTGGAGATATCTCACCTGTATGGAGACCAATATCTCATCTATATGGAAACTGATGATATCTTACCTGTAGGCAGACTAGGAGTACCAAAGCCATACTGGTTGACAGCAAGGACCCTAAACCTGTAGGCCACACCTGGTTTGAGGTTATACACCAGAGCAGATCGCTTGTTGGAGTTTCCAACTACTACGGCACTGGGCTGGGACACATCTGGCAAAAGTAATACAGTAACATCTCACTCATGTTTGACAGTATACTAACAACTGCATCAAATACATTTGGTTATACAGTTTTTCATAATGATATTAGCAAAACAAAATTTGGAGGCATATTTGTATTTCATTGTATTTATACCTGAACTCTTTAAGAATATTCCAAATGCTACAATAAGACTACCATATTGTAATTCTCACATACATAATTTTTATTCTAAGTAGAGAAGTTGGTATATATTTCAGACTTTACATCATCTGGAGGTAACATGTTTATTGGTTTACTCTTACTCTTTGTCTGTAAAAACTTGGATAAGTTACTGTCAAAACTTACTCCCAGTAGGTGTCAACGGGACAAGTTACGGTATTCTCAATACCTACTCATTGTTTATAGGTGCCACTCATATGAGTTACTCTGATCTCCACACTTACTCAATGTCTGTAGATGCCACTCTTATGAGTTACTCTCAACACTTACTCAATGTCTGTAAGTGCCACTCATATGAGTTACTCTCCACACTTACTCAATGTCTGCAGATGCCACTCATATGAGTTACTCTCAACACTTACTTGTCTATAGGTGCCACTCATATGAGTTACTCTCCACACTTACTCAATGTCTGCAGATGCCACTCATATGAGTTACTCTCAACACTTACTCGTTGTCTATAGGTGCCACTCATATGAGTTACTCTCAACACTTACTCAATGTCTGTAGATGCCACTCGTATGAGTTACTCTCAACACTTACTCAATGTCTGTAGGTGCCACTCATATGAGTTACTCTCCACACTAACTCAATGTCTGTAGGTGCCTCTCATATGAGTTACTCTCCACACTTACTCAATGTCTGCAGATGCCACTCATATGAGTTACTCTCCACACTTACTCAATGTCTGTAGATGCCACTCATATGAGCTACTCTAAACACTTACTTGTTGTCTATAGGTGCCACTCATATGAGTTACTCTCAACACTTACTCATTGTCTGTAGATGCCACTCATATGAGTTACTCTCAACACTTACTTGTTGTCTATAGGTGCCACTCATATGAGTTACTCTAAACACTTACTCAATGTCTGTAGATGCCACTCTTATGAGTTACTCTAAACACTTACTCAATGTATGTAGGTGCCACTCATATGAGTTACTCTCCACACTTACTCAATGTCTGTAGATGTCACTCATATGAGTTACTCTCAACACTTACTCGTTGTCTATAGGTGCCACTCATATGAGTTACTCTCAACACTTACTCATTGTAGGTGCCACTCATATGAGTTACTCTAAAAACTTACTCAATGTCTGTAGATGCCATTCATATGAGTTACTCTCAACATTTACTCATTGTATATAGGTGGCACTCATATGAGTTACTCTGAACACTTACTCATTGTCTGTAGGCGCCACTCATATGAGTTACTTTTAAGACTTACTCATTGTCTATAGGTACCACTCATATGAGTTACTTTAAACACTTACTCATTGTTTGTAGATGCCACTCATATGAGTTACTCTCAACACTTACTCAATGTCTGTAGATGCCACTCTTATGAGTTACTCTCAACACTTACTCAATGTCTGTAGGTGCCACTCATATGAGTTACTCTCCACACTTACTCAATGTCTGTAGATGCCACTCTTATGAGTTACTCTCAACACTTACTCAATGTCTGCAGATGCCACTCATATGAGTTACTCTCAACACTTACTCGTTGTCTATAGGTGCCACTCATATGAGTTACTCTCAACACTTACTCAAGGTCTGTAGATGCCAATCTTATGAGTTACTCTAATCACTCACTCAATGTCTGTAGTTGCCACTCATATGAGTTACTCTCAACACTTACTCGATGTCTGTAGATGCCACTCTTATGAGTTACTCTCAACACTTACTCAATGTCTGTAGGTGCCACTCATATGAGCTACTCTAAACACTTACTCAATGTCTGTAGATGCCACTCATATGAGTTACTCTCAACACTTACTCAATGTCTAGATGCCACTCATACGAGTTACTCTAAAAACTTACTCAATGTCTGTAGATGCCATTCATATGAGTTACTCTCAACATTTACTCATTGTATATAGGTGGCACTCATATGAGTTACTCTCAATAATTACTCATTGTTTTTAGGTGGCACTCATATGAGTTACTCTCAACACTTACTCATTGTCTGTAGGTGCCACTCATATGAGTTACTCTAAACACTTACTCAATGTCTGTATGTGCCACTCATATGAGTTACTCTAAACACTTACTCAATGTGTGTAGATGCCACTCATATGAGTAATTCTAAACACTTACTCAATGTCTGTATATGCCACTCTTATGAATTACTCAAAACACTTACTCAATGTCTGTAGATGCCACTCATATGAGTTACTGTCAACACTTACTCATGGTCTGTAGGTGCCACTTAGATGAGTAATTAGTCTGGGACTCAATCATGTAGAAGGTGATGGGGCCGCCATTGGTCTTCCCATCGGACCATTTGATCCTGACCGTGCGAGGGTTGGGCGGGGGACTCGCTATATCATTGTACACTCCTGCTGGTTCTCCTGGTGGACCTGGATACAGATAACGGTAAATATAAATTACTTACATGGTTTCTGTCATCTTAAATGATTTTCATTATAACAAATTTATTTCTGTGTTGAGTAAAGCAAATATATATAGCATTCAATGTACCATATACCACAGCAATACTTTTGGGATTTCATCAGAGTAGCAAGGTTGAGATTTTAATCATGATTGACATGCAAGTTTTCATAATCAGACCAGTCTTGTTTATTTAGATATATCTGTATAACAGTTCAGTAATAAAGATGTCAAGATAAGGCCGATCTAAAGTGCAATACCACTGAAATGTCATTATATTGACAGATATATTACTACATCAGTCACATTACACTGACAACAAAATCTTGGTCCACAGTAGTCTTAGCTATGCACATGTACTCCCCCTGGTGGAGATTGAGGTTAAGTTTGGTTTAATATTAAGTACTGATTCAGAAAGTAAAATAGAAAATTATTCACCGAGTACTGTTAATTTGTTGGAGGCAAAATCTTGGTCCACAGTAGTCTTAGCTATGCATGTGTACTCCCCCTGGTGACGAAACTGGGCACTACGGATGTACAGACCTCCTTTTCCATTACTACCCTACAAAACAAACATGCCATGATCCTATTATTATATCTTAATGTGTGTAACAGTGTCTGTGATTAGTTGAAACTCATCATATGAATGAGATATAAATCATAGTATATCCCTCTTGTGAGGGAAATAAAATTTCATATATCACTGGGGGCACGTGCTCCAATGGTGACCCTCAAATTCTGCACAGACCAAAGTCACTGGTACTTTGGTTAAGTTGAAATATGGTAGACCTTACTTCTTTAGCAACTGGCCGGCTAATTTATTATCCAAACTTTTTGTGCCAACTGCAAGCCTTTCAAAAATTTCTTGCCGTGTTGAACCTCTAATATCGTTGGAATAAATGAACCTGTGTCAATCCAGAAACTTTTAGTACCAAAAAACATACAGAATTCAGAAGGAAAAAATAGTGAAAACATTACCATAACCACATAAAATATGACAGTTCAGCGGACTCAACTTTACTACAAACAGAGGTTAGATAGTCCTTGACAACTCGACTTTACCAGGAACAGAGGTGTGATAGTCCTGAAAATCTGACTACCAGGAACAGAGGTGTGATAGTCCTGAACATTTGACTACCAGGAACAGAGGTGTGATAGTCCTGAACATTTGACTACCAGGAACAGAGGTGTGATAGTCCTGAAAATTTGACTACCAGGAACAGAGGTGTGATAGTCCTGAAAATTTGACTACCAGGAACAGAAGTGTGATAGTCCTGAAAATGACTACCAGGAACAGAAGTGTGATAGTCCTGAACATTTGACTTTACCAGGAACAGAGGTGTGATAGTCCTGAAAATTTGACTTTACTAGGAACAGAGGTGTGATAGTCCTGAAAATCTGACTACCAGGAACAGAGGTGTGACAGTCCTGAAAATCTGACTACCAGGAACAGAGGTGTGATTCTTGTAGTGAGACTCATTAAAGCTTAAACATTACCGGTACATTCTGAGCATTTTCGTTTATTCATTTAACAAGAAATCAAATGTAAGATCCTTTTCTTTTATTTTTTTTTATTTTTCAAATTACCAGATATACAATCAAATACTATACAAAAGCATCTTTGTGATCTTCGGAGATCATTAATTTTCTATCATGCCTTTGATCTGGAGATTACATGATTCTTACCAGCTGATAGGTGTTGTCACGTTGGATATCAATATCATGTCCGTTGAGTTGCCAGGTATAGATGAGGTCAAGGGTCGGGTCAAATGATGCCTGACAGGGTATAAATGCTGTGTTGTTGACGATCACCTCTCTATTTACTGGAGGTACACTAATGGATGTCCTGGCTGTCAACATAACATCATGGTATGTCTGTTAACAAGTATAGAGAGTAAAAGTTGCAAATGGAATTACTAGTGGTGCGCCGATCATCGATTATAATCGGTTGACGAATCGAATGCACCTTCGATTTCGACCATCGATTTCCGTTTTTCAAGAATCGATCATCGAATGCGCCCGAATCAAGGGAAGTCACTCTAATGTTATAACCTTAGAATAAAGATGGCGGACGGCTGCCTCGTCGTCGACGACTCCGTTGCAATTGCCACTACAACGGATACTGATACAGAGCTTATAGTTCGACCACCCGGGGTTGGAAAGGCAAAGTCAAAAGTATGGAATATATATGCATTCCGCAAAATAAAAAAAAGAATGGGGTCCTTCTAGAAAAAACCTTGACATGACGGTCGCTGTTTGCCGCCTTTGTAAGAAATGTTACAAAAATACAAGTTGCTACATTTCGGTATTTGATAGTATTAGATAGTGAAAGACTTATAAAATGACTCCATCTGTTTATTATTTTCGATAATAAGTAGCCCTGGAGGAATCATTTGGTTTCTTAATGATAAGTTTTAGCATATTTTATATATATTAGCTGAGTAATGAGGTATGTTTCTGCTAGGTATAAGGGAAACAGTCCAGCCACATTGCTCAATCCCTGCATACTTATATAATCTCGCAATAGGCAATACACAATCTTCATTCTACAAAGAAGCACATTTTTATTTATATTTTGTAATTGCATACTGTAATATTGATAGATAAATTTATGGTTTACCACAATATTTGAAATTAACATTTATTCACTGAACTGTTAAGTTATGTTTCCAATATTTTTGTTAAATCAAAGAAAGTGGATTTGTTAATTAGTTGTTACTTAATCTGTTGAATAAAACTTTGCTAGTTATAATATTTTTTCTCATAAATAGGTTTCTGAAACTTTCTTCGTCAGTTTTGGAAGTCCCAACTATTTGGCCATTGGTAGACAAATTAAAAGCGCTAATAATTGCATTTTCATGCATGATTAATAAAAAAAAACAAAAAAAAAACAACAACACTGGTAGTCTGGTACAATTACAATGTAAATATCCAATGCAAATAATGGCAATATCCATCAATGAATATTCAATGGGATATAAGCTCTATGGCATCGCATCATTGCTCTTTTGTAATTCTTGATTTTATATGTGTACCTGCTCATATTGTATTCTACTACTTTTGCATCTAGAATTCAACGAACAAAAGTTACAAAGACCATGTAGAAAATGAAAATGTCACTTTATTAACAAAAGTATATAATCATGGACAATTTCATGTTTTATAAACAAATCTGCGAAATCCAGATACTTTTACTGGACTTCATTCTTCTTGGATCATTAATATCTATTTTTTAAGTCATAGCTGTTGACCAAAAGTACAGTTGTAACTTTCTTAATCATTCAATCATACATTCATGTGCACCATCAACTAAGAAATAGGAATAATTACACTTACAAAAGATAATTATTGATACACATTACATAACAAAATGATGATTAATAACTGAAACAAAACACTTGTGATTTAACCGATTATTAATCGGTTGACTACATCGGTTGTCCTATCTGATGCGATCCGATAATCGAAACAGATTTTCAACCGATGTCCCATCACTAGGAATTACTAATATCAAAGAATCTTTACAGAATCCCCACAAACTACCCCTGTAGAGTCTCCACAATCTATCCCTGTATAGACAACACAAACTACCCTAGGCCTGTAGAGTTTCCACAAACTATCCATGTACAGCCACCACAAATCTCCTCTGCAGAGCCCAACAAGCTAAACCTGTCGAGTCTCCACAAACTTCCTCTGTAGAACCCAATAAACTACCCCTGTTGAGCCCCCACAAACTATCCCTGTACAACCACCTTGAACTTTCTCCGCAGAGCCCTACAAACTACCCCTGTAGAATCTCCAAAAACTTCCTCTTTAGAGCCAAACAAACTACCCCTGTAGAGCCCCCACAAATATTTCCTACAGAGCCCCCGCAAATATTTCCTACAGAGCCCCCGCAAATATTTCCTACAGAGCCCCCGCAAATATTTCCTACAGAGCCCCCGCAAATATTTCCTACAGAGCCCCTGCAAATATTTCCCAGAGAGCCCCTACAAATATTTCCTACAGAGCCCCTACAAATATTTCCTACAGAGCCCCTACAAATATTTCCCAGAGAGCCCCTACAAACATTTCCTACAGAGCCCCTACAAATACCCTTGTTACCAAAACCAAACCAAATCAATCAACAACAGTCAATGTACAGTTTTGACAAATCAGAAAACAGTCTATGACAGCTATATAAATCTTGTCCAATGGAAAATGTCACTTTTAGTGAATGTCACTGTTATTTTTGATCAATCAAAAAAACTCTATTTCGATTACCTGGTAACTGATCCTAATGAAAAGGAATGGAACACACCTTTAATTCAGAACCAAACAAGTTTTTAGTAATCATTCAGACAGACAAATGTGTCTGAAACCTTGTATACATACTAAGTATTTCTAGGTAGGCGGTACTCATGGCAGAACCTAATGCATTCTCCACCTTACAAGTGTACACTCCTTCATCTGTATCAACCAGTTGGGTGAGATACAAATTCCCGTTGGCCAGCATGCGAATCCTCGAGGTTGTATCTCCTTCAGATAGACTCATTTCATTGCCCCGATATAACCACACAAATTTCGGGTAGGGTGCTGCTTCTGGTTTACAGGGAATTGTCACATTTCCAGACTTGGATGCCATCATCGTGGAGGGAAGGGGCGACTTGTTGAAGGTTGGAGGGAACTCTACAAAGTTACAGAGAAGTATTACACATCATTTAGGTGTTAATGACTTTCAGACATTTTATGTCACATCACGTGTAAGAGTCATCACGAGCTATTTTGATTCAAAGGGCCACATTTTCTGTCAAATAAGAAAATAACACACTTCAATTTTAACACTGATCTGTTAAATGTTATTACAAAGCCAGAATTCAGCACACATAATCTGAAGGCATGACCCCAAATAAACCAAAATAAATCATCTTGGGGGGGGGGGGGGGGGGGGGGGGGGGGCATAGTGGAGAGGAAATAAGTTGACCCTTAACCCTTAATCTAATCCAACGCCGTTTAACTGCAGACAAATAAGCTGGGCAAATGGACAAATAAAATGTGTAATTGTTAATGGATAGTTGTTTCAGTAGATTTCTGAGAGTATTACTTTGAACTCCTCACAAGGATATGCCTACTGGTACTAGATCATATGCTTTGACACTTCAGATTAGTAATTTGGCTTCTAAAAGTGCTAAATGTCCAGGGTCAACTGAAACTCCTTTGAACATGAAAGGTGTATGATATTGCAGGTTTTTTGTGTAATCCTTAAACTGACATGATGTTGACTCTAAACTTACCAAGGACCCGAAGTTGTGCAGAGCTCATGGTGGTACCGTGGATGTTGTTAGCCCCACACTGATACATGCCACTGTGCTTCTTTTCCAGAGTTGGTATAACTAGGGTGTTGCGAATGACGATGAAATCAGAAGTGTTAAGAAGAGGCTGACCATTCTTGTACCATGTGTAAACAGCTGGAGGACTTGACCGAGTCTCACAGCGCCATGTCAGCTGTTTACCAATATCCACATGCTGACTTTTTAGAGGGAGAGTAAAGAACGGTTTAGCTACAAAAGAAAATGTGAATTTCGTTACCAACAAGATACCATATAAATTGGTGAACTGGTTTTCACTGAAATATTCATTTTATATTAAACAAGTCATAACTCCTAAATAAATATTCAAAAACCAAATGCACATAATTTGTCAGAGAGATGTGTTATTGACACTGAGCACAATTCTTCACATTAAGACAATAAAAGATCGAAATCCTTACTGAATGATCACTCCCAGCGACTAAGATATGCATACAAAAGCTGTTATAACATTACATAACATTAATTTAACAGAAAATAAAGGGACAGCATCTGTGAACATTTTACTGAACAGCAGAGAGTTGATCCCCAGGTATATGCTTAATGATGGAAAAATATGGTATGTGAATAATCTGATTGTGTGATATGAATCGGTGAGAATCAATGATGACCCATTCATTACATGACTCCCATGAAGCCTTGTCTGGTTATTGTTATTTACCTTCTATAGAGAGTGTAAACGTCCTTGTGCCGAATGTGTCCGTTTTCCTGCTCCTTACAGTACAACTGTAGGTTCCAGAGTCTGTCAGTCTGGAGTCAGCGATGGTGAGGACACGATTACTGTCCGATAGAGAAAAGCGGTCATCTTGTCTTCCAGGTGTAGTCCAGGTGTACTCAAGGGTCCCACTAAAACAGACAAGAGGCCCAATGGCTTCACCTTAATCTTAAACATATAACTATCTTCTATGTACCTATTCATTGTGCAGCGAGTGTCTATCCTGCTACTTATAACATACTTATGAGCCATAGACAAACCACTCCAGAGCGAGTGTCTGTCCTGTTATCTTTACCTGGTATATCACGTATTTATCAGCCGTACACGAAACACTCCAGAGAGTGTGTCTGTCTGTCCTGTTTACCTGGTATATAATGTACTTACGAGCCGTACACGAAACAATCCAGAGAGAGTGTCTGTCCTGTTTACCTGGTATATAATGTACTTACGAGCCGTATGCGAAACACTCCAGAGAGAGTGTCTGTTCTGTTTACCTGGTATATAATGTACTTACGAGCCGTACGCGAAACACTCTAGAGAGAGTGTCTGTCCTGTTTACCTGGTATATAATGTACTTACGAGCCGTACGCGAAACAATCCAGAGAGAGTGTCTGTCCTGTTTACCTGGTATATAATGTACTTACGAGCCGTACGCGAAACACTCCAGAGAGTGTGTCTGTCCTGTTAACCTGGTATATATTGTACTTAGGAGCCGTACGCGAAACACTCCAGAGAGAGTGTCTGTCCTGTTTACCTGGTATATAATGTACTTACGAGCCGTACGCGAAACACTCCAGAGAGAGTGTCTGTCCTGTTTACCTGGTATATAATGTACTTACGAGCCGTACGCGAAACACTCCAGAGAGAGTGTCTGTCTGTTATCTTTACCTGGTATATAATGTACTTACGAGCCGTACGCGAAACACTCCAGAGAGAGTGTCTGTCCTGTTTACCTGGTATATAATGTACTTACGAGCCGTACGCGAAACACTCCAGAGAGAGTGTCTGTCCTGTTTACCTGGTATATAATGTACTTACGAGCCGTACGCGAAACACTCCAGAGAGAGTGTCTGTCTGTTATCTTTACCTGGTCTATAATGTACTTACGAGCCGTACGCGAAACACTCCAGAGAGAGTGTCTGTCCTGTTTACTTGGTATATCATGTACTTAGGAGCCGTATGCGAAACACTCCAGAGAGAGTGTCTGTTCTGTTTACCTGGTATATAATGTACTTACGAGCCGTACGCGAAACAATCCAGAGAGAGTGTCTGTCCTGTTTACCTGGTATATAATGTACTTACGAGCCGTACGAGAAACACTCCAGAGAGAGTGTCTGTCCTGTTTACCTGGTATATAATGTACTTACGAGCCGTACACGAAACACTCCAGAGAGAGTGTCTGTCTGTTATCTTTACCTGGTCTATAATGTACTTACGAGCCGTACACGAAACACTCTAGAGAAAGTGTCTGTCGGTTATCTTTACCTGGTCTATAATGTACTTACGAGCCGTACGCGAAACACTCCAGAGAGAGTGTCTGTCCTGTTTACTTGGTATATCATGTACTTAGGAGCCGTATGCGAAACACTCCAGAGAGAGTGTCTGTTCTGTTTACCTGGTATATAATGTACTTACGAGCCGTACGCGAAACAATCCAGAGAGAGTGTCTGTCCTGTTTACCTGGTATATAATGTACTTACGAGCCGTACGCGAAACAATCCAGAGAGAGTGTCTGTCCTGTTTACCTGTTATATAATGTACTTACGAGCCGTACGGGAAACACTCCAGAGAGATTGTCTGTCCTGTTTACCTGGTATATATTGTACTTACGAGCCGTACGCGAAACACTCCAGAGAGAGTGTCTGTCCTGTTTACCTGGTATATAATGTACTTACGAGCCGTACGCGAAACACTCCAGAGAGAGTGTCTGTCCTGTTTACCTGGTATATAATGTACTTACGAGCCGTACGCGAAACAATCCAGAGAGAGTGTCTGTCCTGTTTACCTGGTATATAATGTACTTACGAGCCGTACGCGAAACACTCCAGAGAGAGTGTCTGTCCTGTTTACCTGGTATATAATGTACTTACGAGCCGTACGCGAAACACTCCAGAGAGTGTGTCTGTCCTGTTAACCTGGTATATATTGTACTTAGGAGCCGTACGCGAAACACTCCAGAGAGAGTGTCTGTCCTGTTTACCTGGTATATAATGTACTTACGAGCCGTACGAGAAACACTCCAGAGAGAGTGTCTGTCCTGTTTACCTGGTATATAATGTACTTACGAGCCGTACGCGAAACACTCCAGAGAGAGTGTCTGTCCTGTTTACCTGGTATATAATGTACTTACGAGCCGTACGCGAAACACTCCAGAGAGAGTGTCTGTCCTGCTCTTGGTATCCTTGGGAACACCTGAATAAAACTGTCCTGTAGCTGTACTGCTGACTCACTGCTAGCTGTGGTGTAGGGAATGAATTAAATAACGATTGGTTGTTTAATTTCACATTCAAATTCACGTCCCAGTTGGAACTAGAAATATAAGCCATTGCTAACAAATACCCCACCTCCTCAACACTTATTTGTAACCATGGCAACCAAATGTCATCTACTGTTTTGGAAAATAGCATCATTGTATTTGCTATCTTTCAAAACACTTCTTATACTAATTTTCATCTTAATGAGACATTATCTCAACTCTGACTAAGTAGAAGCCTGAGATCTGATACATTAACATAGTAAGGGTTTTCAACACATATGATGTCTTTAAATAAATAATAGGAATCAATAAATTACACCATTTGACCAAGTTTAAACATGAGCAGCTGCCGAGATCAGGGTATGACAATTTTTTCAAAATTTCCTTTTATGCCTGAAAACTGAAAAATTCCAGAATTTTATGAACTGATCAAAGTCATACACAGTGTAACACCATGGTTGAGCTATATACTTTCTGAAAGTCTGATAACTTTTAAGGTGGTTACAGGAAGTGTTCTGATGGTGACACCAATATAACATCTTATAGTCTTTCTTTAATGCTTTAATGATATTGGATACCAAGCCCTGTCTTCACTAAAGGTGGTATTAATTCCTCATTTACGACAGGATATACATTTGGCAACAAGAGAATCCAGCAGAGATCACCATGGCAACAACATCACTTTTATTGATAATGTGAATTTATAGAAATATTCATCTGTTGTAGATATATACAGTATACACTTAGCTTACAGAGATTTAATTATCTAATTGCTTCATAAAACAATGAACTCTGAACAGTAACATTTAAAATGCTCATCAAAAGACGATTAATTTACAAATTTAAATTAAACAGAAAAATATTTTGCGATGAATACTTGAAGAAGATTAATATGTATAGACACCCAAAGGTCATATGTACTACACTTATATATGCTATTTCATCACCAGACTCACGTTGAGGTATGACATCGAGACTGATCTCCCTGCTGATGCGACTAGGAACCTGTGCCGAACCTACGTAGTTTCGTGAGCCACTGGGACTACTGAGGGTAGCGATACAATAACAGTCACCATTATCACTGCGAGTAACCTCAGAGAAATACAATTTCCCATCCTGGGATATGAATATGTACGGGTTCAGGTCTGTGATAATGAATTCAAAACCTCTCTTCCACTGATACGTAATACCTGATAGAACAAAAATATCAGTTTTATTTTAAAATTTCAACAAAGGAATAATTTCATTACTTTGTCAAATATATTTACTATGAATATGCTGTAAGCTTCTTTATATTAGCTGTAATCTTATTTTAGTACTCTTTTTTTTTTGCTGTGAATTTTGAGCTAAATTATTATTCTGCGAATTATGATGAAATCATTATAAGTAAACACATACTTGACTACTGCATGATGTTTGTAATCTTTTCCCTACATAGAGAAGCAATAATAACGAGAAAATGTTGACACTTACCCACTTTAGAGCGACTCTGTATTGTTGGACATTCCAATATGGCACCACTAAACTCATCAGGGCGAGTCGGGGCTCTGTCGACATTGGTGAAGCTTCCTAAGACTGTAATCAAAATACAATGAGATTGACCTTTCATTTTTTATCGAAAGAGGAGTTAAAATATGCTTATTAAAATATAAAAAATATGATTTCAATGTTTCAAATAGGAAAGTGACTTTATACATGAACACAGTAGAAATGTAGAAGTAACCTAACATAGGTTTTAAATTTACATATTGAAGTTAAAAAGATGCATGATAAAGTACATTATTATGAAATTTGGAGTGATTATGTTAGGTGAACACAAAATCAGTTCATTGAATCAGATACACATGTACACCTATCATCATACAAACAATACATACATGCCCATGACAGGAAGACCGGAGCAGAGATTATTTTTCCAAATCTATTTTCAGCTTCACATTGATATCGTCCAGCATCTTTTCCCTCTGTGGGGTCCTGGATTGACAGACGGCCATTGGTCAGTGTGTACCGGGTGTCAGTGTTGGCAGTAATTATGTCTTGTGAGGAATTCCTGGTCCATACATAGGTTGGCTGGGGAAGCCCCTTGGCTCCCACACTCCAGGAACACAAGTCTAGTCTTCCCAAGTATCTCTGTGTCTATGGGGTCGATGTACATCTTTGGACCCCTTGGTACCAGGCTTGGGTTCACATAAGATGTTCCATAGGCTACAAACAGTATCTATTTAGCATATATCTAATCATTCAATATCTGTGAACATCATATTGAGTGAAATCTGTATATTACCACCTGTATATTACCACCTAAGACTAACTATACCTGTATGAAAATTGATTAATAAGAATTTCTAAGACATGGTTTCATAAAATTACATACATGCAATGAAACTTCACTTATAAGATTCTTTATATGCTGCAATATCCCCATGTACCTGTTAATGGTCTATAATGCTCTAAGTATGTTTTTCAATCCAAATGAAAATTATGATGTTTTAAATATGGTTAGAAATACTGTTTAAAACTAGGATCTAAACTAAGACGGGATCAAAACTGAAGCAACTGGACATTTAATTGTAAAAATAGAATTTCTCAATGTAAGATGAATGGTTATGAAAAAATGGCAATAGAATGGAATAATATACCTCATAAAAAGCATAAACATTTCAGATTTTGGTGTGCATGTACATAATAATTTTCATTCTAAAGCTTGATTGGGTGTTCTATAAGATTTATATAATTGGTCTAATATGTAGTGTTTTAAAAGGCTTTCCATTTAATATTGTCAAGATTTAAACATAAATTCAATCTATAAATAGTAACATGACATTGATATACGTACAGAAGTCTCTGTCCTCCTGTATGATATGGTACACTTCTTTGCTTGAAATCTCACAAATATAGCTCAGGTAATTGCTGCCATCTGTTCTCATCCACCCATAGCTTTGTCTGCTTCCTGAAATGACAAGTTATAATACAGCTTATATAGACTGCATACAATGTCATTTTCATATTCATGAAAACAAATTGTGTATTATTGAATACGTTTTCTCTTTTCATTCATATTGAAAATTACATTGATCATATTCAAAATATACAACATGATCATGAAAGAAAAACAATAAAAGTTGTCAAAAGACAACATAACTCACTGAGTGGGTTGAAATTGGAATTAGCTTTTTTTAAACTAGGTCAAAGGTCAGTCAAGGTCAGCAGGTCTGCAAATCATTAATCTAGTACCAATGGAAAGGTCTTTCACAAGGAACAAACTTGTCATATATGAAAGCCCTGTCTCCTACAGTAAACATACTGTGGCTAAGGCTAAAGATTTTTAAAAAAAAAGGTCCTTTAAAGATTTTAAGACATTTGAGCCCTAGGTGACCTTAGAAGTGGGTAAATATCATTCATTTGAATGACTTTGATAGCCATTCATCCCAGTATGCTACTGGCCGAATAGCATGACCCTGATCCCCTTGATTATTGAGTTTACAGATACATAACACGATGTAGAAGGGACCCTTACAGACATTATTCATGACAGCATCTGTAATATGTATGAGAGTTAAGTATACAGACACATACATATACTTACCTGAGAATCCGTAGACAATGTTGGAGCCTGTTTTCAGCATGTCATTCAGACTACTCCAGAAGTTCAGATGATCAATCAGGGCTCCAGTACTCTGCCAGACAAACACCCCATCTCCTACATATACACCACTTGTAAACCACAGATTCCTAGGGGATGTAAGGTCATAGGTACATCTCATTAATTTGTAAACCACAGGTTCCATGGAGACAAACCCACGGTTAGGTCATAGTTACATCTCATTAATTTGTAAACCACAAATTTGTAAACCACAGGTTCCATGGAGACAAACCCACGGTTAGGTCATAGCTACATCACATTTAATTTGTAAACCACAGGTTCCATGGAGACAAACCCACGGTTAGGTCATAGCTACATCACATTAATTTGTAAATCACAGGTTCCAATAGAAGATGTTAAGATCACAGCAACATTACATTAATTTATAAATCACAAGTCTCCAGGAGATGTAATATCATAGTTGCATTACATTAATCTATAAAATCAGTCTCCAGGAGATGTAAAAATGTCATAGTTGCATTACATTAATTTGTAAACCACAGCTCTACTGGAGATGTACCATAGCTGCATTACATTAATCTGTAAACCACAGGTTCCTTGGAGATGTAAGGTATACAGCTTGTTATCAAATTTTCTGTTAATTACCAATCAGGTAATCACGAGAGGTAGGTAGAGCTTGTAATGAACACACCTCCCATGTCAGACAACACTTTCATTCCATTGGTAAAACATTGCCACAGCCAGGGTTGGTATGATACAAGAGGCCCATGGGCCTTAACCGTCATCAGAATAAAGATCCTTGTATTATTCTAAAATACACAATCAGTAGCAAGTTTAGTGGTACTGTTGGCATGTTGGCCATCTTTGATTTCCAACCAACCCGAAAAATAACAACACTTCATCAGGACCATATAATGATCATTTCAGGCAAGTTTGAGCTGAATCCCACTGGTGAAACTTAAAAAGAAGTTTAAAATGTGAAAACTTTACGGATGAAGTTTGACGCACAGCAGACAGCACATGTTGACAGACGAAACACAATGGCTATAGCTAGGTTATCCTGACCCTTTGGGTCAGATACCCCAAGACCCAAGAATGGTTAAGGCCTGTGGTAGGGACATAGCAAGTTTCTTGTTTTCCTTGACCATGCATGCCTTTTAGATCTAGTCTCTGGAAATTTAAACCGGAAACTTGCTGTATATTACTCAACCTCATATTCTATACATATATTACCAAACCTGCATGGTCTGATTACACTTGCCTGCATGGTGCGACAATACTTACCTAGCCTGATCTCTCTGACTAAGCCAGTTCTTGATGAAGACATCCTCAGCCACGGTCTCCACACTCAGCAATGCAGCCCCATATTCCTGAATTGTGACAAAATACATGTACATTTGTATACACAACAATTTTAAGTTAATAAGGGTAAGCTATACAAAGTGCAAGTTTTCTTTAAACATTACCTCACACAGTACCCTTAGCCTTGATGCAAGTTTTGTCTTAATAAGTATTCACCTTACACAATCCTGTAGTCTTGATATTACATTTCATATAAACATTACCTCACATAGTTCTTTTGCCTCAACATATGTTTTGCGAGGATTGAAGGCGAAATGATAACAGCGGTCATTGTGGTCAAACCAGTCTTGTGGGCAATCTGAAAATGCATTAGCAAGAGCCTAGTAAAAGTAGTTGTTTTCATCTCAAGTCTTTCCAGTACAAAACAGATCA
The DNA here is from genome assembly GCF_902652985.1 of Pecten maximus. Classification (NCBI taxonomy): domain Eukaryota; kingdom Metazoa; phylum Mollusca; class Bivalvia; order Pectinida; family Pectinidae; genus Pecten; species Pecten maximus. The sequence continues at coordinate 23,148,659 of NC_047021.1, read as the reverse complement.
CGAAAATCACTAGTAATGGACCTAATATATATAGGACTTCTAAGGCAATTATAGCAAGAACGAGTACTACGTATACAGAATCATTAAATATAATTTCTTCCTTTTTTTTACCCACATGTCCAAACAATAAAGTCTTAGGGTCATATAAAGTACAAGTTCTGTACAGGAAGGCACAAGACCCTTTTCCATTCTGACAGTCTATAATATGTTAGAATTTCACAAAATGCTGAATACCATCCAGAAAATGCTCGTTTAATTAGAATTGTCCGCAATTCACAAATTTCTATTTATATATGATCCTTATATAGTAATCATCATCTCACCATATGTTTGTCCCGAAACAGGAACAACAATCAGAAGGACAGCTATCCAAAACATTGCTGCATCGTGTAAATCACTGTCAATATAGAAATGGTCGACTCATTTTGGTGTGAAACATCGAAAGTCACATGATTAAACAATGGTCTTCCTCAGACTTTTGTTTTTGATTTAAATTTTGTTTTTATTAAATTTTTTGATAAAACATAAATCCAAAACATTGACATTTAATATGCATCATAACCTTTTGTTAGAATAAAGGATGAACATTTTATATTTAAAAATTATTAAATGCTTAACATTTTTCATGAGTACTATTGCTGATTGGCTGGTTTACTCCTGACCAGTTTGAGACGTAAAATATGATTGGTTATTGAAGTTTCTGAACTGTCACTTTTAATTTGAATTAAAACAAAGAATCAATCTTCCAGTTTCAATTGGAAGGGCGTTACCCATATTCATGTCTGCATGCATGTAATTACACATATACAAATGAGACACTGAAAAGCATATTCAAGGACTTTTCTTCAGGGCAACATTGTGAAATTCAAGGACCTTTCCAGATTGTAAGCATCCTGCACTAGAGTGCTGACAAGGACTTTTTTATTAAATAGTTATGGTGACCTTGACTTAATGAACTGAAGTGCACTCTTCCCAGATAATAAAGGTCCTTTTTATAAGTGTGAGAAGTTTGATCAAGATCCCTGAAGGAATGAAGTCGCTGCTTTAGTGCTGATAAGGTTTAAGGATTATCTATGTGTCGCCTGCGCAGCAAGCTAGGAGATGAATTTAAAAAAAACAGCTTCAATATTCATTGAATCTATTCCAAGTGTAATTTGTATGATTTCCAGATCGATTCCCATGCAATGAATGAACTCGCAAATGATACAATGCATTCCTCTTTATATCATGTTGCATTTGTCAGACAGAAATAATAATAACTTGAACAATGAACCTGAAAGCAATCCCAAGCAAGCACATCCAGTAAGACAGCAATGCATCAAGTTTGCGTTTGATTGGCCCAAGGGATCTCAAGTTATTGGAAGCAAATTTAACCTATTTTCTATTTATAGTAACAATGACCTTTGACCTTTGAACCTAAAAAGCAATCTGAGCAAGCACTTTTGGTAAGGAAGCACTGTATGAAGTTTGAGCCTGATTGGCTTAAAAAACTCAAGTTATCACATGGAAACAAATTTTCTATTTATAGCAACAGTGACCGTGACCTTTGACCTTCAAACCTGAAAAACAATCCCAAGCAAGCACTTTTGGTAAGGAAGCACTGCATGAAGTTTGAGTTTGATTGACTCAAGGGAACTAATTTATCTCACATGGAATGATTCTGCTAACTATAGGGCACCGACAAATTTATCCCACATGGAATGATTCTGCTAGCTATAGGGCACCGACAAATTTATCTAGGTATTTATGAGAACATCTCTATATGTATTTACTTCCTGACTTTGAGTTGGATGGAGATAAGTCAATTCAAACTACACACTTGTCACAATTATTGAATATCAAATTCATGACCTTGACCTACATTGTATGTTTGACCAATTATTATATGAACAGGGTTGTTGAGTTGTACCTAATATATCAATATGATATTGTAGTACTTAAATCTAGTGTTTTCCATTGCCCCTTGACCTTAACTTATATGTACACTATGTTTTATGTATGCAATGTCTATCAATGATCCCTGCAACCTTTCACTCTGTGACCTTCACCATACACCATGAATCAATTAATTGCTATCAATTAATGGCTTTATAATAATATGCAAATTATAATTATTACCACTGAGATGACACAAAAGTTAACAATAAATCATATCCTTTACCAAGTGAAAATCTGTAGGATCTAGGAGAGATCTAAATAACTATGTAATTTTTTTTGTTTTTTTGGGGTTTTTTTTTCGTTATCAATATTCAACATATGAGTAGGAAGAGAACAAATCGTTGTTTAACAATCAGACGCTTAATTCAAAAGTTTACAAAAATATGAATCCCATGGTACGTAGCGGCTTTAATTAATCACAAAGATATTGTCACCGCTTATATCCCCACAACGGAAATCGGAAATCCCCATTCTTTTTTTTTTTTAATTTAATCAGGTCGTCCAAGATGACCATACTTTCGACATCTCTATATTTTCCCAGATAAAGATCGATAATGCCTGCGATTTAACAGATCGATATCTATAAATTTCTAAACAACAGGCCAACGAAAGACTTTACTGGTATTGGCGCAATACTGAGCTTGAATGTTACTCGCCTCACGATCAGTATAAACACATATAGGACATGCGCTCAGTGATAAGTTATAAACCATTAGACCGTGCGATAAGTTATGACGGGCTCGGTATCTGGGTTAGGGTGTTTACCTGTAAACGTTTAAATCCCAGACAATGGCGGTAGTGTGTTTATGAAATTACTCACCTATAAAATCAGCGACATCTGTTGTGCAGGTACATGGACTAGGGGGCATAACTCTTATCTAATTGATGCTGAGTATAGACTGTATATGAACAGAAACATGAATTAAATTAACGCTGAAGAGCCATACACAAGAAAATGATATCACAGTTAGCTGATACGATATATAAAACTATAGATTTATAAGAGACAAGCACATGTCTCGTGTAGAACTGTTGAATGACTCCGAGCACCTGGCAATATATATAGAAAAAGTGTCAAATTGACAGAACTTCCAGCGCTATATAGTACGATCTCAAATACATACTTATAGTGTATGGAGCATGATAAAAGAAAGTAAATAAAAGCTTAAGAGGAAAAAAATAAACATAAGGTGAAATAAGCACGTATATACACGTGTACAGGTTACATAACTACTATACACACCAAGCAAACGCTTATTAAAACTGGACCCAATTGAAACAGCAAACATTTGCTCTGTAGGGATATTTTAACGACAGACGTGTAAATTAAGATACTAGCACAGCTAGCATATAGAACTTTCTGATGAAATCATTTTGTATTTCTTTCCCTAGCTCTTTCCTTTAGCTTGCTTTGTTGTCCATGTGGGCCGAAATTCGTAAATAAAGAAATTATATTATATTGCAATTGTATTTTATATTTCATATATTGTATTGGCCCATAAAGCAACGTTTTGCTGGCTCGTCTATAGTTACTGAAACACACCACTCTAACTGTATCGAAACTGTCCTAGGACGACTCCAAAAAGTATCCAACATTATAAAAAGATAATTAAATTTGTCCAGTAATGCGCGTGTAAAATATGTCATTTGACCCCTTTTATATCGGTTACGAAAATCAACATCTTTATAACCGAGTAGTACAGGTGATATCGGGAGGGACGGCAAAAGTGACACGCGCAATTGGGTCTGATTTCAAAAAAAAAGTTAATATGCGAAGAAGGCTAAAATACATTGTACATGATAAACAAAGATGAGCAGTAAGATTTATAAGCGTAGATCTAGCTCATAACCCAGCTAGGTCTTGACTCAAATTCCCAACCACGTTTCACTAGAACCATGAGCAAAGCAGGAGTCCCCATTTTTAAATGTGGTTCACTATCGTACCCCTGTGTTTCAAGAATTTGTCTTGGTATAACCAGAGACATATATATAGAAATCTATAGTCTCTGATATAACTTATTCTTTATTATTGCAGGAAGACAGGAGCACAATACGGAAATTAGAAGAATGTGAAACAAGGAACAACGTTCCGTGTAAGTTAGTCGATAGTAAACATAGATCTAGGATATTCCGGAAGGTGAATCATCCTCTATTGTAACCAATACTGTTTATAACTGCGTTTCGTGATCAATGTGACACTCCACCCACACCAAATTTCCAATATTTAGTCAAGAACTTTTAGGCGTTTTAATTTCGGCGCGTTCGAATGGTTGCCTCAGATATACCCTTAAGTCTCTTGCAACGCCCAAAATCATAGACCTCTATTTCTTATTTCTTAACTGTCTGTATATTTTCTACCTGTCTGTACATTTTTCCTTGCTTATATATTTTTTACCTGTCTCGGCAATTAAAGTTTGTAATCGTATTTGTAGACAAGCAGTTTCTACCTTGTATTTTGGTTTATTAATGTAACTTACTACTAGTCATAATGTAGTGTATGAATATATCCTGTTACTCCATATGAACTGGGGAACTTTAGAATATATTCAATTATTACTAGAATTTTCCAACACAGAGAGTTATGTGCGTATTTGTCCATGTAGAATGTTTATGTGTCAAACTTGTCACCATGTAAGTGTGAGATTATGAGTGACGATGTGTATCTTTTTTTTTCATTACTGTTAAAGTAACTACTGAAAGGAAAAATAAAATATAACTATGATATTGCCCGGTTTACGGGAAATAGACAAATGTTATAGATTTGTAATAATAGTGTAATTAAAAAAGGGGACCATTCTGTCTAATTAAAAGACAGGAAGCCACTCTGTCTAATTAAAAGCTATGAAACCACTCTGTCGTCTATGAAAATTTCATCTACTGTAAAAGTGGAAATGTTCGCAGCGTGGAAATATTTGCTTATTTCGCGATCATTAAATCTCCGCGAAAATATCCACACGCGAATATAATAACGTGAAAATATTGGCACGCGAATATTTCCACCCAATAAACTAAATGCACTGATATAAACCATGTCGTTCGTGATGTGTAACGTTGTCATAGTCGGTCATTTGTCTGAGACATGGCTATACTAATTTGACTAATTAGTAAAATGATAGTATTTCATCTAGTTTAATGTTGATTGATCATTAAACTTTCTTCATTTCATGATAATTACGATCGCTTCTACATTACTGTACATATCAATCGCAAAGCTGGTCGGCCATTGTGTAGCTATAGGCCCCGAAACAGCACACATTTCATTTGTGACAAAATATATCAATATATACATGTATATGTAAGTTTGGTACCCTCGTCCATATCATTCCACATGTTATTAGTCCCCCACATCGAACCACATTGTGTCTGTCTAGACTCTATCTCCTACACGTCTTGTAACTGGAACATGTCCCGCATCCATTAATTATCATGTCATATCGTATACCAAATAGGTCAATCTGGCCTACATTTTGACCTTTGACCTACATCGGCACTTTTATAACTACATACATCAAAGAAAAAAATGTCCGGGCTCTAACTCTCTTAATTACTTGTCACTGGGGGTATGGTTCACTTGTATTGGACTTTTGAAATCGTTTACTAAAATTTGTGATATTACAGAAATCATACATTTTGACCACCAAATGTAACTATTAGATTATTGAATACCGTGAGTCCGACAAGCATTCAGTGTCTAGAATTAGTTCCTACGCAAATTCTCACCATTTCATACGTGAAACAAAATAAACCAAACCAAACCAAGTGTAATTGGTTAGATGAATGGCTCGATACTCCCAGCCCGTGTCGGTTTGTGTTTCTCGGAAAGCTGAAAAAGGCATGCGACGGGCTTCCCATATGTTGTTCAGTGATGTAGTCACCAACTACTACAAGGAGACCCGCCCAAAATTGACCCTGGCTGTTCACGGAGCAATAAACCCAGGAAAAAAGCAAACACATTGAAGTCCGAGGAAGTTGAAGTCTCCATCTGGCATATGCTTCACGGGAAGTTTAAGTCCAGATCTATCATGGGTTCCGCAGGAAGTCCGGATCTATATCCACGGGATTTTGAAGTCTATGGGTGCGCAAAACCACTTGTTCCGGACAGCCAGTTCATCAATTCGAGTCCAAATTAAAGGACAGAAATGTGGGGACTTCAACATGGCGGGAGATTTTGTGACGCTGTTGTTACTTAAGCATTGAACGGCTTTCAGTTGGCATTCATAGTCAATATGAATGCCAACTGAAAGTCGTTCAATGCTTATATTTACCATCTGCGATTTTTTATTTGTTGTGCGATTTTTTTTTGAAATTTTCAAATTCAAATTTCAGTTGGCAGTTCATAAGCTGGTGAACTCGCAACTGAATTGGTAGGGTTTATATATAAATGAAATTAGTACAAGTTTTTATGTTAAAAATATTAGAAATAGATCACACAGAAGAATTTTATCTAATTTTAGAAGTGGTTCTCTGCCATTAGCTATAGAAACGGGTAGATACGCCAGGCCAATAATTCCTTTACAAGAAAGGAAATGTATATATTGTACATCAAATCATGTTGAGGATGAAACTCACTTTTTTGTTGATTGCGATTTTTATTCTGACTTGAAACTTTTAGTTTTTAATAAAGCAGAAGCTAATTTACAGAATTTTAATGCTTTAAACAGCAAAGATAAATTAATATTTCTTATGAAAGAAGATAATTTGCAAAAAGACGTCGCCAGGTTATTGTTGAATATGTACCAAAGAAGACAAAACTTTTTATCAATAAGTCTTAATATTAATTGACACTCAAGATTTTACTGTAGTAGTGTCTCATAAGCCAAATATGGCTTGGTTTGATGCATTTTAACGTTTTTAATGAAATTATGCTTGTATTTTATGTATATTTTATGTATCAATACGTGACACTTTAATAAACATATCTGAATCTGTATCTGAATCTGGTTATATAGTGGCAGTGCCATACAATGGTAAATATTCGACGATGGTGATGAAGACGACGACATGGAATGAAATGACTATATAATTTAGATGCTGATAACGACTTTGTAAGTTCAGAATTGCGGCGTTCGAGAAGTTTCGAGAAGTTTCGAGAAGTTTAAGTCCGGATATATTAAATGCTCCATGGCAAGCTGTAGTTCGGATCTGGACTATCTCCATGGATCATTATCATTGGGAAATTGAAGTCTATAGATGCCATAATTAATTAAAACCGTTATATATGCTCATGGCTATGGTTACGACCAAGTTGTTAAAGCTTGGACGATGAGAGACGCCATTTTCCTTTTTTAAGACTTTTTAACACAAGGATATGATATAATTGTACAAGGTTGGTAGGTCTAAAGCGTATCTATCAAACAAATCATTCATTTGTAACAGATATCATGATCAATTATATTTATTCCAATGCTTCCACTGGTAATCGAACCCGTGACCTCTGATTTTATAATCTTACGCTCAACTGAGCACAGTGGATAGCAACGATTGTATCATTGGGCATTCAGTTATAAGAAGAAGAAAACTATTATGCTGTCTTATCGTCGAGAGTCCTGTGAAGCGAGAGAGAATTTCTCTCCGTCCGATAAATATTTTATTTTGCTGTTAACTGCTGTTACTTTTTATTCCCATTTAGTGGTGCATTTTGTATCAGTTAGAAGTTTGTAAGTGATAGGCCTATCACTTGTTGTTGAGTAATATAGCTTAAACGACTGAGTGATGATATCAATTGTTCAATAAGTGAAACGTTTTAGTGATATCACTTATTCAACATTTGACATTTTCACTTAATGTTTGAGTGATATCAGTTAATGAATAAGAGATTTCACTTAGACGACAAAGTAATGGGAAAAAGTAAAACAGCGCCCCATCATGAAAATGCTGGTGTTGCTATCATTTGTGTTATTGTACATTATCATTTTTTTTGCACCAACCACGCGGCATTTATGCTAAGTTGCATCAGGGAATATATACGTCATATGTCATATCATATCACTGCAAAGATTTTTAAAAGATCTTCAACCGTCGTCAAAGCAACATAAATTCACGAGACCAGCAATTTTGGATAGTCACGCACTGAAAATGAGTTCCGTATAAACAAAATACACGTATATAATATTTATACGATCATTTCTCCCAGAGAACTACGTTACTCTGATGTAGGTCTTCGAATATCCCAGGTGACGATCGATCGATAGATGTGTGGTACAGTCACCAGTGTTATGTGACGAGTAACGTCTATCTTAGATCGTCTGCTAACTACAGTGTATTCTGCTAACTGCAGTGTAGATATTCTAATCGAACGCACCTTATTTTTAATCAGCGTCAATTGCGCGCTTTATGCTCCAGAAATTCCGGAAGCTACAGTTGTGGAATTTCAGTAAGGGAGTTCTGCATCGAAATTTGGTGTATATGCGTGATTGATTTCTGCATTGGAGTTCTTTTTAATTTGTGTCCACATATAATTAACTTATTATCGTCAGTGTTTATCTGAATGCAAGCTGCGTCCCAAATGGCCGAACAGTCATGCGGCTCCGTTCGGTCGGGGTTTCACAGGATCGAGTTGAACAAAACACTTTGGGTAGTTCTTGAAAAGTACACCAGCTTAGTGCCTGTCGGTTCGGGAGCGTATGGACAAGTTGTGTGAGTATTTAATATGCATGACAATAACGGGTAATTGAATTAAAGGGGAAGTACAAAATAGCTGGATAAACAATCTGATGACCTTTATCACCATGCTTTTATTTTTACTTCAATCAAACCGGATGTGGGCGATTTGCCAATGTTGCATCGCTGGTTTCAGTACATCAACATACGGGTGTACAGAAGGTACCTAACACTGCAACAACTGCACACATTTATTGCTGCTTTCGATTGTGTGATTGCTGTTGTTTATCATACAAACCTTTGTAGCTAATATGTCTTGGGACCCTGTACTATCACTGCAGATAATTTAAGATGTCAGTGTTGTATTATATCTGCATCTAATAAATAAAACTGAAAGTTATTGTTTGTGGGTAAGAAATTACTACTTCATCAAGAAACACAAAAGCTCTGTAGATGTGTAACTGTGATACTATAACTGCGGTACTAGTACTCTGACTGCAAGAGAAAAGGTTGCCTTGGATGTTGCAATTGGTGTACATGTAGATGGGGTACCATGGCCATTGTACCATCATCATTGAAGTACCATTTTAATTCAACATGAAATAGTCTGTCATAATCTAAAGTTTCCTCAGGCTATCCACTGTCTGACTGCCTTTTAACAAAAAAAAAATGATGGCTTAAAAGCGGGGGGATGTCAGATATGTCACCTGATTTACATATCTATTTATACCAGCACCTGCAGCAGCTGTATGTCATTTACAATGTTCCTTCTTGATAGGGATTAGGCCTAGTTAATTATTCTGACACATTATCAACGTCTTTACATTGGTGTCTATTCAACATCAAACAGATATGTATATAAAACAAGAAATATCTTTAAAAAAGATAAACGGCATAGTTTTAATGCTGGTGGTTATAATGTAAAACTACTGGTGAAATAAATTAACGAACTACGATGTAATTAATAAATGCGCAGTTTCAGCACGGATAACAAAATTATATCAGTTTGAATCATTTTGGTGATAATAAGACTGCAAATGTGTCATTTGAATAGATGCATCCACTTATTCAGCTTGCATTCAATTTAGAAGGGACATCACGGTAAAAACGTTGCAATTTTCACTGAATGTACGCATTTTGTTCCTTTCCAGTTATGTTTCTGTGCTGTTCCAATGTTCACAGTCAATCCCTATGTCCAGCTTGACCACTCGATTTAGTTGGGAATCCCCCTCTAAATTTAGCGCGGAAATTATTTTTAGATCATTACGTGCACGTGACTGTTTTGAAATCGTGGCAACACAAACACACGATAGTTTACAAGGCGATATCTATATTCCATCTGGGTTAGTTGGATAACGATATTATACACAGTGGTTTAAATGTTAAATAACACGTTCTGTAAACATTACGGCACACATATTTATGTGTAAATAAGTGTAAACACTGTTCATATAGTATAGTGACAGTAGCGATGTACTGGAACAGACTGTATAAATATTACAGAGTTTGTGGAACTATTACCGAGTTTGTGTTAATATTACTGAGTTTGTGTGAAAATTACCGAGTTTGTGTAAATATTACCGAGATTATCATGACCTACTATCAAACAATCAAGCAGAATACGAGCGGCGTCCGTATTACTGTTGTTTTCATGTTTGAACTGTTACAATCTATTGTACTGCTTCCCAAGTTTAATTCTAGGATTGTGTTTGAGCCATTTTCCTATTATTCTCTTCATTGCGGAAGCTGTTATCGTTTTCAACCCCAGTCGATTCACATTGGAAGCCATTTTTGTTTCCATGTGTTTTAGTTTGTTGTGCGCATGCGTTTATCGTATATGTCACAAGATTTGCATATTCAGAGTGATAACATTATAATAATTGATAATTCATGTTTTTATGTACATACATCATCAAATTCGAATGGTCATTGTTCAGAAGGTTATTTTTTTAAAGATATACCCAATAATATGATAAAAAATACAAAATAAATATTGGTTTACCATGAGGTCCCTTTAACTTTGTTTCGTTTTTAACTGTATATCTGCATTTTGCATTGACCGCTACATTGACCAATCACATACTTCATCTTGACCAGAACGCCACCTGTCGCGTCATATCCAGGGCCAAAAGAAAATTAGACGGCTATGCCGAAAAAAATGTTCATATAGAACATCAGAACGATTCTAATAACTGTACGTATATACTATGATAATTAAATTAGTGAATAGAAGTCATAGTATCTGAATATGTTCAGACTGACAGGATTATCCAGCAACCATGGCAAGGACCAGACAGACTTATATTTTCATTATATATATAGATGATGTTAAGTTTAAGTAATTAAATAAGTATTTATATAATACTCCGAATTTTTATGTTAATGACCGTAGCGACTAAACAACAACTGTTCTGAATACATTATGATAAAATTAGATGATCTGACCACACGGGAACCGTGTACGATGTTTACTTGCCGAAATATACGCATTTTAATTCCTATCCAAATTTAAACCGCCTCACAGCTTCGGGTCGCCATCTTTGCTCAAATCAAGACATCTGTGCGTTTGAAAAAGTCAGTACTGCAAAGATTCTAAATGATCTTGTGTTACAAATTTAAAGATTATAATAGAAACGAAATATGGATTTTAAAATAATCTGATTTAAATTACTTATGCATTAGGTTAGAGAATCGTAGCAATTATTTACAATGCACTCTAACGTTGTACTCAATACTGATCACAATATTTTTATTTAGACATTTTCTATATCTTTCGCTTCATATCATTTTAAGAATTGATTTAGATTTCCCAATAATTTCGCTGGAAATGCCTTTGATGATGTAACATTAAATCTACAGGCTATAGAATCAGGCATCTATAGTCGATAAATGGAGGTTTGGAGTGGATAACACTTCGGTCCATTAGCTGTATGATATTTCGTGGCGTCGGTTATTAGAACGTGACAATGGAAAGCACAAAGATCATAAAAACAGAAGATCATTGAACATTCCCGGATTATTTTCGCAATTTTTGAGACACCAATGTGCTAAAATGCAACGGAAAGTAACACAGATTTAATTCATAGCTATCGTATCTTAACCTATGTAGTTGGACTAGACCTACTTTCGTTTTACAGTTTACGGATATGGTCATAAAAATAATTCATATTCTGAACCATAGTCGATCTAATTACTTAATTGCGGGATATTTCTATCAAGTATATGTGTACTTCTCATGTACCGGGTGCATCTTTGTTTAAAATTGACTGGTCTGCAGGTCTGATCTGACTCCCTCAGCTGACCCTGACCACAGGGCCACGTTTATATCGTATCCTTTTGTAAACACCTCATAATAAATGTATCAACGGCAGAATCGTCTGGATTACAATTTTTACCGTTTAAATACTTTAATATATAAATACTTATTACCGGTTAGCTTGTAATAATAATAATATCTTTTATTTAACCAGGGTAACATATTTAGACAATGTCTAGTTTACAACATGGCCCTGCATCAAATATATTTACACAAGCATGGCATAATTTAAAATAACGATATAATATAACAATGTAATAAATATATAATTATCATCACAGCTTAAATATGGTTTAAAAATGAACACTTGTATATCACACAAGTGTTGCTGAAGGGTATGATTAAAGCACTAGGAGTCGAATATACATACAATGCTAATTAATATAGCAAAAGGTAAAAATTGACAGAATATACACTAATATAGTGTGAATTAAAATGGGACAATGAAGTAGGTGATCTAAAATTAAATTTAGAAAGGAATGAGATTGAATATTACTATACTAAAATATCAGTGTAAGGGAATTAATCACAGATATAACTGTATATTCTATTAATAATCACAAAAGAAATATTTAGAAATTAAAACTAGACTAGTTGAAGTAATTTATAAAATATTGCGGTATATATATATATATAGCTAAGATTTTGAGAAGTAAAGCTGCAGGTATCTAGTTTTAAAAATCCCAATACTAACTGAGTCTTTAATAGTATGATACTATCATTAGCTTCGTTCCATAAAATTGAACATGTATATACAAATGAACGTTTGAAATAGTTTGTTCTGGCTGTTGGAACAAACAATTTGTTTGATATAGATCTAGTTGTACATGTTCTGCCATTCACATTTTTTACATAAGAAAACATGTTTGTTAAAATACCTGGTGATTCACAATGTAAAATTTTGTAACACAAAACTATTTTTCTAAAATCGTAAAAGTCTGCAATTGGCATCCATTTTAATTTTTCAAAAAGGGATTTGGAGGGAGTAAGAATATCTCTAACATTTAATGATATCCTGGCTGCTCTTTTCTGTAATTTTAAGACCATATCTATATACATTTTGTTGCTAGGTTTACTCCAGACAGTTGAACAGTACATAAAATGGGGGAAAACAATACTGTTGTATACGTTGGTAATGACAGCATCTGACATAAATGACCTTAGTCTTCTCAACACACCTATTTTCTTGGTACTTGGTACTTAATAGTAGTTCTTTTTATATGTTTTAATAATTTAAGCTATGTTTTTTTTTTCTTCTTCTAAAGCAAAATGTCTGTAGACTAGGCAACTACTTTCTCCTGTCTCTTCAACATATATGATCACTTGGATCTCTATAACAAGCATTCAATACATATAAGTCATCTATAATTGAACAGAACGCAGGAATTTGTATGGATATACAGTATTATAATCATTGTTTTATTTTTTTCTACAGGGAATATTCCTTTGACTTGACATTAAAAGACCTTGTTTTATTTTTTTCTACAGGGAATATTCCTTTGACTTGACATTAAAAGACCTTCAGAAACTGATCTGACACTAGTACAAAGTCAGGATATTATAGCGATCATGATCACAGCCACGTATACAAAATGCCCAAAAATTAGCATCATCAATAAATAATTGACACCAGCAACAAACTGACGTTTAGTGTACATGTGTTGATGCAGGAGTTAACAAAATCACCATCATGTTGGCATTGCTTTGATTTGAAGACATTGGTAGCTAGGATGCTGATGTTGAAGACATTATAAGCACAATTATAGAAAATATGCATGTGTCATTAACAGGGCATCCAGTAGACCCTTGAGAGTATGTTTTTGACTCAATCCCCAAATTGAGATCTGACTCTTGGGTTTGAAGTTAAGGGACATGTCTATTTGACATATGTTTTGACCCTTCAGATTTCTCAGAAATAGTGATTTGACTTCTGAAATTACTAAAGTCAAGGGTCAACTAGTACTGGATGCACAGGTAATTAAGTTTGTTTCTGTTTTTTATTGAGGACTGGCAGTTGTTGAAATTGATTTGTTTTTACAGAGCATGATCACTCCAAGTAAATAGAAATCAATGTAAGATCCAGTCTTAGTTTAATTTATTGTTTGTGATCATTGTATTTCTTTTTTCTATAAATTGATACTTAGAAAATCTCCTGAAATTGTAATAGAATCTTTTTTTTTTCATTTCAGTTCGGCTATCAACTTGAAGACAAATGTAAAATGTGCTATCAAGAAATTGGCACGTCCTTTCCAGTCAAAAATCCATGCTAAGAGGACATACAGAGAGCTGAAGCTCTTAAAACACATGAACCATGAAAATGTAAGTTATTATTTTAAGTGAGAAGAAATAAATTAATCCCTTATAGCAGAAGTCTTCTATGGTTTTCAGAATAAAGTTATGGTTTCATATGCAATACTCATAGTTAACGTTTCTGCATGCACATATTTTTTTTCTTGATGTTCCAGATGTCAAAAAATTAGAATCATTATCATATGTGACAAAAATTATTCTAATTAGAAAAAAATTGTTTCAAATTCAAAGTGTGATTAAATATACCATATTTGACCTTATTAGGGTGCCTGCCCTAATAAGGACGCCCCTACCTTTTTTCAAGGAAATAAATCTTTGACTGAGTGTCAAAATGGTGTTCAAAAGTAATAATTCATGTGAAATGTTTTGCTACTTTATGTATTCAATTTTCTTAAGCAATTTAAGTAACTGGAAGTTTTCGCTACATTTTACCTATTCCTACAGATGACATGTCAGTGCAAAGAGCACCTGAAACTAAACACAAATAATAACTTACCGTCTTTATTTGAAGATAAAGTAAAAGGCTTTATTCTTGTTGATAAATAACTTTTGTTCAGAACAGAAAGCTAGTAAAAGACATTGTAAATCAATGATTAGGTCAAAGAAAACGATGTCTGATATGATCTGGGAAATCACCTGTGTCTGTAAATAGAACACAAAAGAGTTCCATTTGAACATAAATGGTGGAACACACGTTCTCTGGTCTAAAGATCAGCTGGCATGGTTTACAAGTTTACAGGAATATTCAAGTGATGTTTAAGCTTAATAAATGATAATGAATAGATATCTTCATCTGGAATATTTAAATAATTTTACCGTTTCCACAGCCTTGGGTATTCTGCTATAAGGTATAGTCTGTTTCATAAAACTTCAGGATAACTAATCTTAATAAGGGCACCCCCACTGTCAATTACCCGTGCCCTGCACCCTTATTAGGTCAAATACGGTATATAGTTAGCAATGATTTGAATGATGTCAAAACCTTTCAGAAAGCACAGACTATTTTGAAAACAGGTTCTTAGCAATTTATATGGCCCCCATGATATGTGTGTTTGATGAATGTGTTTCTTGTCATAAAATTATTAAACAAGTAATTTTTGATGCAACATTTTGTATATATACATGTACAGTTACTGTATATATTAATTCCAAATATACTTGTTGTATGTAGAAATGTATTCTAAGCATTACCATTATTATATTAATTTTTCATTTAGTGCACAATTATTGGGTTGGAGAAAATACACAGAGGGTGTTCCTTGCATTTAACAATTAAGACTTTCCATTGATACTGCATTTGTGGACCTGCTGACTTTGATTTACAACCAAACTAAAAAAAAACAAAAACACAGCATTAAAGTGTATCTGGAATGATTTTCAGTGTTTAGTTTAAAACAGAAAATGTAGAAAGTGTGAACACCGGTGTAGAATCACAATATTTCGTAGCCATACAGCAATGACCCGGCCCCTTTCACTGTCCCAGACCTGTGACATCACAAGTTCAACGCAATGAACTGTCATGTCTTAACAAAAGTTTTCATTCTCTTTGCATTGTGATCTATTTATATGGCAAGTTTACACACCCACAGATGTTTATTTTAATGCTGAAGTGTTGTGGAAGGAGCTTGTATCAAGAGGAATGTTGTATATATATATATGGAATGGATGTTGGAAATGTGTAATTTCCACGTGTTTCCCTTGAACTTGTCAGTGTTTGGAAACAACTCTTTTCCAATTCATTAGAGGTCTTAAGAGTGATGTTATGGGAAATTAATGTGGAAATATTTTTTATTTTGAGCTTGATCACCTGCCAAAAGGACAACAACTTCTTAATAAAATAACCAAGAGGCCCAGGGAGTGATAATAACCAAGAGGCCCATGGAGTGATATTGGGCCTGTAGCATGCTGGGAGTAAGGACTAACAAGTTTGTTCAAATGAATGACCTTGAGTTTCATTCAAGGGACTTGATATTGGGTCTTTAGCATGCTCGGATGAAGAGCTATCAAGTTTGTTCAAATGAATGACCATAACCTACATTCCAGGTCACAGGGTCAAATAGGCTAAAATTTTCAAGTAACTTCTTCTTAATAACCAAGAGGCCCAGGGACTAGGTGACGTATTGGGTCTATAGCATGCTTGGGTGAAGGGCTACATGCATATGGTTTATTCAAATGAATGACCCTTGACCAATTTGTTAAGATTACAGGGGTCAAATGGACTAAAATCTTTAAACAATTTCTTTTCCAATAACCAATTGCAAGAGGCCCAATTGTACAACATTCTGCAAATATATTACCAATGGAAAAGCTTTGTCACAAGGAACACAAATGTCAAATATGAAAGCACTACCTCATACAATAATTAATATATATATTGTATTGTGGCCAAGTTTGATTTTTTTTTTAAGTTTGTCAAAGTCAAGGTCACCACATAATATAAAGTTCGAAAGATTAAAGTGTAATGGACCCAGAACAAAAAGTGATACACGTTTAGATTTATTCCATTTGTTCCCAAAGAAACAAGTTGGAAATGGCATCAAAATCGGTCAAACAAGTACTGAGATATCAATCCCCGAAGTAAGTGATTTGCAACTGTCAATCTGCATCAGCGTTCTGGATCACTTACTTTTCTGGCTGTGATGTCACGAGTTTGACAACCGACAGCCAGTATGGTAGTAAGGGATAGCTGTACAGATTCTGATTGTGAATTGAAAATGTATTTTGATGAATTGGATTATGGTGAAGATGGTTAAAATGAAATAAAAAAAAAAATCATAATTGTAACTTAAATTTATATATACACTGTTATGTCATGTATACTTAGCATTAAATTTGACCTACTTTTATAAAACTGTTCAACCTAAGCTACTTGGCTGGAATTTGAAAAAAAGATTATATTGATATTCATCTCGAGTTAAGATTTATGTATTATGGTATAGATAAAGGATTTATTGTATTGGTTTTCAGTCATCACTTAATTCCTAGACATGACAGTTATATAGATGATGTATCCATCTATATTCAGATTAATTATATATGTAGTCTAGAAATGATGACTAACATAATCAGTGTTCTAATACAGTATATATAATTTATATATATATACACACTGTAATATGAAAATATATATGAAAGCATACTTCTGGTTAACCCCAGCTTGTGTAATATTGTACAATTTCAATGTAATACATCATACATATGCAACATTTGAATTATGTACTTGCTAATACATACAGGAGTCACCAACAGTTATCTGTTTAAAAGATTTAATTAATTATTATATAAGTATAGTAAGAGAAATTAATAACAACATCGATCCAGGAGTAGAGCCAACACCGTTACTTTAGTTTAGGTTATTAGGTTGGTTCCATGTAAATTCAACTGATTATTAGCTTGTTGCACTTGACATCTATTCTGAGAAATAGATAATGTACTTACATGTATTAACAAAAAAAAATACACAGGCACTAC
The DNA here is from genome assembly GCF_902652985.1 of Pecten maximus. NCBI lineage: Eukaryota > Metazoa > Mollusca > Bivalvia > Pectinida > Pectinidae > Pecten > Pecten maximus. The sequence continues at coordinate 23,131,024 of NC_047021.1, read as the reverse complement.
ACATTAAGTTCTTATCCGATCTGGTATTAAAAGTGTTATACGTGTAAACGGTAATCTTTAATTTACTTATTTTTTTGTTATATAATTACTAATCAATAAAATACATGATCCTTACATTTATGAACATAATGTCTTCTTACATAATTATTAAAGAAAATCTAGATTTGAAAATATTTGAAAAAAAGCGTATATAGAATATATATAGGTATATGTAGTTGTTATAATTAGTAAATAACATCTTGAATTGTGAAGTTTTTATAAATACTGCTGTACTTTGTGATAAGTTTACAACACAAACCTTTAGCTAGGAGAATTTTTTTTTAAATGTCCATGCTAACAGCTAATGTAGAGGATATAATTTTAAAAAGTTATGACTAGTATATATGTTACAATACATGGTTTATTTTGGTGCGAGACTTAGGAAAGCCAAGGCTTAATATTTATATAGTATAAGCTTTGCCTCATCATCTTCTGTGTTGAGCACCAAAATAAATCTTGTCTTGTAACATATACTAGCCACGTATTCTATTTATACTGCAATAATTTTCTACAAGTTGACAGCATTCAAAACAAACAAATTTCTGTTTTGTTTACCTCCTTTGGTACAAGTGACCCCGAGTGAAGTGAACTGCTACATCGGGCAGGAAAATATCCATTCATTGATATGGGTGTATTTTCTACCATGAAACTACTAATTATGAGCCCTTGCAAAATAGTTTCAGGCTTTTTATGTTAATCAGAGTTCATTTTCACTTAAAAAACATGTATGGAAATATAACTCAAGTACATTCAGGCCAGACTTCAGACAAGTTGAAAGTAGTCCAATCAGGTGTGGAACAAACTCACATGAATCATATTATTGACATATAATTATATACAGCAATCATATTGATGGATAAAACATATATAATAATATATACATTTATCTGTCAGTAGTTATCAGTGAGTGTATGTGGCAGACAGGCAGATATGATCTTGTTTTATTTATATTATTAGCTCACCTGCCTAAATTAAAGATTTACAAATATTGTTCAAATGAATGACATTGACTTACTGTCAAGGTCACAGGGATGAAATGGCTTAAAATCTTTAAACAACTGATCATGAACGAATAGACCCAGATACCGAGCCATGATATTGGGCCAATACTGGGATAAAGGGCTACAAAGTTTGTTCAAAGCCCCATACAATGGTCATGATCCTGGTAAAGTGGCATGCTTTCATGATAACAGACTGACAAGTTTGTCTTCAAGGCCACAATGGTCAAATGTGTTAAATTTTTAATTTAGAAACAAATAAGATCAACTATCAATACATATTTCAGAACTCGTGTAACCATTAAGGCCCATGGGCCTCTTATTGTTTTTCTAATCTCAAGACATATACTCATTATTCTTGTATAAAGAAGGACCTATTCCATATGTTAATTACTCAAGAAAATACCTACAAACCTTGGAAACACTTGGAATAAGCTTGTCTATATGCTAGAATTTATACAATTATACGTACATGTTCAAATTTTAAAGCTTCTCCAAAGCTTGCTGTGGGCTAATGATCACTACTTAATTGGATTTTTGTAATTCTTTCTTTTTTAACAGATTTTTGTTTCTTTGTTGAAAAATTAAATTATTCCTTGTTTGTACATGTATATACTGTACACTTCTATAGTATAATGAGGCTTTAAACACTGTTGTGCTGTAAATATCTTCATATTGAAGCTTATAATGACATTGTTTGAGTTTTAAGTGATTGACTTAAGCTTATTTCAATAAAAAAAGAAGAATCCACTGATACTTTTTCAGATGAGTCCAGCTATTACACTTATAAGTTTAATATCCTTCAAAGTTGTTTATTTTCATTGTCATAGCTATAGGTGCCAATCACCATCAGGTACTGCACATAATAGTTGATAAAAAAATGATTAGTCACATACATGTACATGTGGCATTGACCTTTTAACTCCTTCCTACATGTTTATATATATACATATGTATATTTATACTACATGTATAGTAACTTATGTCAACAGGCCTATGATCTGTGACAGTGCTATATATATTATACTACATGTATTAGTAACTTATAACGGTATGTAAAGAAGGCCTATATAGGTCTCTGACTGCCCGCAGCTGCTAATAATACTTCCATGTAACAAATCCTGTCTTGTAATAATGGTAGTTGGCCAAATCCTGATCGAAAGGGGTCACAGTTTCTTAATTAATGCTGGGGTAATCCAGCGGGTTTATTTATACTATGTTGAAATGGCTCAAACAAGATATTTTTAGAGCTTGGTCAGTACCCATATTTTAATGTAAATAACAAGTAGAATTACTTATTATGTAAATTTATAGGAATGAGGAAATCACATCATATATACATGTACTAGCCAACTAATAACATCTAGTAAAGTTGGGGTGATATGATGACCTGCATATGTTCAATTTTCAAGCCCAGGAAGTTTGAAAGTACAGTACATAAGCCAGTATCTCCTTTTCAATTTTTGATAGAATAAAACTTTAGAACTACAAGTTACTTATTTTGTTGACCTGTCATGACTTAATAAATGATAACATTAAAGAAAATTAATAACAGTAAAGAAGTTTTATTCATAAACCTATGTTTAAATCTAGTCTCCATTCAAAATAAGAAGTGTTAATGTAATTATAGCCCTTTTAGAACTTTGTGACCAAATGCAAGCGAACCCTTCGTTCCCCTGTACATTACTGAGCTTTGCTGCTTATATCGATCAATGGCAGCATCTGTTATAACCTTCAAGTTTAATCAGATCTCTATCACTTACCGGGTACTTGTGTGAAGTTATTGATAATTAACAAAGGATTCTCTTTTTGTTGATCAGATCATTGGACTGTTGGATGTTTTCACACCACAGACCTCTTTGGCAGACTTTGACGATGTGTAAGTATAAAACATGTTTTTTTTCATAATTCCTTATAAATTACTATAAATCCAGCCAATTGGACGGTAGTTAACGTCCAGAATATTACACCAGGTATATCTTCACTTTAGCTATATAAGGTAGAGTACCCAGGTAGTGTTTACCTTTATTTTAAAATTAAATGATATCTTCAGTAGGTAATCATGTAATGACAATCTTCATTTGGTACTGATCACACAGTCGGCTAATTCAGCGTTATGTACGTTGTATTATGTAATTCTGCCGTGGGTTTTGATGTTTTTTGTTTACGCTTGAATTAAACATGAAATACAGATCCAGAGCTGTCATAATTCACAAACTGCAGCTGAGATCTTATTGAGAAAAAAAATTGATGTTTATTTTCATTCTAAAACAAATTCCAACATTAGATCAGGTTATATCTGGTTTCATGTAAGATATTACTGAAACGATATAATTTTATATGATCTGATTGTCAAAATTATTCCAAGTGATCTAAATTTAATATTATTCTTAATTCTACCACATTTGCTATGCAATGCCAGTTTTGATTGGTTTAAAACTGTGTATTATTTGCCAGTAATCCACTCTCGTGTCAATAATACACGCTCGTGAGTCACGGCTGTTACAATTTTCCCCCTCCAAAATCATGCATTTGTAATTATATATATAAACAAACATGGCGGTGCCAAAACGTTTGAACATCTTTGAACATCGGAGACCGTCTATTTTACAACGGGGAAATTTACCAGATTGTTAATTTCTATCGACCCAGAACAGACTTTGCTAAACAATATGTTGTAAGGTCAATTTCCACAGGCAACCTTTGGAGAGCATTTCTACAGGAATTGCTGGCCGACATCCCCGAAAGTTCTCGTAACGTAGCCGTCAACTGGCTTGGGATTGATGTCAGCTTTTGAATATTGCGCGTGCCTTATCGTTTCTTGTGAATTGTAACAGCCATGTAGCGACACATTTTCCAGGGTTTCTTTGTCGTTTTTCTATTAGGAAGAGGTAGATCTCAGAACTAAACAGTACATGGTAGAATAGAAATAATCAACTTTGACTCGTGTATTGTTGCAGGATATACAACTCAGACTCGGATATTTTGCAATTTTATTGATAACTCAGGCCTCCGGCCTTCGTTATTAATTTAATTGCAAAATATCCTCTTCCTCGTTATATATCCTGCAACAATACACGAATCATCGTTAATTATTTCTTAAACAATCTTAAATTGATACCAATCATGATGTAGCTATCACATACATTTCTCTTCAATCGCCCATTGTGTGCACATCCATATGCAAAATATTGTACAATCACACTTGAATGAGCATGTATACATCAGGCAGAATTTGTGTGCCTCACTGATGTAACATTCAGTGAGTTTGACTTTATTTAAATATTATTTATGAAATGACAACCTTCAATTGGTAAAATTTTAAAAGAGACACCACATGTTCACCAGTTTAAACAGATTTCAGAGATACTACATCAGTATATAATACACAGATTACAGAGATACTACATCAGTATATAATACACAGATTACAGAGTTACTACATCAGTATATAATACACAGATTTCAGAGATACTACATCAGTATATAATACACAGATTACAGAGATACTACATCAGTATATAATACACAGATTACAGAGATACTACATCAGTATATAATACACAGATTACAGAGATACTACATCAGTATATAATACACAGATTACAGAGTTACTACATCAGTATATAATACACAGATTACAGAGATACTACATCAGTATATAATACACAGATTACAGAGATACTACATCAGTATATAATACACAGATTTCAGAGATACTACATCAGTATATAATACACAGATTTCAGAGTTACTACATCAGTATATAATACACAGATTACAGAGTTACTACATCAGTATATAATACACAGATTTCAGAGATACTACATCAGTATATAATACACAGATTTCAGAGATACTACATCAGTATATAATACACAGATTTCAGAGTTACTACATTAGTATATAATACACAGATTTCAGAGTTACTACATTAGTATATAATACACAGATTTCAGAGTTACTACATCAGTACAGATTTCAGAGATACTACATCAGTATATAATACACAGATTTCAGAGATACTACATCAGTACAGATTTCAGAGATAATACATCAGTACAGATTTCAGAGATACTACATCAGTATATAATACACAGATTTCAGAGATACTACATCAGTACAGATTTCAGAGATAATACATCAGTACAGATTTCAGAGATACTACATCAGTATATAATACACAGGTTTCAGAGATAATACATCAGTATATAATACACAGATTTCAGAGATAATACATCAGTATATAATACACAGATTTCAGAGTTACTACATCAGTACAGATTTCAGAGATAATACATCAGTACAGATTTCAGAGATGCTACATCAGTATATAATACACAGATTTCAGAGATACTACATCAGTATATAATACACAGATTTCAGAGATACTACATCACTATAGTCTACATCAGTATATATAATACACAGATTTCAGAGATAATACATCAGTATATAATACACAGATTTCAGAGTTACTACATCAGTACAGATTTCAGAGATAATACATCAGTACAGATTTCAGAGATGCTACATCAGTATATAATACACAGATTTCAGAGATACTACATCAGTATATAATACACAGATTTCAGAGATACTACATCAGTATATAATACACAGATTTCAGAGATACTACATCAGTATATAATACACAGATTTCAGAGATAATACATCAGTACAGATTTCAGAGATACTACATCAGTATATAATACACAGATTACAGAGATTCTACATCAGTATATAATACACAGATTTCAGAGATACTACATCAGTATATAATACACAGATTACAGAGATACTACATCAGTATATAATACACAGATTACAGAGATACTACATCAGTATATAATACACAGATTTCAGAGATACTACATCAGTATATAATACACAGATTTCAGAGATTCTACATCAGTATATAATACACAGATTACAGAGATACTACATCAGTATATAATACACAGATTACAGAGATACTACATCAGTATATAATACACAGATTTCAGAGATACTACATCAGTATATAATACACAGATTACAGAGATTCTACAGTACGAGGAGGGTGATTTGGTACTCAAACGCTCACAGAGCGTTTGCGCTGCGCGAGCGTTGGGGATTAAACCCCGCTGCAAACCCGCTCTAATCCCGCGCAAGCGATGTCGCTGCGATCCCGCTCACGCAGCGATTCCGCTCTGACAAGGAAGCAACCCGCTCAGCCAGCGATAAAGATCCGGCAGGCCTGCAAACCCGCTCACGAGGCGATCCCGCTCTGGCGGATTAGCAAAACCGCTCAGCCAGCGACCCCGCTCCGGCGGGCCACAAACCCGCTCACGACGCAAACCCGCTCACGAGGCAACCCCGCTCAGCCCGCGAACCCGCTCACGAGGCGATCCCGCTCCGGCAGGCCAGCAAATCCGCTCATCCAGCGATCCAGCTTCTCTTGTCGCTTCCCTAGTAGAGAGTGGGTAACATTTGCTGTGTTTCTGCCATGTGTAAGATTTGCTTTTAAGGTGATGCTTGATCAATTCTAATCAATTCATTTGATTACTTTCGGCTGAAGGGAATAACATACAAATGTATGAAGACAACAACATTGCATAAACTTACACGTTGTAACACACATATATACGTCTGAGCAGAGACTTGCATATACATGTACATATATATGTCAAGTAGTAATAACGACAGTACAGACAAGTAAATTGTCGAATTTTCGAGGCAATCTGCTCCTTTATCAAGACACAGGTAAATCACATACGATCACATATAGACATAGAACACGGAACAGTTACACAAATATAGAAGGTAAAAAAAAAATCGTAATGTTGTAAAAACGATCCCCCTCGGCCGATATGTAATTCGCCGAGGGCCTGTTGTGCTTAATTAGGAAACATCTTAGGTGGTGTACAGATGCTAAAAGTAAATAAATAAATAATATAACTTAAAGGTTTGACAAAATAACATTGCGGATTATTACGATGTGGCGGCAGCGCGTGCTGTGTCGTGAATGTTTTTGTTATTGTTTTTTTCCCGCGATATGTACACACACATATATATATATATAAATATATACATCTCCGGTCTGAGAAAGCTAAAAATCTAACAAACGATTTAATTTGAACGATAGCGCAGTGGGGCAGTGCTGGTCGAATGAGAAGGCTGAGCACATTAACTTGTAATCGGAGCCACTGTAATAAGCGCATATGTACATGTATAACCTCACCTGTGACACTGCGATACATCTTACTGGAAATTTCCTGCGATTCGCAGTAAAGCAGGAAAGGTATGTATGTTTGTTACGAGAGTAGGGTACTGTAAATGATGTAGCTCATGGCGAAGGAAAATGAGTAACACGTGTACAATTGTACACTATTCATACATGTATATATCTACAAGCTATGAAGCATACAAAATATGAATGACTTATATACGTGTACTAGACGTCTATATCTTACAAAATATCACGCACGCCAAGAAGTACCGGGGTGCCTCGTTTTTATAACCAGATGACACAGAATTCGACGCCATATTGTATGCAATGCCTCGTAGCGTTTCGAAATACACTGGTATGGAACGCCATAGCTGCCTTATGACCAAAGGTCTTATATCATCATGTCACTATGTTATATCATCATGGCGACATAATACTATAACGTGATGATATAAAATGATGATATAAAACCTTAAGTCTTTAGGCAGCCACATGTATGGCGTTCCATACACTGGGATTAAAGGCCTATTTTGTGGCGAAATAGACAGAAATTAAACGCAAGTCACACGTTTGATTTCTGGTTTGGTATAATTTAATAAAACTGTGTATAGTTTGATATTATGAGAGGGAAAGAGGTATGGTCCTTTTCCGCTTATCCTGACCTAGGCCACGTACAGCGATAGTCTGGGCTAAAAATACAGGTGAAATATCACGTGACTCCAGTGATTCCCTCAGTACCAAAATAGATCGTCATGGTCCATTGGCGCGCTGTGTGTTGTGAACGGATTATGTAGTCAAACAACACCATATGAAATAAAGTTTAATCGACATGTTAAATAGGAATTAGAAAGTTGCAAATAGCTCGCTGATGCAAATTTACGGCCATTTAATGAAATATCCATTGCATTAAACGAACATTTTTTTTTTGCAAATAAGAATGTTTACATGATAGAGATGTAAGGTTTGTATTCAAAAACTCGGTTTTTAACATTTATTTTTTTGATTTTTAAAACGGTCACCGTTAGGTCAAAACAGATCAATATGCGCCATACCTCTTTGTCTTCAAATAAAGGTCAATGATCAAAATACAAAATACTTGGTCAGAGAAACCCAAACTGTCTAGGATACTCTGTGTTTTCTAGTGAAATGAAGTTTTATCTGTTGAATGCTCTATTTTCTTTGACATTTCATACATTGTTGTTCTTAACTTCAAATCGGTCTGACGTTTAGAAATTTTTTTTTATTTTATATCGGAAAACGGACACTTTCACGTTCTGAGGAAGGCACAAATTTCGCGCTACTACGCGATGGATCGAAATAACCAAAACGCTCCTAATACAATTTTTCCAGTGGAGCGATTATGTTATAATTGTAACATTGTTGTACACTTGTTTGACTGCTTGTTACACACCCTCAAGTCTGTCAGGAAGTAATACAAATCTTAAATGTTGAAGTTTTATCTGCTAAATGATATATATTTCCTTGACATTTCACAAAGGATTTTTTTCAATTTCAAACTGCTTTTTACAAAACACCATGTTTTATATTAGAAAACGTACACATTCTAACAAAATTCGTTCTAATTTACCATAAAATAGATTAATTGTGAAAGCACCTTAGTAAAACATGCTTCTGCTTGTTGCGTCCACAGACTGGTGTAATAATCGGTCAATCACCAATAAATGTATATTAGTTATGTGTTTACCATTTCTTACTCGTTACCAAAGAAAGCAACACAGCATCAACATTTTTAACTAAAATAATGTGCCATTTCATTCGCAAATTAATATTCAAATAAACATACCAACAATACAACAGTTCTGGATACTCTGGTTTGTGAGAAAAGACGAACACACGTACAGTAAATCCAAGCGTTATATTCTATACAAAACCCGCTTTAGTCATGAAGGACACTTAATTTAGAAAGTAATATATTATAATCATCATCATCTACAATATACTAAATCTCTCTCCCGTATGAATACCAGTGTTAAAGTCTACAACAAACTTCTACATATACAGATTTTATCCCTTATTTTACATGTCGCGGTCTCAGGGATCAAAGACGATTAAATGCTTGAGAAAGACATAATTTATATACGATCGTTGTCAGTGAAATTATATAAAAGTGAGTCGCAACAATTATAATATAATTGATACTTTCTGTACAGGTATAAAGCATAGGTACTTATCAAAACCATTATTTTAGCTCCGTTTTTAATGATAAAACACAAACAATTTATTTCATCGAGACTAATCATAATTAATACTAAAACTTATAAATTCGTAATGATTTTCGTGTATGATTTTTTTTCCTCCAAATTTTATGTATTTTTTGCTATTATTTTTGTAATTGTGTCATTATCATGAAGTGATCGAGACCCTTGTGGTTTTGCTTTCAATTCGTGTCGCAAGTCTTAAAAAAGGACTTTTAAAAGATGTATAAACATGTTCGGAGAATTACGAATTCTCAAGTTTTAATTGGTTAGTATACCGCTAAACCATTACCAGGTGTGAAATTACGGTCCACAAGCTCGTCACACCTGTCACTGCACCACAGGTGTCCGTGATTTCTGGTGTTCTAATCGGCACACGCCGATAATTGCTTGTGAGTTCACGCGTTTGGTTTCTGTGCACTTCAAAGGAGTTCCGAAGGCATGCTTTTACAGGTTGTTTGTACATAAATCGAGCTTGAATTTTATTAAGAATTGCGTTTATACTATAGGGAATACATTTTCAAGTTGTTGAAATCAAACACATTATTTTTGGAATTCAGTGAGTTTCGTTTTCCATACAAACGAAAAAAAAATCATATCTCAAAGGTTTGTCTATAGAATAATTAACCTAAATTACCTCATTCATATATATATCCATGATGTTGAAATTTACTCTATGAATCTTGTCTGGGAGTTACTGATCTTTCATGGACAAAAATCCCAAATAACGGTATAATTTCTCTTTTGGCTAATAAAAAACTCCAAAATGATTAGCATTTATTTCACATCTTGAATGAATTGAATTTTTAACTTGTGTTACTAGAAGTATTATAACCGAAATCAATACTGGTACATTTGTATGTGACAAACCTGTCATGCCCCCATAATAAAGGCTATATGATGTAAGTCATTATAAACGGCCGGTTATTCAAATGTCATACATGTTACAACGACCCGTTAAAATAAAAAATATAAATAAAATATTTTAATATACATGTTATATACGACCTGTTATAATAGAAAATAGGTAAGATGATGCATGTTGTATTTGGCCCGTTATGATAGAAAATTAGTAAGATGTTACATGTTGTGTATGGCTCGTTATGAGAGAAAATTAGTGAGATGCTACATGTTATATATGGCACCGTTTAAAAAGAAAATTATATGTCCCTGGTTTCGGTAGCACTTGTTATTAACTAATTCACAAATATAACTCAGAGAGTTTATTCAGCACTTTCCTTTTTGTTGTCTTATTCGCATTAATTACAGGCACGTGTTCACGTTTGTTTCTATATATTTCCTATATGGCGGCTCCGATCGTGTTCAACCTGTGACGTCACAGGTCAGAGGTCACCAAAACGAGGTATTCGGCATTGGGTTTCAGGTGTGTTTTTGAGAAAAATCACAATTACTCGGAAATGGGTCGGCCGATTTTGATGCGGTTTTCTGCATTCTTGTTTATTAATCAATACCAATAACATATTAAAATAGAATTTTTCGTTCAGGGTACACTTTAAAGTAGAATGAAGATTACATAAGTGTATCTCGATATGGATTTATATAAGTTTTGCCTGATGTCCAATCATTTTGACTTTAACGTCTCGCCTATACTAATAGGCTGTATGGCCTAAAGCGAATAAAAAAAAAATGAATCAAATGTGTCGAAATTAAAAATATGGATAAACCTGTACAGTTCATGTACAAGATGTACATAACCGGCGCGTGGGACAACCCTCGCTTGGTAGACGGGATATTCGCAGGAATTATAAGATATTGAAGCTTTCAATTAACTTTTAAAAACATGTCCATGTACCGTATATTTTTAACAAACTTGGTGATTATGTTCAATGTACAAACATATAATTGTCAATGAAAATAAATACAGAAACAATAATCGGTAATTTCGAACAGCATATTAACAAAATTGTACATTTTATACATGTACAAGTACATGTCATTAAGATCTAGAATATCTTCAAATGCTGTGTGATTTCCGATAAATAATTCTGCCAATAGAGCTTTAAAGCACATTTCCCCCCACATATTTCAGAACAAAATTATAGATTGTGGTTTATTCATGATATCGAAATGTATCCTGCCGGGTCAACATCCTTTCATATTAGTTTTGCTGAATAATATGCATTTAGCTGTTTTTAATCACTCACTCTTATGAGAAAGATATACATTTTTATCCAGATATTCTTTATGTAAAATGTCATGCTTAAAAAGCTATACGTTGGTAAAGTATTAAAAGTAACATCAATACCCCAGTTTCCGTGGCACTGTCATCATTCATGAACTTCCTAAAATATCATCAAAAATTAATACTTAAATCAAACTTTGAATTCTTTCAATGAATGAAAACGGATTTAAAAAAAAAATAATATGACGTTGAAATTCAAAGTAATCTGTTAAACCAACACGGTTGATCAAAACAAGGTTATGAAGAAATTAAGGAAAAATTCATAAGCAAATATAGACAAACCAAATTATGCGATATGTACAAACAGTACGTTCGTTAGATATTTTGATAGAGTAAATATCAATATAGGCAGAAAAATTATCTAATGAAAGTGACGGAACACAATTTTGTAGACAGATTCATTTATCACAAATCGTTACACTCCTCAGAGATAAATACAATCCAATGCAGTCTACCTAAAGGAGGCGTGATCTATTAGCAGTCAAATGATACATTTACAAGTATTTATTCAGCCCCGTACACTAAATGACGGCTATACCCAATATTACTGGTATATACATGAAAAGATCTATCCAAACTGTAATAACTAAATTATTTCCCTACAAATAGTTTTTATTAAAGTGGGCTAACATCAAGTACACTGTTATACTGTACATTAGTGCGAATATCATTCAACTTATAACTAAGCGGTCGTGAGTATTAAAGTAATACATTACACATATGAATTTGTATCTCATAGTTGAGATACATTTTCTAATTAATACTTACGATGGACTTCACAACTAAAAAACATATACATGTTGTTGAAAGTCTACCGTCATCACTGATTGAGCGGGTCCGCTACAAGTCCGCTCGAGCGGGTCCGCTACAAGTCCGCTCGAGCGGGTCCGCTACAAGTCCGCTCGAGCGGGTCCGCTACTAGTCCGCTCGAGCGGGCCCGCTACAAGTCCGCTCGAGCGGGTCCGCTACAATCCGCTCGAGCGGGTCCGCTACAAGTCCGCTCGAGCGGGTTTGAGCGGACACGTAGCAGACCCACTGGAAGCCCGCTCGAGCCCGCGCACGAACCCGCTGCCACCCCGCTCGAGGCCCGCCCAAATCCCGCTGCAAACCCGCTCAAATTCTGAGCGGATGGCTGCGCGGATCAACGCTCTGTGAGCGTTTGAGTACCAAATCACCCTCCTCGTACTGTACATCAGTATATAATACACAGATTTCAGAGATACTACATCAGTATATAATACACAGATTACAGAGATACTACATCAGTATATAATACACAGATTACAGAGATACTACATCAGTATATAATACACAGATTACAGAGATACTACATCAGTATATAATACACAGATTTCAGAGATACTACATCAGTATATAATACACAGATTTCAGAGATACTACATCAGTATATAATACACAGATTACAGAGATACTACATCAGTATATAATACACAGATTTCAGAGATACTACATCAGTGTATAATACACAGATTACAGAGATACTACATCAGTATATAATACACAGATTACAGAGATACTACATCAGTATATAATACACAGATTTCAGAGATACTACATCAGTATATAATACACAGATTACAGAGATACTACATCAGTATATAATACACAGATTTCAGAGATACTACATCAGTATATAATACACAGATTTCAGAGATACCACATCAGTACAGATTTCAGAGATACTTCACCAGTAAATAAAGATTTCAGAGATAATACATCAGTATAGATTTAAAATTAAAGGTACTATGAGATTTACATCTGAAAAAGAACACTTGTGATGAACAAGATAGTGTGTACATTGTAGCGGTAGAAAGGCTGGGGATTTGTTTCTGAAGGACCAGTCATCACAAGTGTTAACAGTTTAATTATCATTTATCTTGCACACTGCGATTCAATTTTTCCTTTGCATTCGATAATGCAAATGTTGTTTTCATATGCACATTTATGATATTTAATTGTATATTAAATGAAGTAAACAGTCTTTTTAATGCATATCATCTGATAAATGATGGGCAATGCATATATATGATATAAAGTAGCTATATAAGTACTAGCTGTATAGGCATGGTAAACAAAGGTTACCTGATGAGCTACAGCTAGTATACATACCATCGTGAGTTGTACACACAGAAGATGTGCACTAGACCAGTGATTATCTATATATGGTCGTTGTCTACAAGGAAGTCTCTAATTAATAAGGAAGTAGTGACATACTTGTGGTGATAGTCTCAGTTTCAGTGTACTATACCTCTTAGCTGAAGAGGATCATATTACTGTCTACAAAATGGACTGTTTATTCTTACATGCTCAATATTACACAGCTCACATTTCGCATGACAATTTTTATGGGTAAAAAATTGAGACTAAATTAAACAATATATACGTATATATAACCCCATCCAGTTTCCTTTAGACAATAATGTACATTTTTATTTTTTGACTGAAGTAATATACTGCAGAAGATAATGATATAAACTATGCATGTGTGATTTAAAAAAGCAAAAAATTCTTTAAACGAAACATTTTTGATAATCTATGTGAAAGTATGAATAGACAAACATAATTTTTTTTTGGTAAAATTCTCAGTCTGGATGCTGTTAGCACAAATGATCTAAATTTTTATTGGCTGTAGACTTTTATTTATCGTTGTTATCTTGAAGGTACGTATCAATTCAAAATATTGTTTTTATGACCAGCAATATTTAGGATCGAAGTTGAAATAATGCCAGTGTGTATGGAATGATGAATATGTTACGGTAAAAAACCTAAGGATAAATTGAGAACAATTGGATTCCACTGGCCCCGACATTGACACAAGATATTCTGATAGATATATAGATATCTGGTGAGGCCTGGTGTCAGGGCCTAGGGCCAGAGGAAACTCGGGCTAGTTGTGTGAATGAATTAGCCACATAAAACTCTTGAAGTTTTTGAATGACTTACAGAAGAAAAATATCATTGCTTTTTGGACCTGTAAATCTTGATTTATTTTTGGCATTACAGCCAGGTGAAACACCTTCCTACACAGATGAGTTTCAAGTACAAGCTGTGAGACAGTATCAGTTTGTGTTAATGTAAAGTGTTTATTAGGTGTACAGAATCAGTAAGTGTTACTGTAAACAGGTCATGACCCCTTGTTTATAACAGCTACCTGGTAACTCACTTGATGGGCGCTGACCTTAACAACATAATCAAGACACAGAGACTTAGTGATGATCACGTCCAGTTCCTCGTCTACCAGATCCTTCGCGGGCTCAAGGTACACATCTATATGACCTTCAATCAATTTCATATTATGATTGGGTAGCAAAAACAACTTTTTTAAGATTCCATTTGATAATTCATTCATATACATGAGAGTTTAAAGTTTTATACTTAATTCAGTGTTTTGAAATATCCCCCAACCTACAAATTATATGATATTATGACAAAAAAGCTATTTCAGTATTTCAAGAATGTAGCATTTTCACCCTTGCATTGACTGCAATGATAAAGTTGAAATCGGAATTCATTTCAATTTCAAATTGAATATATGCATTGTGAAATTATTTTGTTGGCAATTTATGCAAAAATTACAAAATGATAATTAGTCAGATTTAATGTATAAGCTTTGTGAATTTAGATTGACATTTTTGAACAATTAACATGTAAATAGACCTAGTCAGTAAATAAACAATTGATATTTCACAATATAGAAATGTTGAAATAAATTTACATGTCTAATTTCAGTACATACATTCAGCTGGGATTATTCATAGGGTAAGTGCCAAAGGTTAGACTGTCAAAGATCTGCTACCTACTCACATGTCAACAGGGATCATACAGTTAATTAAAAGTCCCTTACCAGCGAAACCTGGGGGACTAGAGATTTCCTCCCCGTCCGACTGTCCGTCCGTCAACTCAGTTTTCCATTTTTTTTCTCAGCGGTGCTTCAAAGTATGTTGGTAAAAGTTGGTATGTAACTTCAGTATGAGAAGCTACAGATTAAGTTCAAGTTTCAGGGTTTTTGGGTCAACTCAAGGACACTATTACTATTTTTAGAAGGGGTCAGTAGGGGAAATGTATTGCTTCAGCAATACACAGCATGCTTAATTGAACGAACATTTTCACTACTGATAAAACAATCATTTAGTGTCATTTTCTGATGTTAACTTTTGATAAATATTCATGTCAATTCATACTCTATAACATAAAATGTTTGTGTGTACTTTCTTTTGTGGTTTGGAGTTTTCAAATTTTTGCCCATGTAACAGATATATATTAAATAGTACATACATACAATAATATTCATTGTACTTTTTAGCTCACCTGCCTGAAGGGCAAATGAGCTTATGCCGTGGTGCGGTGTCCATCCATCCATCCGGCGTCAACTTTTTCCTTTAAACAACTTCTTCTCAAAATCCAAGAGGCCTACAGACCTGATATTATTCATGTGTTATGCTGGGATGAATGGCTGCCAAGTTTGTTCAAATGAACCACCTGGACCTTCATTCAAGGTCACATGGGTCAAATAGGCTAAATTCTATTATTTCTCGATAGCAAAGAGACCTGATATTAGGCTAATTGATTGCTGGAATGAAGGAGAAGAAAATTTGTTGACATAAATAAACCTAGCCTACTCTGATAATTGAAAAAAGTGCTTTGGGCCTCTTGTATTTATATTTGTGATTTCATATAGCAACCACTAGAACAGGAAAGTTTATACAAATGTTTCATGTTACCCTGGGTATAGAGTATTCAGATTATATAAATGAAGGGACCAATTTAGAAGACAAATAATGAGTAAACTGTGAATTAAAAAAAAAAATGTGAGACTATATATTCACATCTAATTAATTTTTCGTTTACAAGCAATGACATTTGGGGAAATGAAAATGTTAATCAGTTTTCTCTTGACCATAAGATAGTAAGTTTCAGTTCAGTCCAAATAACTGATGAGAGTTTGTCATATTAAAATAAATTACTGATTTTCTGTTCACAGGATCTCAAGCCAAGCAATATCGCTGTCAATGAAGACTGTGAGCTCAAGGTAAGTAAGCGTATTAAACAGATACCGATATTATACTAAAGGATAAAAATCAAATTGAAGAATAAGTCATCATATTTATCATATATCCCATTTTCAGAAGACTAGACCCTGAGTGATTTTACACCAGAAAATATCTCCCTGTCTCAGGACTTGTTCCTTAAGGATTACTAAGTATATCAAAGAGACATACATCCCCCTCTAAGTTCTTAAGGGATTTTGTCATAGAAAGCACATACCTTTTGAAAGACAAGATTCCATTGGAGGAATTACCCCCCCTTTCTTAATGTGACCATGCTCTATAAGATCATAACAGAATTATCTGCCATATAATTTCATACATTTGGATGTATTAATTCCTTGAATATTAGTTTAGAGTTTATCTATTCTGTAAAAGCTCACATGTAAATGCTCACCACTAAACTTTGATACATATGATACCCGTCGATAGTTCATGTTCTTCAGTGTATTTCTGATATTCAGCTTGGAGTAACATACGGTATCACTTTCAATACCATAGTGATATTACATGTAAACCATATTTACCGTCATATTTCAGATTCTGGATTTTGGTCTGGCACGCCACACAGAGTCGGAGATGACTGGATATGTTGCTACCCGCTGGTACAGGGCTCCGGAAATCGTCCTCAACTGGATGCATTATACCCAGACAGGTATTTAAGGAGAAGGAACTGATAGTAATTCTTAGAGAAGGGACATAACTCATATAGAGTATGCACATTATTATGACCCTCCCTGCAATATAATTATCCCCGTGTACTGGGTTTAAGCAGTATTTCAATATGGATTAAAAGGATAAAAGAAACAAAAAGATGAGAGAGACAAAAATTGTTTTAGGGAGATAACATATTAATGTTTCATTTCAGTGGACATTTGGTCAGTGGGGTGCATTATGGCTGAGATGTTGACCAGTAAGCCTCTCTTCCCAGGAACAGATCGTATCCTTCCTTCAATTGCAACGTTACTTGTCTAGTCAGTCTCAACACTATGGGCCAGTTATTCCTAACCTCCTCTCTCCTTTTCTGCACAGTACTTTGGTTTATTTTTTCCTGGAATGATATAGTTTCATACTTTGAAAAAATATTTTGTATGTTCCGTGTGTAGTCATCTGTTTGGAATGATAGTTCCTGAGAAAATGCTTCTATACACAGTTCATTATAGATTTTTAAGGAAACCCCTTGCATTGTACATTAATATAATATGGTGATCACTGATGAACCTAATCCAGATGAACAAGCATTGACTGGTACCTGGTCTGTATAAACTGATGTCCTTGACTCTGATCTGTATGAAGTAATGTCCTTGACCCTTGTACAGATATAGACCAGCTCAGCCGTGTGTTGTCACTAACAGGTACTCCAGATGAAAAGCTTCTTCAAAAAATAAGCAGTAGGGAGGTAAGTGTTCTGTATATCTGTCATGATGCCCATGGAATGGACATTTATTTCAACACCACCATAATATATCATTACTTTGACTTGTATTTCAACAATAACAATAGGAATACATTGTATATGAAAAACACCATAGATAACTTTACAAACATTTAGTTTTACATACATGTCAGTACTAAATTTGTAACAATAGTCCATCACTGTTGGTCCAACATAATGGGATTCTTTAAGATGATATGTTTCATTGTTGCATCATATCAAGAAGAATTTTACATTTTTTGCAGGCAAGAAACTACATTTCATCAATGCCAAAGTGGAACAAAAAGCCCTTAGGTGAAATATTTTTACATGCAAACAAAAAAGGTACGTACAGTCATTTTGGTGTAATTGGTTCTAACAACATTATTGATTACATGAAGACCCTTGTAGGATCCTTCACCAATGCCAGGGCAAGTCTTCCAATGTAACAATTACTTAGGAGTATGGATGTAGTGCATTTTGTTATTGTAAATTTTGGAAAATATTACCTTTAAAATGGAAAATGCATAAATTTTAAAGTAAATGATAGTTATTTCAAGAATTTGATTTCAACACACAAATTTTTGTCATGGTAAGTAATCTTTAATATGTAAGGAGTTCTTGCCCTTGCTTCTGAAAGATAATTTGTGTTAGTGTCCCCTTATCATTGCATCAACATTTTGATAGCCCAGCATTTTCTTTTATACAAACGTTGGTGTTTTTCAGCTTTGAATCTGCTGGATCACATGCTGAACCTGGACGCTGACAGTAGAATTACAGCAGAACAAGCCCTAGCCCACCCCTACCTCGCCCAGTATGCTGACCCCTCCGATGAACCTGTTGCAGACCAACAGTATGATGACTCCTTTGAAAATTTGGATCATGATATACCAGAATGGAGAAGTAAGCTTATTCACTCATTTATTTACCGGTGTATCAACACATATATTGGCACTGAACATTTTTTTTCTAAATTCCTAAAAATGATTAATACTAGGATACTAGGTTTGGTGAAAAATAGAAATGACATAAATAAAATTTCTTTAAACAGAGTCCTCATGATATTGAATCTTGTGGGTTACATGTATCGGAAGGGAGCTACCAAACCATGTTCAATACAATTCTCTGGGTTATTCCATGTATGGCTGTATGGGGAGGGACATGGCTGGTGAAATCTTAATTGTTTGTACATGTGTTGTGGGACAGAGTAAAAAATATTGTAGTTTGTGAATTATGTTTTGTTTTATGTGTGTTTATGCTACAAATTTATTTATATTTTCAGAACTTGTGTATGGTGAAGTGGTCAATTTCGTTCCTCATGAAAACATGCAGCAAATTATGCAATAAATGATATTAAAGGAAATCTTACTGCATGTGTAACTGTGGCAATATTACTGAACACCCTGATCTGGCTGTATGCAATATACACTGACATTCGCTGGTTCATACGCCGTGGACATCCTTCTGAAACATGCGTCCAAGTGATTGATGGGTAAAACACGATACAAGGCTAGATCATAAACAGTCGGTCAACAAAACAATTCATTTTTTAGTATTTCTCATTCTTTCTGTGAACAAATATATTCAAGTAAAAGAATTCTACTTTTAACTGCTAGTCAGTAAGTTGTATTGTAAAAGAAAATGTTCTATGTATCATTTAAGGTGTATGTGTGTCATTTTTTTTATCCAGATACCAAAATTTTGAAGTTTTGAGGAATTGTGAAGTTACCCGACACCATATCTGGATGTGATGTTTGGTAAACTTCAAGCAAACCACCTTTTTTGTCAATAGAAAGTATTTTCATTGTAATATACATTTAAAGAATTCTAAATTTGTTACAGTTTATAGTTCTGATTTCATGTTTTTCACACTTAACATTTAACTGCATTTGGTATGGATGTTTATGACCAAATCAGGTTGATCACTGTTACAGTAGACTGATTACCTTTATGTCTTGTGATTACAAAATTGCTGATTCCATGTGATTAAGGTACACTTTGCCATTTCATTGTAGACAACATTTGACATATCGTCTCTTACTTGTTCATGATTACAACACACATGCATAAACTAAATAATCTGTGTATATATATGTATGTATAAGGAGTACATGTACGTGTATGTACAAACGAAACAAAGCAAGATTTAGTTACTAGTGCTTTCGTCTGTATTTGGTTTTATCAGACAACCGTAGATTTTGTAATATATGTAGGCGTCATTCCTAGATTTGTTGTTGGATCGATTAAAATTCAATTGATTTTTAAATCATGACATGTAATTGATGAGGCAAGATCATTTATTTTCATTCAAGATCAATCTGCTTGTCACAAATTAAGTGATTGTCTGTGACTGAACAATTTGATACTTTTTTATCTGAATTGTACAGATATTATATGTGATTGTTATCTAGTTGCATTTGGTTATTTGATCACTGCAAACCAAGTCTTTTGTGCACTTGTTATATATTATTTTGACAGTAATGGATCAAAGAGTTTAAAAATAATAATTTTGTTTTGCTAAAATAAATGCAGAGTTACCTATTCTTGTCCTGTAATTCTGTAAACAATGCTAATATAAATGCTTTGAAAAAAACAGCGGAAGCTGTGTATAAATTACTGTTTGATTGTTGTAGAAATTCTTTATTCTATTTCTTGTTAAAGTTTTGTAAATTTATTACACATATATAAAAAGAACTATTTCTTTTTTATGTACGGTACTTACCTCTGATATCAAGTTCCTGTGTTACTTTTCTTCAATAGTACTGGGCCACATTGTTCAAAAGTTGATTAGCTTGATCACCACTTGATTAGTGAAAATCTCATTTACCCCTTTACTTCATTAAAGTTCAAACTTTTTGTGTATATTCCTTCAAATGGGCAGGTAAGGAAGAGGCTGAGGAGTATTAGAGTTTCATAAATTTTGTCAAGTTATTTTTACCACAAATTATTTAATCAGGATTTTGAAATTTCTGTTGAATTGATTAGCCTATATCACCTTTTGAACAACTGGGCCTAGTACTTAGTATCAGGTCTTATTACCAGGAATCTGTCAGTCATGTAAATTTGGGATTAGATGTACTTTGTTAACTGTTGAAAACTCATTCCAAACCTGACAGATGACATTAGTTTGCATAATTTTGATATAATGTGTTAAAAAATTTCATGTGTTTGTAGTATATGAATTACAGTATATTTAAGATTTATAACTGTTTATAAGCAATGATTTCATATTAAAAAAAAAAAATTCCAAACAGAACAATTTCAGTAGATCAAACCAGTGTAAATATTCCATCAGACTTCCTTATACAAGTGACCAATGTGTAATTAATCCTAGACGGTACATGTATATTCAGCATTTGTACACAAGGCTGAATACCAGACACAGTCGCTGTATGCTGAATGATTTGTAAATCTCGGAGGTTGTCAAATATAAAGTTAACTATACAATTGATAAATGTTTTTAGACTTCCTCTTGGAACTTTTCAGTTCAAAAATAGATTTTTGCTATGAACTTGTATTTGGTTTATGAATTAAATTTTCTATAATTATTCTCTTTTTGTACTATTTTAATTCAAAACTATGCAGTGCATTGTTTCATGATATAAACTTATTGTGGTGATCAGTTTTATTGTTATGTCATTGTTTGAACAGTACTGTAATAAAATGTTCATCAGGAGTCATTGTTCTACATCAATATGTAGATAACGTTCATCACGATATGCTTGTCCTTGGATTGATAAAGTTCTTTGAGCTGGATTGCTTTGTTGTGTTGTATTTTATAGAACAGGGCATGTTGTATGTTGCTTTGCAAGAGCTGCTGGCTGTTGGCAGCATGGGAAATACTTCAGTTACAAGATTATGTAATACATTACTATAAAACACAGAAATGAAGAAGAGATCTGGTTTGAAAAGTATTCTGGTACTCAATTGTTGACACACTTGTTCATCATCTCACTTCTTTTGAATTTGAAATAATCCTGAATTGGTAGCCGATGTAACATTGAAAACATTTCCAAAGATGGCGTGTCAAATGGAGCATCTAAAAGCGATCTAGCAGCTATGGATATTGGACACAAGCCTGATGTAAATCTTTGGAGACCAGGTCAATCTCCCAACTGCAGCATCATAACACTTAAAAGGTACAAAAATGACCTTTTTTTTTTTTGTTGGAACAATCGAGTGACCGTGACCAATAATATCTAAAGTGTACTAGTTTTGTGTATTCTAGCTTATACAATCACAAGTAAAATGTCTGCAGTTACCTTCAACTTGGCTGCTGAAATATATTGTACCTGGTAAGTATGAAGTAGTTAGCAAAATGGGGAAAATAACAGAATCAAAGAGCCACGAGTAACAAATCTATAATCTGTAAAACAATTCCCTCATCTAGGAACATGTAGGTACCCTCATAAACTAACGTGTTGATACCCTCGTCAACGAATGTGTAGGTACCCTCAACAAGGAACATGTTGGTACCCTCATCTAGAAAAACGTCTGTACTCTCATCTAGAAACATGTCGGTACTCTCATCTAGAAACATGTCGGTACTCTCATCTAGAAACATGTCGGTACTCTCATCTAGAAACATGTCGGTACCCTCATCTAGAAAAACTTCTGTACTCTCATCTAGAAACATGTCGGTACTCTCATCTAGAAACATTAAGGTACTCTCATCTAGAAACATGTTGGTACTCTCATCTAGAAACATGTTGGTACTCTCATCTAGAAACACGTCAGTATTCTCATCTAGAAACATGCCAGTACTCTCATCTAGAAACAAGCCAGTACTCTCATCTAGAAACATATTGGTACTCTCATCTAGAAACATGTTGGTACTCTCATCTAGAAACATGTCGGTACTCTCATCTAGAAACATGCCGGTACTCTCATCTAGAAACATGTTGGTACTCTCATTTAGAAACATGTCGGTACTCTCATCTAGAAATATGCCGGTACTCTCATCTAGAAACATGTCAGTACTCTCATCTAGAAACATGTCAGTACTCTCATCTAGAAACATGTCAGTACTCTCATCTAGAAACATGCCGGTACTCTCATCTCGGAACATGTCTCTACTCTCATCTAGAAACATGTCAGTACTCTCATCTAGAAACATGTTGGTACCCTCATCTAGAAACATGTCTGTACCCTCATCTAGAAACATGTCGGTACTCTCATTTAGGAACATGTTGGTACTCTCATCTCGGAACATGTTGGTACTCTCATCTAGGAACATGTTGGTACTCTCATCTCGGAACATGTCTGTACCCTCATCTAGAAACATGTCTGTACCCTCATCTAGAAACATGTTGGTACTCTCATCTCGGAACATGTTGGTACTCTCATCTAGAAACATGTCTGTACCCTCATCTAGAAACATGTCTGTACCCTCATCTAGAAACATGTCGGTACTCTCATCTAGAAACATGTCTGTACCCTCATCTAGAAACATGTCGGTACTCTCATTTAGGAACATGTTGGTAATCTCATCTAGAAACATGTCTGTACCCTCATCTAGGAACATGTCGGTACTCTAATCTAGAAACATGTTGGTACCCTCATCTAGAAACATGTCGGTACTCTCATCTAGAAACATGTCGGTACTCTCATCTAGAAACATGTCGGTATTCTCATCTAGAACCATGTCAGTACTCTCATCTAGAAACATGTCGGTACTCTCATCTAGAAACATGTCAGTACTCTCATCAAGAAACATCATTACATGTCGGTACTCTCATCTAGAAACATGTTGGTACTCTCATCTAGGAACATGTCTGTACCCTCATCTAGAAACATGTTGGTACTCTCATCTCGGAACAAGTCTGTACTCTCATCTAGAAACATGTCGGTACTCTGATCTAGAAACATGTCTGTACCCTCATCTAGAAACATGTAGGTACTCTCATCTCGGAACAGACAGAAGAGACGGACCATTTTAAAAGAGCTCAAATTATAAAACTCCAAGGCTGGAGCAGCTCCAAGCAAGTAGTTATGGTTGAGCTGACGGAGCAATTGGAAGACAGGATGGAGGAGGCAAGTACACAGAAGCAACTAAAGTACCAGTAGTTGTAATGTCAGGAGCAGGGATGGTGGACATGGTGTCTGCCTATAGAGGTCAGCTGCAGGGATGGTGGACATGGTGTCTGCCTATAGAGGTCAGCAGCAGGGATGGTGGACATGGTGTCTGCCTATAGAGGTCAGCTGCAGGGATGGTGGACATGGTGTCTGCCTATAGAGGTCAGCAGCAGGAATGGTGGACATGGTGTCTGCCTATAGAGGTCAGCAGCAGGAATGGTGGACATGGTGTCTGCCTATAGAGGTCAGCAGCAGGGATGGTGGACATGGTGTCTGCCTATAGAGGTCAGCAGCAGGGATGGTGGACATGGTGTCTGCCTATAGAGGTCAGCTGCAGGCGATTCCTTGATCAATCTGGCAGGCCCTAGGAGTGCTAGGAATAGACAGAGGAAACTGGTAGGGGCATCAAACAGATGGACAGATGTTGCTCCAAGCTGAATATGGCGGAAGAGGTGGGAAAGATGGAGCAGTCAACAGACTGGGTGCTAGACGCAGGGTGACAAGAGCCTGTAAGGCATCAGCTCTGCCTGAGTGATGCAGCAGGATAAACGAGATGTGGCGGGAACATTCAACACAACAAGCTCCAACAACAGTGAGCTGTAGCAAGAACAGTCCTGTCCCTGATTGGGCCTGATCAACCCAGCAAGTGCACCTCTTGACAATGTCCACCTGATGATGGTACTTGCCAGCACTGGATTAACCCATATATTCAAGGTATCAAGGGAACATGTAGGTATTCACATCAAGGAACTTGGTTAAAGATGTACAAGAGGCCCAAGGGTTCTGCATTGCTCACCTGGGTAGTAGTTATTTAAAGAATTGCAAAAAGATGCTACAGACCAAATTTTGGTCAAAATCCATTGATCATTAGCAGCAATTTAAAGGACATGCCTCTCTTTCCTCTATTGGGACCTGCGCATCTGACTGGCGAATCTTTGTCTGGGACAGACAAACGGATCTTGGTAACTGGGTTACCTCCTTCAGGAACAAGGTTTTCTGCTGCATTAATTAAAACACTAATAGTGTAGAAACTAGGTCAGTTTAAAACAAAGGTGACTTTGTCCCAAGAAGAAATCATAAGCAACCTCTTTCCTTAGTAGTTTTTAAAGATCAGGTTTAATAACACAATTGGGCCAACTACAGTCCCGTCTGGATGTGAAATTAATTGATGTAGGTCAAAGGTCAAAATGTCAGTGACCTACTTTAGATACACAATGTATTCCCTCACCTAGGTGAACCTATGCTTGAAGTATGAAATGACTTATTCTCAATACCCAAGAGTGCTAGTGTCCTAGTATTGGGCCAGTATAATTCTATGATGAACATTTTTGTGCAAATGAATGATCTTGATCTTCTTTAAAGATCACAGCTAGGAAATGTGTTAAAAGCTTTCAAACAATTGCCTTCTCAATAACCACGAGCCCCAGCATCATATTGGGTCAGTAGCCTTCTTGAGTAAAGGACTACTATGTTGTTAAAATTAATGACATTGACCTGCTTTCAAGGTCACAGAGGTCAAATGTGCTGCATTATTTGAACAATTTCTTCTTGCCAACGAAAGTATCATGCTGCAGCGGCAGGCTACCAAGTTTGTTCAAATGAATAACCTTGACCTATACTTCCAAACTAGACGGGACAACCATCATTAAAACAGATGATGATCCTAAGCTAGATTTGGATCAACTGGCTGTAACAGATGAAAGCAACAATCATTTTACTTTACCAAGCACTTTTGGAAAGGAACTGGCTGTAACAGATGAAAGCAACAATCATTTTACTTTACCAAGCACTTTTGGAAAGGAATGGCATGTTGGTAAAATAGAAAAATAGTTAAAGGGATATTTTGCATATGTTAGCATTTCAATTGCTTTTTGTAATATATGTACAAAAGCATCAACATGTTTTATGAAAATCATATAAATCAATATATCATATAAACAAACATATGCCATTTAATTTGTGGAATTTTGTTTATATATCTAGCTAAATCAAATAACAAAATGCCCCCAAGGCCCTGCTAAACAGGTTTACTTTCAATCAGAATCCCTCGTCATTTTCTATGCGAACAGTTGCTCTGGTTTGCTTTGCATTACAGTGTACACATTTGTTTTCATTCCACAATTAGTCAATCTATATGTCCTGGGGTATACCCACCTATTTTTCTTGTCCAGACTGACCACAGGAAAAAATATTTTGAAGCTGACAATAATTTTAAAGGTCAATAGAAATAAATCAAGTGTTCTTAAAATGTAAAGAACAGTCAGAAATTTTGCAACTTGTGCAGAATATCCCTTAAGATGTATAGCAGTACAGATGACTTATGAAATATAACACATGAGCTTTTAGCCCTGACACTCAGGCCCCAAGGAGCCACACCCTCCATTTATAGAACATTAGATCTCCTTTGCCCAATAATTCATACACAAGAAAAAGGGAGGTGTAATTTGTGATATTTATTGTTGCACAGTTTCTCAAACGTTTGTGTTGTGGTACAGATTGTACCATGTTTATCAGGTATCAGTAAATATACATGTAATCAATTTTCATTAGTAATGAAAGTTGGATCAGTTGTAAAATCATAAATAACACTTGCACTTTAACAACATGTACATATAATTACATTGTAATAGTACATAAAATCAAAAAAGGTGATTAACTTGAGGTTGTACAGAGGGTGTAAAAACCTGTAAACCTAATATTTGGACAAATTATTTGAGAAAATCTAGCAAGATGCTTGTCCAGGTATCTCTGTTATCATTAATTATAAGCTTTACACAGGTAAATAAATCAGAATAGTTTTCAGCTCAAATGGACCAATCACTTTTGTTTGATGTATAGAATATTGATTTTGACTCTTGCCCAATGACTGAAAGTTCATAAGATCAATTAAACCTTGTGGCTTATAGGAAAATGTTGATATGTGAATTTTCAGGATATATAGATTTAAAAACTATTAATGAATAAATTTTCTGATATTATTAAAAAAAAAATCTTAAATTGTTTGTGATAATGAATGATTAGATCATATTTATAACATTATCATGGTAATGTACAATCACCACTTTGAGGAATGGACGGATGTACATGATCACAACAAAACAATTTACACCAACACCAACAATAAAATACAACAATACATGACATCAGTGGGTCAGTTCTCACATGTACCACTATTCTATCTTCATTTTTCTTATAATGTTCTTCATGACAGCTGGAGACTGTTTATCAATATATATTTTTACTTAAATCTTAGCATCAATTTTCTAACCCAACATATATAATTTAACCATTTCTTAATGGAGTAATTACCTGTATATAAGCATACAGCACTTAATATACATGTTCATGTAAAATGTATGCTACATTTCAGTCAGTGTCAACCACACAGTGAGAATTCCACGTCTAACTGAAGAGCTTGATCAAGGGTGTAAAATTCCACTAGCCCGACATCCAGGGTTAGCTATAGTGGTTTCAGGTCAGGGCTAGCAGCTCCATAACACTTTTTTTACGCATACACAACAAATATCAGTGCTAATGATAAATGTTCAATGCGAACAGTTCCAGATAATATTTCTCGGACATCAGAATTAAAATGTGCTAAATTTCCTTGCAAAAGATAAATACTGATAAAACATGTATCTAACTTAATGTACAGTAAGTTGCTGTCAGACATGGGTGGCTATATATATATAGGCAATTATAGCTAGGCATTCAACATGTTCATTTTTTTTTAAATATACATTTGTACAACATATACCATATGTGTTCATTTTTTTAATATACATTTGAACAACATTCAAAATGTTCATTTTTTTAATATGCATTTGTATGATTATGTCTCCAATCATGATAATATATTAAAATTATGTAGATAATCTATTAATACATGTCAAATGGACATGTGTACACTACGTCCTTACTACATCAGCTTAAAACTGATAGACATTGTCCTTACTATACCAGCTTTAAAACTGACAGACATGTTTACAATCTAAAGACAGTAAACAAATCACAAATTGTGGCCTTATCACATTTTATCTTTTTAAGTTAATTCTACATTTCCAGTATTATATCTTCATAAGCTTATCCTAATGGATACTACTTTGAATTAAATTTTTCATTCTTGAATAATTTGTAATTAAAACAATGACAATAAAATATGACATTAATTACAGAACGATAATTCTTATGTAACAGGTTTTATGTCCGCTATTACGGCCTTTCAGCTGACGAGCTGCATAGACTGTACATGTGGAATGCAAGCTTATTAATTTAAGCAGTCTGTATATTTTAGAGCAGTATATGCAAGGGGAAATCTGATTGGTGGACAGCTCTAGATCTGTAAACAATACTAACTACAACTGTCGACCAATCAATATACTTACGTTCCACAGACAATGCATCGTCTGATCTTCAAGTTTTGTTGATAATCATATAGTAGTAATAGGGGGCCAATATATTTTTCTATGCCTGTGGTTTTTCATTTCCACACATACATGGTTGCATTTAGGTACCAGTACATTTTACTTCAATACATATTTGTAAATGTCATATATATGTTAAGAATAGTCTTGACCATATGAAGACAAGCCATAAGCTCAATAGACTATCTAGTATAAACAAAACTAATCGTTATTTTTATAACATGTATTAACACATGTATCCTGGCATGGGCTTAAAAAAGATGCATCTGCTCCAAAACTAGTACATGTATTTCTTATCATTAAATGATGACCATTGTATTATTTATTTCTGGTGACAATCACCCTTGATTATATCAATTTCACCAGGAATGTACTTGAATATATATCAGGGGGATTGGAACTAGTCGATAATTCCCTTTTCGACTCTTTTGCATTTGTTCACTGATCATGAACTGTGCAGCTGTCATCATAAATATTCTTAACAGCTGTTGTTTCCTGTGCAGCCTCAGGAGTTCTGGCCCCGACACCACAGACTTGGGACATTTTGACAGAAATAGATGATTATTATATTAAATGTCTGAATGTCAAAGTCTGGTATCAGGGCTAGAGGAAACTCATACTATTTGTGGCTATGTGACAGTGTCAACAAAACATGTATAGCCTTCCTCTCAGACTCATATACAACCAGCCATGGTTTGGTTCTGTGTTGTTTAATGTCCTATCAACAGCTATAGTAATTTCAGGATGAAACACAAGCCAGTCTATGAAAAGGGAAAGTCATTTATAACAAAAATAGCATGAGTAACATAAAATACAGGATCATCTTTTGTCAAATATGACAGTGTACAAATGTACATACATTATATTACCAATCAGTGAAAAAATAAAAAGTTTCTACAAATGTATTTTCTAGGGCCATAGATTTTGAAAAGACAACAAGTTTTTCAAGCCAAGAAAAAGTTGGTATGCAATACAGCAAAGATGTCATTTTCAATCCAAAATGTGACACAGTATAAAAATTCAAATGTAAAAAAAAAACAGTCACTAAATTATATCTAAACTTTATGTTGTAATGACAGTGAAAGTAAAACGTAACTTGCATTTATTGGCCGTCAATAACAGTGCAACGCTATAAACATAATTAAAAGAGGTAGTTCTACATTTCAGACATTACTTAAATTTATACTTGAAGTTAGATATATATAACTACTAGCTCCCATGTTCAGATTCAAGGGAAATTTTTGACAGATTGACTGTAAGTTTCCAATCTTAACTATTTGGTCATGAAAAATAAACTCATAAATTTCATTACAAAATCAAAGGCATTTTCTTTCAAATATACCAATGTTATCTGTGCTGTAGTTATTTGAATACTTAAGTTTCATTTGCTTACTATACATAGAATTAATTTGGGATTCTGACAAGTCTTTCAATTCACATGCTTCATTAAGTTTCCTCATATAGATATCCACATTGATTCCTTTGTGAGAAATGTCAAAAGTGTACGATAGTGTATTGGAATATTTCGAAACCATCTCATTTTGTGCCCATATTACTTTTTATTTCCTGTGTCAGCCAGTCAAATCCTTCCTGCAACCCTTCCCCTGTTATAGCATTACTTGCACATATATGCCATGGGTGGTTTTGTATATTTTCCAAATCCAATAATAATGTACATCTGACACTTGACATGGCATCTCGCAAGTCCATCTTGTTTGCAAAGAATAAAATTGGTATCCGTTTATCCTTGATATCTTTATTTTGCAGAACTTGATCTAATTCATCTTTTGCCACAGTCATTCTCAGTTTGTCACAACTGTCAATCACAAAAATGATTCCGTCACAGTCCTTGAAATAGTGCTCCCATATGTTCCTGTACCGCCCCTGTCCTGACATATCGAATGCCGTAAATTGTAGGAATTTGTTCTTAAACCTTTCCACATTGAAACCAACAGTGGGAGCAACATCTCCAGACCGTTTTTCCTCTGGTTTCAGTTTATCTAAAATCGTAGTTTTACCGCTGTTGTCCAATCCTATTACCAGTAGTTTTGCCTCCTTCTTCGACAATCCCATTAATTTTGCCAGTTTATCAAAAAATCCCATCTTGGTATCCAAAAGAGGCAGACCAAAACAAGCAGGTTTCAGCTTATTTCAAATTGTAGATTATCTACACAGTACAGATCAGTTCAGCACTACAGAAGGCTTAATCGTACAAAAACAATTATACACTAAGTAACGTTCAGTTTTCATAACATTTCGGACAGGATTTCCTGTCAAAGCTAACGACATGGGAATAGTTTTTACTCGATAAATGTTCACTTCACTTGTACCAGCATGTCGTCGTCGAGGACTCCATGAAAATATTTCCCATAAGCCCCTTTTAATCAGGCGTCTTCAATGCGCTTCACTAGGAGGTTTATTTGCACGATAAGTATAAGCGCTAAAATGACACAGATTCACAGAAAAAATGACCAGGTCCGAAAAGCATCTAGAAATTAAGAAATTAGGCCTAGATCATATGCAGGGCTCAATGCTGCGACTGTCTGCTTGCTCTTCACAATGAAGCTGAAGTGTTCAATATAGAGGCGAATTGTCCAGGTACATGTGTGTAATGTATTCGTTTAGATGCAAATGCAAACATTAAAATTATTGTTTTGTGGACGCGCGGTTTCGAATTCTCGGTATAAATAACGGGGTTATGTAGATCTAATCCTGAAACGAGCGTAGCGTTTCGGTGTACAGTAGATATACATACATACAGTGCAGTTAATTTTTTTTTTTTAAATGATTTTATATAACAATTATTTGTCTTATTCGTTTTACAAAGGATTCATCGATAAATCTGACCGATGTAAGATAATTATAAATATAGTCAGCATTCGAATGAATTATACAGTTCAGAGGAAATACATC
Source organism: Pecten maximus (assembly GCF_902652985.1). Lineage (NCBI taxonomy): Eukaryota > Metazoa > Mollusca > Bivalvia > Pectinida > Pectinidae > Pecten > Pecten maximus. The sequence continues at coordinate 23,099,465 of NC_047021.1, read as the reverse complement.
TGTGGCCTCGGCGTAACGTTATTGTTGTGGGAACAATACGGCCCAGCAAAGGAAATTCATATTGAATGTATGGCTCACATGTACACAACTAAATAATTTAAAAACCCGAGATTTTCTAAAAATGTAAGAGGCTGGAGGGACTGGGAGTCTGCCTTATTTTGGTGAAGAGTATGCTTATTTGATATCAATAAACATTGATGACCAGATTTAATCTGGGAATCAAACATAGCCATTCAGCGCCCTCAGGTGGGGTGTCCAAGCTGAGTGATCTGTCAGAATGGGGGATGGGGACAATAAAGCTTTTATAATGACACTTGACTGACCTGACAGACATCATTATCCTTTAATCTCACTAGCAGAGATACTTAACTGTATGTATATAGCGCCCACTGAAATTTATTTTCATTGCATTCTGAGAAAATTGGCCGAAAGTACAGTAAACTTTCTCAATCTGAATCCTTTAGATTTCCAATGGGGAATGTCACACACATCAATCATACAGCACTGGTCAATACAAACAGGCTACTTAATGGTGTATTTGAATCTAGAATCATGTCTGAAAACAAAGGTGTTCCCACTTGTTGTCATACAGCCAGAATTCGGACCCATATGAAAATAGAGCCAAAAGACAAGCTGTAGGCCATACCTACAAATGAGCTCAAACACCCTGACACATGAAATCAAGACAGCTACATTAATAAGTTATACCAGACTATAATAATGTAGCGGGGGATGTTATCGTATATGTACTGATAGGTTAAGCTGACAGGGCTAAGCTTAACGCTAACTATATGCTGTGTCTGTACTATGTGTACCTGTGTCACCTTGACCTTTGCTAGTCCTCTGTTCACGTGTGCTGTTGTCTGGTCGATGTTTTTGTCATGCATTATTCGTAGTCGCTTGCTTTTTCGTCAGTGTCTGTCGTGCCTGTGTATCCTCTGTCGTGATTGGTCCTTATAGTTTTGTATTGTTAAAAAGTGGGATAAATTCAGGGTGGTGTATCATATACTGGGCAGTCTGATGGATTAGTTTCCTGTGTGCTGTCACGTCTTTCTCGATAGTACTAACGTAACGTAGGGTATGTAGGGTCTTGGGTGGGTAGTATTAGTCGGGATGTTGGGTTTTGTTCGGTCGTACAGGTATTGGGGTTGGTTTTAGGTTAGGATGTTAGATATAGCTAGGCCTATGCTGCTGTCCGTTTATATGTAATTTCATGTTGTAAATGTTTATGTCATCATTAATAAATGGTTAATTGTAGTTTAAGGCGTTTGTTTTCTCTCTATACGACAGATACAAGTTACCCATCGAACCTGGGTTGTTGGTCCACAAGGGCGAGTCGGGTGCAGTTTGACGTACGCAAACTGGGCCCGACACGCTCCTGTTACAATAATATTGAGAGACTATGGAACAGACTAATTAGAAAATCCCCCCACCTCATCCGGGTTTCAGACAGATTTACTATTTATATATATTTTGTCTACTGTATCTTGTATTAAGTTTGGAAGCTAACATTTTAATCTAAATGGCTGTACAGACAGCAAAGGTCAGAGTCACCTCAACACGTGCCACGACTGGATGAAGAAATATTCATGGCTAAAGTGCGACAAAGATGAGGGTAAGTTATCAAATGGTTACTAAAAATGTATTTAATATAATATAAATCTCTTAAATGTTATTATGAAATATATATTTTTTTAAATTGTTTTCTTTAAATGTGATTGGCTAGTATGTAAATGACTAATTCATATGTAAACAAACTTAATATAGTTACCAAAACAAAAAATGTGATATTTGCTAAAAATGTATTTTTTTTCAAATTTCACATCAGTGACTGTATTATATAGGACAACACAATATTGATACTGATTTAGTTTAATCATAAAACCAAAAAGTATTTCAGTGATTAGGTCCAAGTATTTAGGTCAAAGGTTCGTGTTTGAGCATTTCATTAATTGATTTTTATTAATTTTGAATGTTTCTTTTGATTTGTAGGCATGTTTTGTAAACAGGACAGCATGCAGACTTATGGGCACAGATCAGAAAAAGAAAAATCACCATCACCACATTGTGTGATCCTGAGAACTCAACTATTAAGTGTCAGCATGCACTTGTGTTCCAAGACAATGGACAATTTGTGTGGGAAAATGACTGACATTGGAAATCATATTAGTGCTGTGACATATTGTTATTGCATTAAGTGTGATATCACATTGTTTATTCAAGAAACTTGGACTTTGGAAGTGTATCATCACTATGTTTTGTAATAGGGTGTAAATTGCATATTTAATTATATATATATATATATATAATTAGTAATATGAAAGTGAGAGAGAGACCACGAGTTTGAGAAAGTCTGAGTTGGTGAAGAGAATAAAGAACTAGCATAGTAAATGTATTGATTTAAGGATGTACAAGTATGGATGAGTCAGAGATTGGTAAATGCTCTATTTATCCTTCTTACATATTGAATGAATAAATTAATATTATCATGATCAAAATCGTTTATCTTCATTTATGAAAACAATTTTTAAGGGGAAATAACTACACACTGTGTGTGTGTGTGTGTGTGTATGTATGTGTGTGTGCATGTACTGCACAACAAACTATCTCCCTTGAAAATAAGAAGTGGCATAACTAATGTAAACAAATTATCTCCCTTTAATTAGTTAATATTGGCCTTGCGACCCGTATGAAAAAAGCTTCCCAGCAGGTTCCTCCATAGTAAAATCTGAAGCCATGGTGATCCCTGCGTGGTCGTTACCATTTAAGGGCTCACACAACTAAATGATCTACTACATGTTATTACTAGTGACTTCATCCCTTCATTTGCTCATTTGAAGTTCAAATGATATGAAATTCATATGAAAGTAAAGTTTGAAGTTTTTTCTATCGGAAAAATGTTGTTATTGTATAGATTTCATCACATATAAGAGCATGTACACAGATACTCGAAAGACAGTAACCCTGACATTTACAGTGCACTGGGAATTCCCATCTTTTTACACCTAGAATCCTAGGTCATTCTATTTTTAGTAGGAGTGTATATTTTTTTATTTTCCAAATCTCAAGACCCTACTCTTTATTCCCGTATATAGAAAGTACCCATTTCATATGTTATTAACTGAGGAGAACGGCTACAAGCCTAAGAAACACATTTTCCTCAGGGACTTAGTTCAGGTGAAACTGATTGGCTGATTTAGTCATGTGATTCCGGTATTGTTTATCAAATATGAAAGTTATAACTATCTGTAAAAAGTCTAAGTTGGTAATTAAATTTCAGTTACTTATGCTTGGTTTTTTATGTATGGGCGGGATTGCGTCTTAGAGAGACGACCATCACTGCGCCATTGAAACGTTCTTTTTAAGAACGCCGATGTGGCGCAGTGGTATAAGCTGCAGGTATTTCTGGCTAGGCGATTGGGTGCCGTAGATAGTGAGTTCGAGGCCCGGTCAGGGCACGAGTCAAAAAGTTGTCTTCCTTCATCATTTGTGTTGCTAGGTTATATATATACATATGTGCAACTTCCGAAAACCTATCCTTCTCAAAAATAATCATCTTTGATACCAATCGAAATGGCTATGTACAGAATTGATCTTTTCTTTATTATAGTACTAAAAAAACTTGCCAGTACCAATCCCTCTGAATTCTGAATACAAAACCGATTTTATGTCGAGAATGGATCAAATATACACAAAATCACTTCTGTAAACCGGTGTTACCTGAGCAACATGACAGACCAATCGTCCCTGAAATCAAAACCTGTGGTAATTTGTTGATATAAGCTTTGTCTTTGGGCATTATATAGTTGTACATAACACCCACGACATAAGGATCAGTATGATTCAGTTGTGTACCAATAAAAATGAACCAGATGAAACCCATGCAAATCGTCATGCATCATCGAAGTGGTATGGTCTGTTTACAATAAGGAAACAAGGGCTAGAAAGCTGGAGTTTCACATCTCATTTGCATGAGGCCCAAAACAGGTTATTTTTGCAGTGGACAAATTTGCACCCAATAATATAAGGAAGCTTAAAGTAGATCAGGCTCCATCTTAAAATACAAAATTGATGCCCTTTATAAGGTTGATAGGAACTAGTATTTTTTTTTTAAATTATTGTTCTTTTTTTTTTATTTGTAAAACCGATCTAGTTTGCAATGAAATTGATTATACCCATCATTGGGCCTATAAGCACAGAGGTGTAGCAACAGGCCGGATGCAGTTCGGTGCCAATGACAGCATTGTAATATGATAAGTGAAATGATATAATTATGACATATATTTACAATCAGTATTAGAACTTATTTAATCAGTTTTATTTTTATCAATTCTGCATTCTATGTATTCATTAACTTCCAACAACATATCAATGCTTCAAAGATACAAAACATCATTTTGTCAATAATTATGATTATTATTAATCCCAAATCCTATTGCATTCTGACTGGTCAAAATGGATAACTTTTCCAAACCAAACCCTCTCTAAACCGGCCAAATATTCATGTACTGTGCATGATCGGTTTAGAAAAGTTTCACTGTACATGTATGTATATATTCACTCAATCATTTTCAATGCCTAATTTTTTTCATGTTTCTTTCCTCAGAAAATGGCAAATGAATACTGCCGGAGTATGTTGCGGGTCAGTCTTGCCCAAATTTGTCAAAATCTGGGATGGAATGCTGCTCAAGCCACACCTCTGGAGCTTCTTACCGATGTTTTGGAGCGCTATCTTCTGGAAGTTGCCAAAGTCACTCATCGTTACTCTGAGCAATGTAATGTTTTCTTGTTTTAATTATTTTTCATATAGAATGTCATACAGGTATAGTTTCCTAATGATCCTTTGACCCATTCCATGGTTTAGGAAAAAAATGTAAAGTGTCTCTTAAAGTATCGTGCTGAAAAAAAATTCATATTGATAATGAATGCCATTTATTATGGCGTCATTGTGAGGAATCAATGTAAAGTTTTACCAATAATTGGCAGTAATTCTTTTCTAAGGAATGTCTTTCTGATTTGAGGTGTATTCAGGTATCATAGGTGATCATATAATATATAATCTTGTCCAGTATTTAAGTAGTTCCTATCTGTCTTTAAAATTGTGACTGTCAGTTACATGATTTCTAAATCATACTGGATCAAAATTTATGTGTAAAAATCAAGTACATGTACATGCATGAACAATTATATATAGTGTATGGCTATTAGATGTACATGTATCTTTGGTTTATATGTTATTCACAGTTGGAAGGACGGACCCTAACTTGGATGATCTAGGGTTAGCTTTTGGACACCTAGGTATACAGCTGGGAGAATTGGAAGACTATGTTCACCATGTTGACCCTTTGCCATTTGCTCATGAGGTTGTGTCCTTTCCGGTTCCAAAAAGAAACAACTTCCAGTTCCCAAGATCAGACAGCAGAGAAGTGCTGCAGAGAGATGAACACATTCCAGATCATCTCCCAGCAATGTTTCCTGGTTGGTATAAATCTTACTGTATATTGGGAAAATTTAATGAAACAAAATATTAGGGAATTATCATTCATTAACAGTAAATTGTCACACTCACAAAATCTGATGAACAATTTCCAAAAAACCGATAACAGTGCAATCACAGTTAAGCTATTGACAAGGGGAGATAAGTGCTACAGACCGTTTTATTCAAATTGGACCTGTAATTAAAGTGCAATGTTATTAATTGCCCTAGTATCTCCATAACATCCTAGAGACAATTCAGCCTTTCAGAGTTGTGTAGTATAAGTATATCTTTATCAGATGTGTGTTTTAAGCCTATAGCATTTTTGAAGCATAGAAATTAAAAATGTTTCCAATGATTTCCAGGAGTTCAGTTGAAACTATACAGAAGGACCCTAATTGATCTGACATTTATAAAACATCCTGTGTAAACCCTGTTTATTCCTTTTACATTTCAGTATTTTATCTGCATATTGTTGCTGAAGTGCATTAGCAGAAATAGTCCCAAGTACAATCCCTTTACAATGAGTAGTAATTGTGTGTACTACTTTTAGTGTTATGGTCATATATTCTTGTTCTCCCACATATAACACTGGTTTTTCAGAAGAGATTGAGCCTCCTCAGTCTCCTCCACACACAAAGCCAGAGAGCGGTATGTTGGCACCCCCTCCCACCACACCCATGGCTGCGTCACCCTCCGACATTCAGGTGGATGGTGCTGCAGTTAGCCCAGGATTGTCTGACAAGCGTCTTCTGACAAGCCCACCATCTGGGGGACCACCTTCCAAAAGGATCAGGTAATCCGACTTATTTGTAATTTGACAAGTTTGGAAAATTTTCTGGAAGCATTGACATCTGTGATATCAAAAGACTGATATTATTATAAAAACGGGTCAGATTTTAATTTTTTTTTTTTAAACTTATGGAATGGCTAACAGTGAGTCTTGCTATGACATACAGAAAATCTCCGGTCAGTTTGAATCGGGGGGGATAGTTCGAACACATGTTTTCTTAATAAAAACAATGATTTTCTAGCTAGTGTTAGTTCACACTCTGGTTTCCAAACTTGTCAAATATTAAAAAAGAACATAAAGTAAAAGATTTTCAGCAAACTCCATTGAAATCTCACAATGGTCGTCCCACAATGCCAAGCTTTAATCAACAGATGTGTTTAGGGTAATGGGTTGTATGTGTAATCATTGCCGTACGTCTCTGACAGAAAAAAAACATAAATATATCATATACATATTTTAGCATTGATTCAGTGTTTTTACATTGAATACATTGAAAAATACATCTAGCACGCGGCAGCTGATTGCAACTTTAGGTCCCAATAATGTATAACATGCGATATCAGTACTCACTATGTATGATAAACTAAGAAATCATCCATGTGTTGTCATATGCAGTGTTAACTAAGCATTTTGATTATTTAATTGCAACTGGACATCTCTTGATTATTGCCAATCAAGGCATTACCTGTAAACCTGTGCCCTCATACTAGGAAGGCAGGCCATGCAAAGTGATAATGAAAGAATCAGCTGCCCAGTCATGATGAGCGATGTGAGAATCACTTATGTTCAGTCAAAACAATCAACAGGTGTCCTAATTAGCGATGGGTAATTTTGCAGGTATCAAATAAATTTGGTAGATATTTCGACTGGGCAATTTAAAAGCAGACATGTTGATGTTCTGACCTTACTTTACTAGCATATATAGACCTATTTTTACAATAGCACTTTCGTAAATGCAACAGGTTTTGTAGACTATGTTTTCAGTATATTAAACAGACTATTCATTACAATAATGTATCAATAGTTTCTGATTCAAATAAAACATAAACATGCAGAGACTCAAACTTTACTTATTTATCTTATACAAGTTAGTCTAACTTTTGTGTCACATGAGAAACATGTACTGTTTATGGGTCTTTATCTACACAATAGTTGAGCAACTTCGCGATTCATATACTGTTACGATCATAATTATCACGAAATGAAGAAAGTTTATTGATCAGTTAACATTGAATTAGATAAAAGACTATAATTTTACTCATTTAGTTATAAATGTGCCATTGTTCAGGCCTTTGTTACAAATCGGATTTACATTAGATGTATCCGGTATGTGTTTGTGTCTTGATTTACTCATTGCCAAGATTTTTACCGATATCGACTGGGATAGTTTGAATTCACTGTTATTTTCTGAAGCATAATTTCTTATAATTTGGACAGGCTCATTTATATTTATTTGATTTTGTTGTACTGACCAAAGGTTTACCGTAATCCATGGGTGCAGAGGTAATCAATCGCTTTACACTATTTTTATGTATCTAGAGCAGAACTCTTGGTATTCGAAGATAGTTCAACCATGGATCATGTAAATGATGACTTGATGTGTGATTAGATCACTTTTTCTGTTACATTTTGTTATCTATCTCTCTGCAGACTGACCACGCTACCAGAGGAGGCAGCCCATTCCCAGTATGAGATGAAAAGCATGGCGATGAATGTTGCTGGGGAGGTGATGCCAACAGGTGGCTATATTGGCAAACTACCTGATGCCAAAACACCACCTCAGGGCTTCCCAAAGCGGTTTCCAAAGGACAATACTCGAGGTTCTTCATCAAAATCAGCACCTTTGGTATCTGTGGCCAGAGACATTCTTAGTGAGCTAAATAGCAAAAAGGATACAAATGAAGGCTCACAGAAGAAAGACAAGGATAAGAATTATTCAAATTCATTATCAAAAAAGAGTGGAATAAAGAAAAGATCTAATAATAGCTCAGAAAAGAAAGATGTATCCAAGACAAAGAGTAAAGTTAAAAAGAGCTTACTAACTCCAAAACCAAGGTCAAGGTCAAGGTCAAAGTCCCCGGCCAGGGCTAAAAGTCCAAAGGGAGCGGGAAATAAGAAAGGGCAGAATAAGATTCCTAGTGATAGTGGTGCTGGACTTTTCTCAGAAACAATTATGTTAGAGAGACAGAAAGGTCCCGTATCAGACAAAGGTAGGTCTAGTTCTCCAATTATCAAGAATAAAGATGAATCCCACAACATTGCAGTTACTTCTCATAAGAACAGGGATTCACCTAGATCTACTCCGCTGGATTTGAGTTGTAAAAAGGTTTCCAAACCCAGTGACTTGGAGGAAAAGAAACGTAGACTGGATGCTATAGAAAGTTCTATTGATAGTGTGCTAAGAAAATCTGCATTAAGCCTAACAGAGAATGAGCTAGACATCTCAGATAGCACATTTGTTCCATTAGAAATGGAAGAAGAAAATATAGAAGGATCTAAGGCAGTTGAGAAGGCAAAAGTAGAAGGCTCTAAGCCAGTGGAAAAGATAAAAGAGGTTAGTACTAGTTCCTCTATAGACGATACCATCAATGCTGTGATAGGGGCCGTAGATAGGACAGATACACCGGCAACTCCTGTGTCTGTGAAGGAGGAGGCTGTGGATCAGAGTACTATCACACCAACGCCAGCTCTCCAAACATCACCAATTGTCACAACACCAGTATTAACATCTCAAACATCTCCACGCAAAAAAGGGAGACCTCCTAAAAAAGGTAAATCTAAAGGCAACAAGAAGCCTTCTACACCTCCTGTTGCTCCTCCTGTCACAGCAGAACCTCCACCTGTTGTGGAGCCCAGGTCTCCAAAAGATGAAAAGTTTGCCGTGTTTGACTTTCCGGAGAGTCCACCAATGCGATCCACTCCTAAACCTGTTATTGCCCCATCTGTTCCTCCCCCACCTGTGATTGCTCCCCGAAGTCCCAGTCCTCCTCCACCTGTGGAACAGCCTGCTCCGGTTGTAGTGGAAGAACCACTAGCTCCTGTGATGGAGGAATCACTCGTCAAAGTTAAGGTGGAAGAGACTGCTCAAGTAACACCTACACCAGAGAAAAGCCACAACAAAGAAAAGGAGAAGCACAAGTCTAAGGTAAGACTTCATTTTCACGTTGTATGGGTCAAATTTTATCAGTCTAATCTTGTAAGGGTAAACTTTTAGCTGTGTAGTAAGAGTAAACTTGTATCTGTCTTGTAAGGGTTTACTTTTAGCTGTGTTGTAAGGGTAAACTTTTAACTGAGATGAAATAAGGGTAAACTTTTAGCAGTGTTGTAACGGTAAATTTTTAGCAGTGTTGTGAGGGTTAACTTTTATTAGGTCACCAACTGAGACAAAGTCTCAAGTGACCTATTCTAATCGCCTTTTGTCCGTTGTCTGTTCCTTCACAATTTACATTTTTAACATCTTCTCAATAACTAAGAGGCCTAGAGACCTGATATTGGGCATATATTATGCTGGGGTGAAGGACTATCAAGATTGTTCAAATGAATGATAACCTTGACCTTCATTCAAGGTCACAGGGGTCAAATATGCTAAAATCTTTAAATGACGTCTCTCTAAGCAATAGGCCCAGAGACCAGATATTGTGTCTGTAGCATGCTGGGGCATTGACATCAAATTCAATCCACAATCAAATCTGGCAAAAAATATCAAAATTTAGATGACCTTAAAGCCCATGTGCCTCTTGTCTGTGTTGGAAGGTTAAACGTTTATCTATACTGTAAGGGTAAAGTGTTAGCAGCTTTGTAAGGGTAAACTTTTATCTGTGTTGTAATAAGGGTTAATATTAAGCTGTGTTGTAAAGGTATACTTTTATCTGTCTTGTAAGGGTAAACATTTAGCTGTCTTGTAAGGGTAAACTTTTGTCTGTATTGTAAGGATAAACTTTTATCTGTCTTGTAAGGGTAAACATTTAGCTGTCTTGTAAGGGTAAACTTTTGTCTGTATTGTAAGGATAAACTTTTATCTGTCTTGTAAGGGTAAACTTTTGTCTATTTTGTAAGGGTAAATATTTAGCTGTCATGTAAAGGTAAATATTTAGCTGTCATGTAAAGGCAAAATTTTAGCTGTCTTGTAAGGGTAAACTTTTAGCTGTGTTGCAAGGGTGAACTTTTAGCTGTCCTGTAAGTTCAAACTTTTAGCTGTCTTGTAATAAGGGTTAACTTTTAGCAGTGTTGTAAGGGTAAACTTTTAGCTGTCTTGGTTGTCTTGTAGGTTCACATTTTGTCTGTTTGTAAGAGTCGGACTTATTCTTTCTTGTAAGCTTAAAATTGTATCCCTTGAAAGAGTTCAAACATTTTCTGTGATGGAATGATAATTTTTATCCGTCTTGTTAGGAAAAACTTTGTCTTGTCACAGTCAGACTCGATCTATTCTGGAATCCCTGCTTAGTTTTATATGGCCTGGTATATGAAAGTGAGTCCTTCAGTTTTGCCATGACCTATTCCAAGGGTGCGGAGAAGACTTTTGAATAGAGTTTGGAACCCTTGGATTTTGGAGCTGCGCATGTGTCTTTAGTGAAATAAAACAGGTACTGGGCTGCCCAAAATCATCTCAAACCTATTGAAAAAATGCATATGTAAACATTATTTATTTTATAATGTTTGCAAAACAAGTTGTACCAACTTATATAAATCACTTTTGCTGGCCTGAATAGAGGCATGAGGGAGCAGATTACCTGGAGAAAACCCACATAGTCAGGCAGGTGGCCCCATACCTTTTCACGTCCGATTGGGAAATCAAACCCTGGGCCACGTAGGTGAAAGGCAAGTGTGTTACCACTGTGCCGCCCGACCACCCACTAACCAGAAACAGGCAATAGGCAGAATTTATTTTATGTTACAGGAGCATAAAAAGGAAAAGAAGGAAAAGAAAAAGGACAAGGAAAAGAAGAAGAAAAACAAAGATAAGGACCGGGACAAAGAAAGAAGTAAACATAAAGACAAGAGTACCAAGGTAATTTAGTTTCAGATAATTAAATGCACTCTTTGAGCTATATAATATGTGCTAGTCAACATAACAGGTGGTATTACATTTGTAAATATTATTTACACTTTGAACTTGCTGACTGGTATCTCATATGACACTTGATATTGCGAGGACACTAAACTCTGTAAAAACAAACTTGTGAAGAAAGAAAAATCCAAAGGTCCGGCAAGATTTTTGTCTGAAATGTTACATTAGAAAAATTGACGAACAGGTTTATCCTCGTAAACAAACCTGTTCCAGGTAGTACTGTAGATTTGTTACATTTAATATTTACAAGAGTAAATATAGACTTGTCACAATACTTATGTACATCCTTTTTATTTCAGTCACCTGGTACTTTCCCTGCTGGTTTGACAAAACTGAAAATTCGACTGGGTAGTTCTCCTTTCTCCTCGACAGTGACGTACAGTTCCGAAGCCAAGGATCGATCTCCATCAGGCTCACCAGCACAGAGGCCAGAGATCCCCAAACTGTGAGTGACCATTAAAGCAGTTATGAAGTAGAAATGATAGAATATCAAAACAAGAGGATCTGAGACACAGCTTGGTTCTTTTTTAGCTCGTCTCTTCGAAGAAGAGTGAGAGCTTATGTTGTCACTCCGGCGTCGGCGTTGGTTTTTCAAATGTTATAATTTTTGGTGCAAGTGTTGAAAGGCATAATAATTTATGGTAATATGGTCCCTGTGGGGGTCAAACTATCCCCTGCCGGAGTTAAACTAAAAGATTTTTTGGAAAAAAACATATTTTTGAAAATTTTTGCGTTAAGTTTTCGGTGCAAGTGTTGAAAGGTATTAATACATCACTTTATAATTGTACTAGGTTGCTGATAATTGGTAATAGAGTCCCTCTGGGGTTAAACTATCCCCTGCCAGAGTTTAATTAAAAGAATTTTGGGGGGAAAATCCAGAATTTTCAAATTTTTGGTGCAAGTGTTAAGAGGTTTTAATACATCACTTTATAATTGTACTAGGGTGCTGATATTTGGCAATAGAGTCCCTATGGAGTAAGACAATCCCTTCCTGGAGTAAAACTTTAAAAAAAAATTAGATTTTTTCTTTTTAAATCTGTGTTTTTTTGTTTTTGTTTTCAAATCTTTGGACTTTGTGTTAAGTTAATGTTGTGAGTGTTGAAAGGCATAGTAATACATGGTTTTAGGTTCCCTGTGGGGGTTAAACTATCCCTTGCCGGAGTTAAACTGAAATATTTTTTGGGGGAAAAAACACATTTTTTAAAATTTTTGTGCAAATGTTGAAAGCTATTAACACATCACTTTATGATTGTACTAGGGTGCTGATATTTGGTAAAAGAGTCCCTATGGAGTTACACTATCCCTTCTTGGGGTGAAACTGAAAATAAAACAATGTGAAAATGCTCACAATTGACAATTTATGGCCTACTTCGGGCGTCAGCCATTTACCATAGTTAGGCTGTTCCTTCTAATGTGATTACATATGTGTATAAACAACAACCAATCACTGCCATGCTTCCAAATGATGACGCATGCGCAAACAAAGTCTAGTTGCTAAAGTCGGACCCATTCGGCTCAAGTGGTTAAGCAAAGTCGACTAGACATGCATATTGTAACTTCTTGTTTCTCGACACATTCGCAGTATATGTAACCAAAGTGAGTTCGCTTCTACAATAGTTAGATTATAGTCACTCTAGTCAGCGGCCGAAGTCGCCCGTTACCGGTCCACAGATTTCAAGGGAGACAACTCTCATTATGATAATATTTTGTCAAAAAATTGAAGAAATATGTCCAAAAGCAATTACATTTGTTTTCAATATATTCATTTAATCTACAACAGCATAGCTTGTCTCCCGAATGTTTGTCAATAAATAATTTATATATATATAAATTGGTATGGTTTTGAAAATTGCATGAATTCACAAAACATAATTTGATCAAGTAAACAATATAAATATTATTAATGCAATTTGCGAAACCATTCCAATAAATATATTTTAATTATTTTTTGACAGACATTTGCGAGACGAGCTATGCTGTTCTCCAACAGCTCTTGTCTAATATCTGATATGTACTACATTATAATGTGTACCTGGTAATAGAAAGTAGAACAAGACCGAAGAAAGCTGACTTTTGCCTACACTCTTGTTTGTAGGGATTGAAAGTCATGATAGTACTGTAATGTGAATACATGTTCATTTCTCCATGCTGAAAATGTGTAGCGTGTATTGTGTATGTGTATTGTATATGTGTATACACTTTACTTTTTTCTGCAGGGTCATCAAACCTATGCCACCACTCCCTGCGAGTCAGGACAGAGGATCTGACTCTCCCAAGACATCAACAAGCAACAGTAAATCCAGTAAAAAGGACAATAAATCTAAAAAGGATGCTGGGCATATTGTAGTGAAGAAAGAAGCGGTGTCAGAAAAACTGCCGTCTACCCCACCCGCTGTGACTAGAACACCATCCCCAGCTCCAGTAGCCAAAACACCCTCACCTGTAAAGAAAACCCCTTCACCTGTTCCCATAAAGCGTGAACCCTCCCCTGTGCCTCCGCCCAAACCTGTGACCCCAGTTCCTCCGCCCAAACCTGTGACCCCTGTGCCTCCGCCCAAGTCTGTAATCACTGTGCCAAAATTTATCGGGTCAGAGTCTCCAGACCGAAGTTCACGTGATGGGCCACCCGTTCTCAAAATGGAAATGATGGAGGAACCACCAGTCTTGACACCGCAACCTTCTCCCCACCACAAGACTCCTACACCACCACCCCCCAGGAATCCAACTCCACCCAAACCCAAACCTGCTCCTTCTCCCATTCCTAGCCCTAAACATTCCCCATCACCAATGCCTGTTTACTCCCCATCACCACCTCGAGTCAACTCTCCACCACCTTCAGCCTTTACCTCAAAATCAATGTCATCATCTCCTGTGAAGACACCGTCACCTTCTCGCACACGTACACCCTCTCCAATTCCTTCACTTCCTCCCTCACCCATTCATCAGCCATCGCCATCTCCCACACCTACAAAGCCCCCAACACCTTCCCCTACCCCGACACCTGCTCACTCTCCTTCTCCGGGCCCCCTAATTATCAAAGAAGCACCGGCCATTCCACCTATGCCACCCCCTTCTATTGGGACTGCATCACAAGCTTCAGCAACTGCCAAGACAGCCCTCCAAAGGACCGTCACATCTGAGACTATCGGAAGTTTCATCGTAAGTAATAATTCTAGTCTTTATTAGTGAAACACTAATTACTATGAACAACTGGAGGTTTTACTCAAGGTGGCTCTGTTTCCTCAAAGAATGTTGGACACAATTTTATCTCTCCATTTTGCAACATGATTATATTTGATACGGAAGTAATTGATACTTTAATAGCTCTGAAACTCTAAAAATGGTATCTTATATGTTGTAAGTAATAAAAGCATATGTCTTATGCAATCATGTTCTATAAATAACAAATTTGGTCATACACCATAACTTTATACAGTAGATGATGGAATAAGCTCTGCAACAGAATTTGTAAAAAAAAAAAAATCAAATTCATTTGCATGTAGTGCTGCTACTTACTACTGCATCAAACACAACTATATTGTCATTTCTACATAAAATCTGTTCTACTTAGCTGATATGATGATGATGTGAAGGACATCTTTTGTTTCTATTGGTGCCACTAAACTAAAGTTGTATGTTTCACTGTTTATATTTTTTCAGGATGCATCGTCAGGCGAAAAGATTTGGATTTGTCCAGCTTGTAAGCGACAGGATGATGGTAGCCCAATGGTTGGTTGTGACATCTGTGATGACTGGTATCATTGGTAAGATATACTTATTAGTTACAAATCATGTGTATGTTACATAGCAACAAATCATGGTATATAGCAACAAATCATGGTACATAGCAACAAATCCTGTTATATAACAACAAATCATGGTACATAACAACAAATCATGGTATATAACAACAAATCATGGTACATAACAACAAATCATGGTATATAACAACAAATCATGGTATATAACAACAAATCATGGTACATAGCAACAAATCATGGTATATAGCAACAAATCATGGTATATAGCAACAAATCATGGTATATGACAACAAATCATGGTATATAGCAACAAATCATGGTATATGACAACAAATCATGGTATATAACAACAAATCATGGTATATAGCAACAAGTCATGTTATATAGTAACAAATCATGGTATATAGCAACAAATCATGTTATATAACAAGAAATCATGGTATATAGCAACAAATCATGGTATATAGCAACAAATCATGGTATATAACAACAAATCATGGTATATAGCAACAAATCATGGTATATAGCAACAAATCATGGTATATGACAACAAATCATGGTATATAGCAACAAATCATGGTATATGACAACAAATCATGGTATATGACAACAAATCATGGTATATGACAACAAATCATGGTATATAGCAACAAATCATGGTATATAGCAACAAATCATGGTATATGACAACAAATCATGGTATATAGCAACAAATCATGGTATATAACAACAAATCATGGTATATAACAACAAATCATTGTATATAACAACAAATCATGGTATATAGTAACAAATCATGGTATATAGCAACAAATCATGGTACATAGCAACAAATCCTGTTATATAACAACAAATCATGGTACATAACAACAAATCATGGTACATAACAACAAATCATGGTATATAACAACAAATCATGGTATATAACAACAAATCATGGTACATAGCAACAAATCATGGTATATAGCAACAAATCATGGTATATAGCAACAAATCATGGTATATGACAACAAATCATGGTATATAGCAACAAATCATGGTATATGACAACAAATCATGGTATATAACAACAAATCATGGTATATCGCAACAAGTCATGTTATATAGTAACAAATCATGGTATATAGCAACAAATCATGTTATATAACAAGAAATCATGGTATATAGCAACAAATCATGGTATATAGCAACAAATCATGGTATATAACAACAAATCATGGTTTATAGCAACAAATCATGGTATATAGCAACAAATCATGGTATATGACAACAAATCATGGTATATAGCAACAAATCATGGTATATGACAACAAATCATGGTATATGACAACAAATCATGGTATATAGCAACAAATCATGGTATATAGCAACAAATCATGGTATATGACAACAAATCATGGTATATAGCAACAAATCATGGTATATAACAACAAATCATGGTATATAACAACAAATCATTGTATATAACAACAAATCATGGTATATAGTAACAAATCATGGTATATAGCAATAAATCATGGTATATGACAACAAATCATGGTATATAACAACAAATCATGGTATATAACAAATAATGGTATATAACAACAAATCATGGTATATAGCAACAAATCGTGGTACATAACAACAAATCATGTTATATAACAACAAATCATGGTATATAACAAATCATGGTATATAACAACAAATCATTGTATATAGCAACAAATCATGGTATATAGCAACAAATCATGGTATATAACAACAAATCATGGTATATAACAACAAATCATGGTATATAACAACAAATCATGGTATATAACAACAAATCATGGTATATAACAACAAATCATGGTATATAGCAACAAATCATGGTATATAACAACAAATCATGGTACATAGCAACAAATCATGGTATATAACAACAAATCATGGTATATAGCAACAAATCATGGTATATAACAACAAATCATGGTATATAGCAACAAATCATGGTATATAGCAACAAATCATGGTATATAGCAACAAATCATGGTGTATAGCAACAAATCATGGTACATAGCAACAAATCATGGTATATGACAACAAATCATGGTATATAACAACAAATCATGGTATATAGCAACAAATCATGGTATATAGCAACAAATCATGGTATATGACAACAAATCATGGTATATAGCAACAAATCATGGTATATAACAACAAATCATGGTATATAACAACAAATCATGGTATATAGCAACAAATCATGGTATATAGCAACAAATCATGGTATATGACAACAAATCATGGTATATAGCAACAAATCATGGTATATAGCAACAAATCATGGTATATAACAACAAATCATGGTATATAGCAACAAATCATGGTATATAGCAACAAATCATGGTATATAGCAACAAATCATGGTATATACAACAAATCATGGTATATAGCAACAAATCATGGTATATGACAACAAATCATGGTATATAACAACAAATCATGGTATATAGCAACAAATCATGGTATATAGCAACAAATCATGGTATATAGCAACAAATCATGGTATATAGCAACAAATCATGGTATATAAACAAATCATGGTATATACAACAAATCATGGTATATACCAACAAATCATGGTATATAGCAACAAATCATGGTATATGACAACAAATCATGGTATATAGCAACAAATCATGGTATATAACAACAAATCATGGTATATAACAACAAATCATGGTATATAACAACAAATCATGGTATATAACAACAAATCATGGTATATAACAACAAATCATGGTATATAACAACAAATCATGGTATATAGCAACAAATCATGGTATATAGCAACAAATCATGGTATATAGCAACAAATCATGGTATATAACAACAAATCATGGTATATAACAACAAATCATGGATAATAGACAACAAATCATGGTATATAACACAAATCATGGTATATAACAACAAATCATGGTATATAGAACAATCATGGTATATACAACAATCATGGTATATAGCAACAAATCATGGTATAGCAACAAATCATGGTATATGACAACAATCATGGTATATAACAACAAATCATGGTATATAGCAACAAATCATGTATATAGCAACAAATCATGGTATATAGCAACAAATCATGGTATATAACAACAAATCATGGTATATAACAACAAATCATGGTATATAGCAACAAATCATGGTATATAGCAACAAATCATGGTATATAGCAACAAATCATGTTATATAACAACAAACAGGTAAAAACAAATCATGGTTTTAAACAACAAATTTTGTATTAACAAAAAATATGGTAATAAAACAAATCATGGTAATGCCAAAATGGATATAACAAAAAATCATGTTTACAACCAACAAATAGGTATAAAACAAAAAATCAGGGGTAATCAAAAAATCTGGTTATAAAAACAAATCAGGGTTTAAAAAAAAATTGACAAAAAAAATCAGGGGTATATAACAACAAATCTTGGTATATAGCAACAAATCGGTAAAATACAACAAATAAAGGTAATAAAAACAATCAGGGTTATAGAAAAAATATGTTAATAGAAAAAATCATGTAATAACAAAAACATGTTATACAAAATCGGGGAATCCAACAAACAGGTATTGCAAAAAATCAGGTAAAAACAAAAAATTTTGGTATATACCCCAAAAATCATGGAATGAACAATCATGGTATAGAACAAATCATGGTAAAATAAAAAAATAGGGTATATAACAAAAAATCATGGTATATAACAACAAAATCATGGTATATAACAACAAATCATGGTATACAACAACAAATCATGGTATATAACAACAAATCATGGTATATGACAACAAATCATGGTATATAACAACAAATCATGGTATATAGCAACAAATCATGGTATATAACAACAAATCGTGTTATATAGCAACAAATCATGGTACATAAAACAACAATCATGGTATATAGCAACAAATCATGGTAATAGACAACAAATCATGGTATACACAAATCAGGTATAATACAAATCATGGTATATAGACAACAAATCATGGTATATAGCAACAAATCATGGTATATAGCACAAATCATGTTACATAGCAACAAATCATGGTATATGACAACAAATCATGGTATATAACAACAAATCTATGGTATATACAACAAATCATGGTATATAACAACAAATCATGGTATATACAACAAATCATGGTATATAACAACAAATCATGGTATATACCAACAATCATGGTATATAGCAACAAAATCATGGTATATACAACAATCATGGTAATAGCAACAAATCATGGTATATAACAAAATAATGGTATATAACAACAAATCATGGTATATAACAACAAATCATTGGTATATAACAACAAATCATGGTATATAGCACAAATCATGGTAGATAGAACAAATCATGGTATATAACAACAAATCATGGTATATAACAACAAATCATGGTATATAGACAACAAATCATGGTATATAGCAACAAATCATGGTATATACAACAAATCATGGTATATAACAACAAATCATGGTATATACAACAAATCATGGTATATAACAACAAATCATGGTACATAGCAACAAATCATGGTTATAACAACAAATCATGGTATAATACACAAATCATGGTATATAGCAACAATCATGGTATATAACAACAAATCATGGTATAATACTATAGAACAAATCATGGTATATAGCAACCAATCATGGTATATAGCAACAAAATCATGGTATTATAGCAACCAATCATGTTATATAGCAAGCAATCCATCGGTACATAACAACAATCATGGTATATAGCAACAAATCATCGTATATAACAACAATCATGGTTTATTATCGCTAACAAATCATGGCTATATAGTACAAATCATGTACTATAGCAACAAATCATGGTATATAACAACCAAATCATGGTATATAACAACCAAATCATGGTATATCGTAACCAAATCATGGCTATATAGGCACAATCCATGGTTATAATGAACAAGTCATGGTATATATAGCAACAAATTCATGGTATATAACAACGAAATCATGTTACTATAACAACCCAAATCATTGTATATAACAACAAGTCATGGTATATAGTACAAATCATGGTATTATAGCAATCAATCATGTATTATAACAACAATCATGGTATATAAACAGAATCATGGTATATATCAACAAATCATGGTATATAGCAACACAATCATGGTAATATAAGCAACAAATCAGTGTTACTATAACCAGAAAAATATGGTATAAAACAAAAAATATGTTATAAAAACAAATCGGGTTAAAAATATGAAAAATCATGGTAATAAAACAATCATGGTTATAAAAACAAATCGGGTTATAACAAAAACGGAAATACCAAAAATCTGGTTTTAAAACAAAAATCGGGTTAAAATAACAAATCTGGTAAAAAAACAAATCGGTAAAAAACAACAAACAGGGGATATAAAAAAATTTGGGATATAAAACAAATATGGAAATTACAACAAATCTGGTAAAAACCAAAAAAACGGGTTTAAAAAAAAATCATTATACAACAAATCGGTATTAGACAAATCAGGTATTACAAAAAATCAGGTAATACCAAAATCTGGTTCAACAAATCTGATATACAAAAATCATGGAAAATGAACAAATCATGGATATAAACAAATCATGGTAATACAAAAATCATGGAATAAAAAAAAAGGTAATAAAACAATCGGGTATATGAACAAATCGGGAATAACAAAAAATCATGGTATATAAGAACAAGTCATGGTATATAACAACAAATCATGGTATATAACAAGAAATCATGGTACATAACAACAAATCATGGTATATAACAACAAGTCATGGTATATAATAACAAATCATGGTATATAGCAACAAATCATGGTATATAACAACAAATCATGGTATATAACAAGAAATCATGGTATATAGCAACAAATCATGGTATATAACAAGAAATCATGGTATATAGCAACAAATCAGGTTATATAACAAGAAATCATGGTATATAGCAACAAATCATGGTATATAGCAACAAATCATGGTATATAGCAACAAATCATGGTATATAGCAACAAATCATGGTATATGACAACAAATCATGGTATATAGCAACAAATCATGGTATATGACAACAAATCATGGTATATAGCAACAAATCATGGTATATAGCAACAAATCATGGTATATGACAACAAATCATGGTATATAGCAACAAATCATGGTATATAGCAACAAATCATGGTATATGACAACAAATCATGGTATATAGCAACAAATCGGGTTAATACAACAAATCATGGAAATTTAAAAATCGGGATTAACAAAAATCAGGGTTATGCCAATCAGGGTAATAAAAAAATCATGGTATATACACAAATCTGGTAAAAATACAACAAATTATGGTATATAACAATAAGGGTAATACAACAATAGGTTACCAAAAATTGGTAATAACAAAAAATGGTATATAACAAAAAATATGGTATATAAAAAAAATCATGGTAATACAACAACCATGTTTAACAAAATCGGGTAATGAACAAATCTTTTTTAATCACAAATCAGGGTTATAACAAAAACCATGAATAACAAAAAATCAGGGAAATAAAAACAATCTGGTAAAAACAACAATCATGGTATATACAAAAAATCTTTTTAAAATCAAAAAATCAGGGTAAAACACAAATCAGGTAATACAACAAATCTGGTAAGAAAAAATCAGGGGGTTTAAAGAACAAACGGGTATAAAACCAAAAAATCTGTATAGCAACAAATCATGGTATATAGCAACAAATCATGGTATATAACAACAAATCATGGTGTATAGCAACAAATCATGGTACATAGCAACAAATCATGGTATATGACAACAAATCATGGTATATAACAACAAATTATGGTATATAGCAACAAATCATGGTACATAGCAACAAATCATGGTATATGACAACAAATCATGGTATATAACAACAAATCATGGTATATAACAACAAATCATGGTATATAACAACAAATCATCGTATATAACAACAAATCATGGTATATCGTAACAAATCATGGCATATAGTAACAAATCATGGTATATAAGAACAAATCATGGTATATAACAACAAATCATGGTACATAACAACAAACCATGGTACATAACAACAAATCATTGTATATAGCAACAAATCATGGTATATAGCAACAAATCATGGTATATAGCAACAAATCATGGTACATAACAACAAATCATGGTATATAACAACAAATCATGGTATATAACAACAAGTCATGGTATATAACAACAAATCATGGTATATAGCAACAAATCATGGTATACAGTAACAAATCATGGTATATGACAACAAATCATGTTATATAACAACAAATCATGATATATAGCAACAAATCATGGTACATAGCAACAAATCATGTTATATAACAACAAATCATGGTATATAACAACAAAAAATCATGGTACATAGCAACAAATCATGGTATATAACAACAAACCATGGTATATAGCAACAAATCATGGTATATAACAACAAATCATGGTATATGACAACAAATCATGGTATATGACAACAAATCATGGTATATAGCAACAAATCGTGGTACATAACAACAAATCATGGTATATAACAACAAATCATGGTATATGACAACAAATCATGGTATATAGCAACAAATCGTGGTACATAACAACAAATCATGTTATATAACAACAAATCATGGTATATAGCAACAAATCGTGGTACATAACAACAAACCATGGTATATAACAACAAATCATGGTATATAACAACAAATCATGGTATATAACAAATCATGGTATATAACAACAAATCATGGTATATAACAACAAATCATGGTATAAGCTTATAGCAACTAATCATCGTATATAGCAACAAATTATCGTATATAGCAACAAATCATCGTAAATAGTAACAAATCATGGTATATAACAACAAGTCATGGTATATAACAACAAATCATGGTATATAGCAACAAATCATGGTATATAACAACAAACCTTGGTACTACATATCACTTGTATTTTGTGTTGGATTTATTTTTCGCTGTAATATATGAGGAGAATATATGTCATGAATTTAAATAACTCGCAATTACATGTATTTTACAAAAATAACAACTCTGGATGGCATCCATATTGATTCCATCTGTATTTTACTGTCATAACTTGCTTTTATAGGCGTAAGTCTTATACATATGTATTTGAATTCAGACATCTTTAGAACTCATCCTGGTATTGCTGACAAAATTGATTCATTCATATGTACAGCCATAGGTAGAAGGTCAAGAGATTGAGCACTTGTACCACAATGAATAGAGTTGGAAAACCCTGATGCTATTTTTGTATTGGAAAGGTGATAAAATGTTAAACATAAAAAAACAGCAGCCAAACTACCAGTTTCCCCTTTAATAGCTCATCATTTGTGTATTTAAAGTCATTTCTAGAACAGTGCTGGTGAAATAATGTATTGCAAATTCGTCTGAAGAGGCAAATTCATGAAATAAAGTATCCACGAAATCTAAATGATTTCTAGTATATAGCATCATTTCAGTGATATATAGGTGCAGAGGATCTGGTTTAAGAAAAGAAGAGTTATGAGATGATAACGTATATTAAAGACAGGAAATTTCTGTTCCCAGTTGTTGTAAACCTAATATAGACCAATGTCAGCTGAGTTCATTCTTTATTTAATTTGCACAATGAAGTTCAAACTTTAATGTAAGTTTTGTTTTTTGATGAATGTTTCATTTAATTTTGTTTTTTTCTTTTGTAGGGAATGCATAGGAATTAACAAGGAGCCAGAGGAAGACAGCTGGTATTGTAACAAGTGCTTGGCACCTACAAGGAAACCTTCCAAGCGTGGGCGGGGCGGTGGGCGTGGTAGGGGCAGAGGAAGGGGAAGGAAGAAATCTTTGAAAGAATGATGTTATAAAACTCAAGGAACAGTCATTAAATGATTCCTTTGTTTGTTCCCCAATATTATACTTAAATGGCAGCGATGGTTTATAAAGAATGTTTCATGTTGTTACATTACTTCTAAATGTATGAAATACTTGATATAAGGGACAGTTTGTTTAGTACAAGTACCACTTGGTGGACAATGATTAAGCTCCCACATGATATTTTATCCAAAAGGATAGACTGACCTTACTGCCAATCAGTTATGAAAGCCTACAGTTGCACAAGATTCTTCGATGTGAATAGATATGCGCCAAACAAACACATTTCTAAGTAGACTTTTACCTGCTACCAACTGGGCCTAGTTGTTCAAAAGGTGATTAGCTTAATCACTTAATTAGTGAAAATCTCATTTCTCCTTTACTTCAAATAATATGTGCGTATATTCTTCAAAATCAGGTGTATAGTTTCAGAAAATTTTGTGAATAAGTTTGATCAGAAATTATTCTATCAGGATTTTAATATTGTTGTTAAACTGTGATTAGCCTAATTACCTTTTGAACAACTTGGCCCAGGTGATTAAGTTTATCCTCCAAACAAATATGACTGCATTCGTCACATTTTAAGCATCTTGTTAATTGTTGAGTTTGAGGACAAGTATGGTCATATAGATTTTTTTAAAGTATTTTTTCTGTCCTATCATGGAAAAATTAGAACAGAGACTTAATGTGTTCATTTGTATTTATTCAATTATGACTTGTTACAGTTTTATAGTTTAGATATTTTCTCATTTTATTTAATATGAAGTTCGACTTTTTGGTAAAAAGTACAGCGAACTTGATGGATGAAAATGTATACATTGTAATAAAATTGTATACTGTATATTGAAGCAGTGTTTGTTTGATTATTCAGATTATTTTAAACTCGTGAAGCAAAGTGTATTGATATATGTTTTGTGTCTGCCGTTCAAATTAAATTTAACGGCTTCTCCATCAGAAATTAAAGACACTTGGTCAGAAATTAAAGACAATTGTTCAATATTACACTAGAAGTTACCCGGATAGAGCAGTATAAATTCCTCAAATAAATGCCTACTTCTGAGTTCACAGTCAGATAACTTTAAATTGTGGTATCTAGAGCCATGGTATATTAAGACTAGCCCAACTAGTCTTTGAATTGTCTAAGGGTCGGATATCATTATTGAGACCTGAGTTAGATGTTTTCAAATGTGGATATTGAAATGAAAGCATAATCAAATGTCAACATTGACCTGGATAGGGGCACTGAGCCAAACAGAGTCGAGTTCTAACTTTAATACAAGGGAGAACAAACTGTATAAAGAGAAAACTGTACAAGAGAATCGTAGAAAAAATCGAAGATAATAAGACCAATACATGTAAGTGTTTTCTGCTTCGACGGCATCAACCACGCTTTTTTTGTAGGATGCCCTGTGTGTTCAGTAACTGAGATATGAAGTAGGCAGCTGTTGTAGATATTTCATGGTTTCAGGAGGTTATATAGAGGTAAGATGGATATCACCGGATATGTATGAAATCGAAAAACTCCACAAGGTCTTTATTCCCTAAGTTCTTCAGCTAAACATGTCGGCCAAGAAAGGGTTTGTCCTCAAGGTATGCCAATAATCTGTTTAAAACTCCTGCCACCTACCAAAATGAAGAAACTGTCAACCAGCTGTCGATGTCACTACTTCGTCCCTGTATATATACACATCTCGTTTGGTCTAGCCGTGTTTTTAGCCCACCATCATCAGATGGTGGGCTATTCAAATCGCCCTGCCTCAGTGGTCCGTGGTCCGTCCGTCCGTCCGTAAACAATTCTTGTTATCGCTATTTCTCAGAAAGTACTGAAGGGATCTTTCTCAAATTTCATATGTAGATTCCCCTTGGTGCCTAGTTATGCATACTGCGTTTTGAGACCAATCGGAAAACAACATGGCCGACAGGCAGCCATCTTGGATTTTGACAATTGAAGTTTGTTATCGCTATTTCTCAGAAAGTACTGAAGGGATCTTTCTCATATTTCATATGTAGGTTCCCCTTGGTGCCTAGTTATGCATATTCCATTTTGAGATCAATCGAAAACAACATGGCCGACAGGCAGCCATCTTGGATTTTGACAATTGAAGTTTGTTATCGCTATTTCTCAGAAAGTACTGAAGGGATCTTTCTCAAATTTCATCCTCTGGGATCTCTTGTTCATACCAGTTTTCTGCAGATTTTTAATCAATGCCATAATGCAATTGTATCTTTCATGTTATATCACCATCCATAGACAATAAAATTCAAATAAACGAACGTATATACTCCACCAGTTTGGCAGTGCATGTATAAGAGTGGCAATGTCAACTATTCCCATAGAAAAATAAAATACGAAACTAAATAGGAACGTACAAGCAGGGACGTACATACTGTATGTACGTCCCTGGTACAAATTAAAAAAATATGTTTTATATTTATTCAACATATCGGCTGTACCTTGTGGAACATTAGCCTCTTAACCCCGAGTCTTATTCCTACATAGTGCAAGGTACAGTTAATGTATATCACATTTTGTTCTAGGGCTTCTTCCAAATATGATTACAAAGACGCGGGATGCTGAATTGAGTTTTCTTATATCGTCATCATGGTCACATTGGAAAAGTTATGGTTCTTCGTGATTTACAAGGAAACGCTTCCCTAAAATACAACAGAGAAGGGGGGGGGGGGGGGGGGAGGGGCTAGACATTAAAATTCCTCGCTATCTTTCCTGGATAGCTTATGCTTCTTCTTTAAGATATAATTATTTCTAGGACCAATAGTCATTAAATAACAGTTGAATTGTACAAACAATCAAATGCTGACAGACGTGTAGCCAGGCGTACGCTAGTACGCCCGGGCTCCCACATCATTTTGTAAAGATAACATTTTTGCTTTCATTTAATTATTTTCAAGAATTATTCTTTTGATAATATCATAACATTCCCACTAGACTACCATACTACGGTGGGGAATCACGTGGTCAAAAGATACGATTTCAAAATGGCGGCCACCTGTGTAGAAAGCATAAAATGAGATAAGACACTGAAAATAATCATTACATAGGCTTTTCATAACTGTGAGCATACGCTATACTATAATTTAGACATGTCCATACCTCATGTATGCTGGAACAGTCCATAGTTTTCCGTAACATTCTGACCGAAATTTTGAATCGAATTCGTCAGTGGAAAATCCTTTCAATTCGAAATTTTGGTCAGAAAGTTACGGATAACTACAAACTCCCAGCACACATGAGGTATAGATATGTCGAGATTATAGTGACATATGCTCGCCACAATAAAAAAAATCCTATGTCATGAGTATTTTCAATATCTTACCTCATTTCAAGTTTTCTACACTAGCGGCCGCCATTTTGAAATCGTATCTTCTAACCACGTGATTCCCACCGTGCATCGCACAATGCGATTTCGTAGTTTCATTGGTAACAGCTGAACACATCGTCAGCCCTGTCTGCCGTCTTACCAGAGAAATCGGTTGACCTTCTGATAGCGTCAAAAGTGTGTCATACGTTTATCAAAACCTTGTCAAACGAACGTGTAGATGGCAATGTATGGGATGCCATATATAATAAGGCTGTCGATTTGGCAGGAAAGGACATACTTCCTTCTGTTCTGAGAGGAGCTGCAAGACTGACGTATCGAGCAATTGTGCCAGCAACAACCATTTCCTTGGTATCGGAAGAGAAATCTGTATCTGCCGTTTATTGACATTTCGTCACAGATTCAAAGATTTACTGTGGAATTTAATTTGCCTACAAACTTTCCTGACATGAACGATGTACACCTGGCTCATCGTTCGGTGATCACATACCTGCCACTGACAATGTACAATCAGAGACCTATTATTTAGGTCTCTGGTACAATTTAATACAGAGGTTCAGTGATGGAAGACCAGATGACAAGAGGTTGCCAGGTCGGAGAGAAAAAGCAACAGTCGCTGCAACACCAGTTTGAACCTAAACTGTATCAGACCGTCTCACGGTATCTAGAGATTCTCCAATGTATGCCTATTACGTCTGCGGTTGCGGAACGTTCCTTCAGAATCATGCGTCGGCTAAAGACATACCATTGCCGGAGAACGAATGTCCTCTCTGGCATTGTTACATGCGTATCGCGACTACTCTATGTAACGGAAGGAGAAAATGTAGCAGCCAGACAGGGGTTCTTTAAATGTTTGTTAAAATATATTATTAAATGTCTCAATTATATCCCTCAGAATAGCTCTAAATATCACCTCTGTGCATCTAGAAATATTAAAAAAAAACAAAAAAAAAACGGGGAGCCCTCGTTCCCCTCTTACGAGAGTCAGAAAAGCCTGTCCGACCGGGCTTCCACTTTCATTTAGGTCTGGCTACGCACCTGGCAAAACCACCATTGGTTGCAACGGGTTCCCCGTTTGTCCAAGGGAAAGGGGTAAAGTGAAAGGAACTCGTTGACTATTCATTTAAAACAGTGTTGAAAAATATTGTAGAGAAAACTGGTGTAGGGTATCACCAGCCTTCTCTAGAAGACTAATGAATGCTCCCGTATCCCAAAACCCATACAATGTAGTGACAAGTACTCACGTGTAGTGGCTGTATGTATACATTGCGGGGTTCAGGATCAAAGAGGCCGCTCTCTGACACCCCGCGGGATTAAATACTAGCTCACGTGCGAAATGAGTTCCAACCAAGGGAGATAACTCCCCCGATTTTCACTACACTCCTCCCTGTTTTATGAACGCCCCCTCCTGGACTCTGTACACTCCCTGGGAAGAATTGGTGGGCGTCCTAGCATTCATGGATCCGCTGGCATGGAGGGCTCCAGATTCCAGGGTTGATGATCTTCCGAGGGACGACGAGGGTGTGTGCCTCCTTAAGCTAGATCTAATCCTATGTCTGTTGTCTAACTCCCATGACTGATAACGGTGCACTTTGGAACCGTTACTGACATGGGATATTCTTTCAGAATAGCCGATATCCTAATTTCTAAGATTCTATTTTTGTTTTCCTATTAGCAGCTATGTATATAACTGCTGTGTTAGACGACGGTCAGAGGGTTTTATCCTCAGACTTCCTAGCATTTAACCCTATAGCTATAACTGAGTATATATTTAAATATCCAAACCTAAGGGAGTTTGGGTTGTTCCGAAGGCCCCAACCTGAGAAAACCCAGGGGTTCCTTGAACAACCATTTACTGTTTAATGTGGAGGGATTTTTATTGTGGATTAATGCAACTTACTTTACGAAATTATATCTGCTGAGATGAGGAATAACTATCTGTGCAACTGATATATGTACAATATTTACATTCCCCTATCCGAGGAAAGGCTTTAGGTTGCTTGTTAAGCCCCAGTTCGGATGAGGGTTCCACTACTAAGTGGTAGGTCCCAGTACCCGACGGTTCAATGGGCAACACTAGTACTTAAGCCATAATTGATCCTATATACATTAGATGTATCTTAACCAATTAAACCAAAACTGATAGTTTCATAGGACAAAAATACTAGGAGTGTAGTCACCCCATTCCCTCCCCCCTTTTATTGGAGAGCACTCTTGATAAAACACTACTTATACTAGAAGTGTACTCCCCCCTTTTACTGGAGAGCACTCCTGATAAAAACACTACTTATACTAGAAGTGTACTCCCCCCTTTTACTGGAGAGCACTCCTGATAAAAACACTACTTATATTAGAAGTGTACTCCATTCCTCACCCCCTCTCTTAAGATGAGGTGTGGTCTCTGTGACCAATGGCTACCTGATAACCTGATCGATTTTTAATTATATGTATGTATTAGTTCTCATGGGAGGTTCTCACAGGTAAGCTATATACCTGTTAATGCAACTAGTCTCCACAGATTCCTCCCCCTTCACCTGAACACTCAAGGGAGGAGCCTGCGGTGACCTCGAGAACTTGTGGTGGAGGTATAGAACCTCACACCTTATCAATCTGTTGGTGTTGTGACAGCGTGCACACCCCCATAGGCTCTCCAGTCCATACATTGAGGAGATCTCTCTGGTTGATTGCACGCACCCCTTGAGGGACTTGAAGTTCCATCAGCACCAGAGTGCCTTGAACTCTAAACCCTCCTTCCGAGAATTGGAGAATTCCGATAACTCATCAAGTATATATATATTATATATATATATATATCAACTGGGATGCTGCCTGCTGAGGTTCCACTGGAAACCCGCGGTGCACATTACTGGTTACATACACTTTAATACTTGCCCCCTTGAGGTTTTACCAATAATTTGGAACCCTAGGTGGCATTTCTCTATTCTGGATATTAGGGGCTCCACCGTCACCTCCAGCTCCTAGAAAGCGGTGGCAAGGTGGATATCAGGTTTGGTGTTTGCTGAGGCCAAACCCTCGACCTCCCACAGAAGGTCGTCAAACCCCTCTTACTGGAAATCCATGCTGAAACAGAATGATTGCCTGACGGGGGGTAAGGGAGCTAAACACTAATAGATTCAACCCCAGTATCTGATGTTTTCTTACCCCCTAGTCCTGTATCAGCCCCTTCCCAATGGACCTTAATGTCCAACTTATGGGGAGTTTTTGTCTCCCTGTATGGGAGAGTGATATAGGGCCCCATTCTTCCCCTAGACTGCATGAGTAGGTACCCCCGGGGTCAATCTTCCATGGTTTGACAGACATACTCAGCGGACCCTGGTTCTGTTGGCGCGAAATCCCACGACACTGCGGATAGCGGCCCTTCAGCGCGTTCTCGCGTATGGGTACTACCGACACGTTTTTAAGAAGCTCTGATCCACCTCCTGGGTTCGGATCATTCTGGGTCTTCCATGACACGTCTCTGTTGGAATGGGCTTCTCCTGGGGGCTCAGTGTGTGGTTCCCTGACAGGAAGAGGCATATGGGGCTCCACTGTCTCTAGTCTCATGACGTCCTTCTCCCCTTGCAATTTTGAAGTCACCGACCGCCTTCATAATGGCATGATCCAACCCAGAGGATACTGATGTGTTGCCAAATAATGGCCCCACGGCACTGGAGTTGGGCTGAACCATGACCGGCTGCCGGGTGGTCTCGTTCCAGCTGACATCACAAAATCCTATTGAGTTTGAGGGAATAGTTGTCTGAGCAGTGGACACCATGGGTGGTTCCTGTGGGTTCTCCATGAAGGTGTGAGAGGGATTACCTGATCTCCCATTAGTAACCTGCCGGAGTTCATGTCCAGGATACAGTTGTTCTTGGCTAGGAAATCCACGCCCAGCAACATATCATCTGTGATCGGTGTTTCACATACCGTCCAGGGGGTCACCGTGGTTCCTAACCCAATGAGTAGGTCCTTAATTTCCCATACATTCTCCGCGTTGCCGGTGAATCCTCTGAGCTGTACCCTCTTACCCAGTATTAGTGGTCCATTCATGTGGTCCAGCAATCCTCTCCGGATCAGTGTCATAGTGGCGGCTGTATCCACAACTGCCCTTATGGACGTTCCATTCAAAGTTACTGGTATAGTGAGACTGCTGCCCTCTGTGACTACCAGCTTTATTTCCCTATGTGGGAACGGATCCCTGGACCCCTTGTTTGATGGTGACGGAGAGCGGGACCGACTAAGAAAACCTTTCCGACGGTCTGGGGACATGGAATTGTTCACCTGGACGCGGCTGTTGTCCGTGCTGCCCTGGCTCTTACCATTACCCCCTCCTGGTGGCATGGAGTTACGTCCTCGGTCTCCTTTCGGGGTTACGATTCCCTTCGCGATAAGGAGGTTACCAACGTGGTTCCCCCGCAGGCGGGTAATAAGGCAACACCTCACCTCCATCCGGATTGTGGTACGGAGGTGGGGGCTGTGGCTGATAGTACGATGTTCCGGTTGTTCCACCATGCATGAACGATCGTTTGAGATCGTTTACCTCATCACGTAGCATTTCAATAACCACTCGGGCACGACGCGGATTGCGGGCGCGCCTATTGCCCACGGCCCCTCGATCGGTTGAGCCGCGCCGAGAACCGTGGTCGTCCCGATTATGCCTATCATATGTGTGCCTCCCCCCTCTGGGTCTCTATGGTATACTGACTGTCTATCTACTGAACCCCTATGGGTATACCTAGTTGGTGTATCCCCCATGTGGGTCTCTGTTCCCATATTGGGAGGAGGTTTACTATCCCCTGAGTTATCCGGTTTAATATTATATAGCAACAAATCATGGTATATAGCAACAAATCATGGTATATAGCGATAAATCATGTTAGATAGCAACAAATCATGGTATATAGCAACAAATCATGGTATATAACAACAAATCATAGTACATAACAACAAATCATGGTATATAGCAACAAATCATGGTACATAGCAACAAATCATGGTACATAGCAACAAATCATGTTACATAGCAACAAATCATGTTATATCACAACAAATCATGGTATATCACAACAAATCATGGTATATCACAACAACAAATCATGGTATATCACAACAAATCATGGTATATAGCAACAAATCATGTTACATAGCAACAAATCATGGTACATAGCAACAAATCATGTTATATAACAACAAATCATGGTATATAACAACAAATCATGGTTTATAGCAACACATCATAGTATATAACAACAAATCATGGTATATAGCAACAAATCATGGTATACAACAAATCATGGTATATAGCAACAAATCATGTTATATAGCAATAAATCATGGTATATAACAACAAATCATGGTATAGCAACAAATCATGGTATATAACAACAAATCATGGCATATAACAACAAATCATGGTATATAACAACAAATCATGGTACATAACAAATCATGGTATATCACAACAACAAATCATGGTATATAGCAACAAATCATGTTACATAGCAACAAATCATGGTACATAGCAATAAATCATGGTATATAGCAACAAATCATGGTATATAACAACAAATCATGGTATAGCAACAAATCATGGTATATAACAACAAATCATGGCATATAACAACAAATCGTGGTATATAACAACAAATCATGGTATATAACAACAAATCATGTTATATAACAACAAATCATGGTACATAGCAACAAATCCTGTTATATAACAAATCATGGTATATAACAACAAATCATTGTATAGCAACAAATCATGGTATATAACAACAAATCATGGCATATAACAACAAATCATGGTATATAACAACAAATCATGGTACATAACAACAAATCATTGTACATAACAACAAATCATGTTATATAACAACAAATCATGGTATATAACAACAAATCATGGTATATAGCAACAAAACATGGTATATAACAACAAATGATGGTATATAACAACAAATCATGGTACATAACAACAAATCATTGTACATAACAACAAATCATGTTATATAACAACAAATCATGGTATATAACAACAAATCATGGTATATAGCAACAAAACATGGTATATAACAACAAATGATGGTATATAACAACAAATCAAGGTATATAACAACAAATCATGGTACATAGCAACAAATCATGGTATATAGCAACAAATCATTGTATATAACAACAAATCATGGTATATAGCAACAATTTATGGTATATAGCAACAAATCATGGTACATAACAACAAATCATGGTATATAGCAACAAATCATTGTATATAACAACAAATCATGGTATATAGCAACAAATCATTGTATATAACAACAAATCATGGTATATAACAACAAATCATGGTATATAACAACAAATCATGGTATATACAATTTTGTATCAACAAATCATGGTATATAACAACAAATCATGGTATATACAATTTTGTATCAACAAATCATGGTATATAACAACACACCTTGGTACTATATATCACTTATATTTTGTGTTGGATTTATTTTTCGCGGTAATATATGAGGAGAATATATCATGTCATGAATTTAAATAACTCGCAATTACATGTATTTTACAAAAATAACAACTCTGGATGGCATCCATATTGATTCCATCTGTATCATAACTTGCTTTTATAGGCGTAAGTCTGATATATATGTATTTGAATTCAGACATCTTTAGAACTCATCCTGGTATTGCTGACAAAATTGATTCATTCATATGTACAGCCATAGGTAGAAGGTCAAGAGATTGAGCACTTGTACCACAATGAATATAGTTGGAAAACCCTGATGCTATTTTTGTATTGGAAAGGTGATAAAATGTTAAACATAAAAAACAGCAGCCAAACTACCAGTTTCCCCTTTAATAGCTCATCTTTTGTGTATTTAAAGTCATTTCTAGAACAGTGCTGATGAAATAATGTATTGCAAATTCGTCTGAAGAGGCAAGTTCATGAAATAAAGTATCCACGAAATCTAAATGATTTCTAGTATATATCATCATTTCAGTGATATATAGGTGCAGAGGATCTGGTTGAAGAAAAGAAGAGTTATGAGATGATAACGTATATTAAAGACAGGAAATTTCTGTTCCCAGTTGTTGTAAACCTAATATAGACCAATGTCAGATGAGTTCATTCTTTATTTAATTTGCACAATGAAGTTCAAACTTTAATGTAAGTTTTTTTTTTATGAATGTTTCATTTAATTTTGTTTTTTTCTTTTGTAGGGAATGCATAGGAATTAACAAGGAGCCAGAGGAAGACAGCTGGTATTGTAACAAGTGCTTGGCACCTACAAGGAAACCTTCCAAGCGTGGGCGGGGCGGTGGGCGTGGTAGGGGCAGAGGAAGGGGAAGGAAGAAATCTTTGAAAGAATGATGTTATAAAACACAAGGAACAGTCATTAAATGATTCCTTTGTTTGTTCCCCAATATTATACTTAAATGGCAGCGATGGTTTATAACGAATGTTTCATGTTGTTACATTACTTCTAAATGTATGAAATACTTGATATAAGGAACAGTTTGTTTAGTACAAGTACCACTTGGTGGACAATGATTAAGCTCCCACATGGTATTTTATCCAAAAGGATAGACTGACCTTACTGCTAATCAGTTATGAAAACCTACAGTTGCACAAGATTCTTCGATGTGAATAGATATGCGCCAAACAAACACATTTCTAAGTAGACTTTTACCTGCTACCAACTGGGCCTAGTTGTTCAAAAGGTGATTAGCTTAATCACTTGATTAGTGAAAATCTCATTTCTCCTTTACTTCAAATAATATGTGCGTATATTCTTCAAAATCAGGTGTATAGTTTCAGAAAATTTTGTGAATAAGTTTGATCAGAAATTATTCTATCAGGATTTTAATATTGTTGTTAAACTGTGATTAGCCTAATTACCTTTTGAACAACTTGGCCCAGGTGATTAAGTTTATCCTCCAAACAAATATGACTGCATTCTTCACATTTTAAGCATCTTGTTAATTGTTGAGTTTGAGGACAAGTATGGTCATATAGATTTTTTTAAAGTATTTTTTCTGTCCTATCATGGAAAAATTAGAACAGAGACTTAATGTGTTCATTTGTATTTATTCAATTATGACTTGTTACAGTTTTATAGTTTATATATTTTCTCATTTTATAAGCTCACCTGCACGAAGGGCAAGTGAGCTTATGCCGTGGTGCGGCGTCCGTCGTCCGTCCGTCCGTCCGTCCGGCGTCAACTTTTTCATTCAAACAACTTCTTCTCAATAACCAAAAGGCCCAGGGACTTGATATTTGGCATGTAGCATGCTGGGGTGAAGGGCTACAAAGTTTGTTCAAATAAATGACGTTGACCTTCATTCAAGGTCACATGGGTCAAATAGGCTATAATCTTCAAACGACTTCTTCTCAATAACCAAGAGGCCCAGGGACTTGATATTGAGCCTGTAGCATGCTGGGGTGAAGGGCTACAAAGTTTGTTCAAATAAATGACCTTGACCTTCATTCAAGGTCACATGGGTCAAATAGGCTATAATGTTCAAACGACTTCTTCTCAATAACCAAGAGGCCCAGGGACTTGATATTGGGCCTGTAGCAAGCTGGGGTGAAGGGCTACAAAGTTTGTTCAAATAAATGACCTTGACCTTCATTCAAGGTCACATGGGTCAAATAGGCTATAATCTTCAAATGACTTCTTCTCAATAACCAAGAGGCCCAGGGACTTGATATTAGGGGTGAAGCATGCTGGGGTGAAGGGCTACAAAGTTTGTTCAAATAAATGACCTTGACCTTCATTCAAGGTCACATTGGTCAAATAGGCTATAATCTTCAAACGACTTCTTTTCAATCACCAAGAGGCCCAGTGACTTGATATTGGGCCTGTAGCATGCTGGGGTGAAGGGCTACAAAGTTTTGTTCAAATAAATGACCTTGACCTTCATTCAAGGTCACATGGGTCAAATAGGCTATAATCTTCAAACGACTTCTTCTCAATAACCAAGAGGCCAAGGGACGTGATATTGGGCCTGTAGCATGCTTGGGTGAAGGGCTACAAACTTTGTTCAAATAAATGACCTTGACCTTCGTTCAAGGTCACATGGGTCAAATAGGCTATAATCTTCAAACAACCTCTTCTCAATAACCAAGAGGCCCAGGGACTTGATATTGGGCCTGTAGCATGCTGGGATGAAGGGCTACAAAGTTTGTTCAAATAAATGACTTTGACCTTCATTCAAGGTCACATTGGTCAAATAGGCTATAATCTTCAAACAACTTCTTCTCAATAACCAAGAGGCCCAGGGACTTGGTATTAGGCCTGTAGCATGCTGGGGTGAAGGGCTACAAAGTTTGTTCAAATAAATGACCTTGACCTTCATTCAAGGTCACATGGGTCAAATAGGCTATAATCTTCAAACGACCTCTTCTCAATAACCAAGAGGCCCAGGGACTTGATATTGGGCCTGTAGCATGCTGGGGTGAAGGGCTACAAAGTTTGTCCAAATAAATGACCTTCACCTTCATTCAAGGTCACATTGGTCAAATAGGCTATAATCTTCAAATGACTTCTTCTCAATAACCAAGAGGCCAAGGGACTTGATATTGGGCCTGTAGCATGCTGGGGTGAAGGGCTACAAAGTTTGTTCAAATAAATGACCTTGACCTTCATTCAAGGTCACGTGGGTCAAATAGGCTATAATGTTCAAACGACTTCTTCTCAATAACCAAGAGGCCCAGGGACTTGATATTGGGCCTGTAGCATGCTGGGGTGAAGGGCTACAAAGTTTGTTCAAATAAATGACCTTCACCTTCATTCAAGGTCACATTGTTCAAATAGGCTATAATCTTCAAACGACTTCTTCTCAATAACCAAGAGGCCAAGGGACTTGATATTGGGCCTGTAGCATGCTGGGGTGAAGGGCTACAAAGTTTGTTCAAATAAATGACCTTGACCTTCATTCAAGGTCACGTGGGTCAAATAGGCTATAATGTTCAAACGACTTCTTCTCAATAACCAAGAGGCCCAGGGACTTGATATTGGGCCTGTAGCATGCTGGGGTGAAGGGCTACAAAGTTTGTTCAAATAAATGACCTTCACCTTCATTCAAGGTCACATTGTTCAAATAGGCTATAATCTTCAAACGACTTCTTCTCAATAACCAAGAGGCCCAGGGACTTGATATTGGGCCTGTAGCATGCTGGGGTGAAGGGCTACCAATTTTGTTCAAATGAAGGACCTTGACCCACATTCAAGGTCACAGGGGTGAAATCGGCTTAAATCTGTAGAAATAATTTTGCTATAGCCAAGAGCCTCCAAGACCTGATATTAGGCCAATAGAATGCTGGAATGAAGGACTAGAAAATTTTAATATGAATAAAACTAGCTTACAATGATATTTGAATAAAGAGGTAATCAACATAGTATCCTTAGAAATGACCTCAATCAACTTCAAAGTTGCTGTAGAGCCAGGTGAGCGATACAGGCCCATTGGGCCTCTTGTTTATTTCCTCAATAACATCACTCTGTGTTGTTTGTTCAGTGGTGACAATATCTTTGTTGATCGTCACAAAATCGGCAAGCGAGATTTGGTCCTCGGAGATTGATCTTCATTCATTGGCTAACGTTGACAGAGGGATGTCGTCATCTTCGCTTGATGAGCTGTCACTCACCGAGGTCACGACCTCGGTATGCATGATTCCGGCCTTCAAAAAACAGTTACGAATCGTGGTGGGCGTGACACACTTCCACGCTCGGTATATCCAGTCAAGTCGGAGATTGATTTCAGGAGTGAGACTTTTATCAAAACATTTCAGCAAGTATTCAATGAGGAATCGACGGTACTTCTGTTTCAAATTGTTTATTATGCCTTGGTCCATCGGTTGTAATTTTGATGTCGTGTTTGGAGGCAAAAACACAAGTTTGATTGAACTCAAACCCTCCACATGCGGATGAGCAGTGCAGTTGTCTAACAGCATCAAAACCTGACGACCCTGTCGATTGAACTTACGATCAAGTTTTAAAATCCATTCTCGGAATAGTTCCGTCACCGTCCAGGCTTTCTTGTTCGCGTGGTATTCCACGGGAAGACTTTTTACATTCTTAAAACATCTGGGATTTTAAAATTTCCCGATCACCAAAAGTTTTAATTTTTCGGTTCCCGAATCATTAGCTCCAACCAAAAGCGTGATCCGTTCTTTACTTTTTTTACCCCCATGACAGTTTTCACCTTTTACTGTAAGTGTTCGATTAGGCGTCAGTTTAAAAAACAGGCCGGTTTCGTCGGCATTAAACACATTGTCTAGAGTGTAATTAGAAATGATGTCACCAACTTTATTTTTCCACTCATCCACAGTTTCCTCGGAAACGGAGGAACTTTCCCCAGAACTCACTTTGCTTGAAATACCCCTTCTTTTTTTGAAACGCTCAATGAAACCATTCGAGGATTTGAAGTCACTGTATCCGAGATCTTTCGCAAGATCCTCTGCTTTCGCGGAAAGTATTGGTCCATTGACGGGAATATTTTTATCACGCACATTGTGGAACCATTTAAAAAGTGCTTCCTCAATATCTGAGTGGTTTGCTGTCCGTAAATACTTGCGTTTTGGACTGAAAGTTCCAGTATTAAAAGCTTTCTCTATTTGTGCCCGATTTTTCAACAACGTACTCAACGAGTTTTGCGGTATGCCATAAGCCTCCGCTATGTTTTTTTTTTTGGATTGAATTCTTTTGTCGACATCAATCAAAATTTGGTGTTTCGTTTGAAGATCCAATATCTTTCTCTTTTTCGGAGTAGCCATTTTGACACCTTCCTTCGTGTATAAAGTGACAAACAAATGAACAGTGACTTGTTTTTACAGCGATTTATATCGGGTAGGGTTAATGAGTTGTTTTCACAGTTCGTACATACAGGTAAATTATCCCGTGGGGACCCCCAGACCATATCGCACAAAGCGATAGTTCGTACATAGCGACTTCGTGAATACAGGATTAATTTACAAAGGTTTATATAGAGGCTCAGTAGGGGATTTTTAAAGACTTCGTGAAATGCAGTGTATCGTTAAATCCGACTTCGTGAAATGTGGAGTTTACTGTAAGTGCAAATATTTCCAATAATGTTGGTCAATAACTTGTAAGTCATTAAAGATATGTCTTAATGAAAGTTACTGTATACCTTATAGTCACCCACTGATCAGGTGCTGTGTCATTAGATCATTGTGACCTTGACCTCAAGGACAGTGGTCAAATAAGTGCAAACTTTTCCATAATGTGTGTCTAGGCAATAACATTTAAACCTGTATTGATATTGTAACGGAAATTGCTTATTCCTTAATCAGCCATTGACAAAGTGCATTACTCTGTCATTGAATTGTTGCAACCTTGGTCTGTGTTCGAAGGTCAAAGGTAATTTATATGTGAAGTTCATTGGCACCATAACTTCTTTTTCATTAAAAGTATTTTGATGAAACTTGCACTATACTTTCAGAAGTCAATGTGCAATGAACTGCCTTAAAATCACTTAATTCTGAAGGTCAAAGGTCAAAGTACAAAAAATTTTTGTAATAATTTACAATCTGGCAATAACTTTACAAACAATTTAAATATTGTTAATGATAGTTGCTGCATATCTTTATCACTCCACTGAGGAAATACAGTACTTTGTAAATGGTTCATTTTGACCTTGACCTCAAGGTCAATGGTCAATTGAGTGCAAAAAAATTAATGCCTAGTAAGGTAGAAGGGAAAACATGTGTTTTTGTTCACAAAAATATTCTCTAGTTTCAGTTCACATTGCCTGCAATAAAACCCATCCATTCTTTAATTCCGTGTGTCCCCATGCCTTATGCTGTATTTTAAAAATAATTTCATTTGTTGTGAGTCAAGCTGGCACACTGAACATATGTTCATGTGAGTCTACACACATATGCCCTATCTGTACTTAGAATAACTATACTGACAATGCAGGAGTAAGTTAAGAGTCTAGGAAACTTATTTCATGCTTTATCAGATTTGTCATACATGATTTGTGAATTACAGACTTTTTCTGACTGGAGCAAAAATACATGGATACATGGAATAGATAAAGTGTTATTTCAAATTTAAATAAAGGAGTTTCGCTCAGGCTACAGTGTAAAAGATAAATAAATTATACAAACATAATGCATATAATTTGTAAACCATTGCCATCAGAATGTTCTTTTCTGTACAAACAGCGAATAATACAAATACAGCTTCACACTTTTTCCAAAACATGTCGGATATTAACATTTAATTTTTTCATTCTTGTCGCATGACGACATGCTTTAATATTTGGCATAGTATTGATATATGAGGGAAGAGATGTACGTTGAATGAAGGGTTTGCTTACAAGAATGATATTTTTGTTTTTGAGTTTTGCTGTTGAAGGATGGTGAGGATACGATGATGGAGTATAAAGAGTCCTGTAATGATATGTACAGTGTGTCAGCAGACAGCTTGTTATAGAAATCGACAGTTCTATTTACACACACAAGCAGTTGTATAATATGTTGTTTAAAACTGAGAGAACAGTTTGGATTACAAGTAGCTTTTTTTGTATGCATATGTCTGCCTGGAGGGAGCTCACTGACCCAGGGTCAGAATAGAGATCTACAGACTGCATAGTCATAATGTGCGCATGCATCACCGAGCTTAAAAAACAAGATAGCTGTTGGATGCTTGCAAGCTGTCCTGAGACAAAATTATGCTGTAAGGTTTGATAATTTATTCATAGATTCAGTTTACATAGGTGGTCAGTTTGTTATGTCTACAATATTCTTGCTGCTTCGATTACGTAACAGGAGAGATTGAGGTTATAAGGAAATGCTGGAGTACAAAATCTAGTTTGTAATTGCGTTTGGTGTCCTACTTATAATATTTAGAAACTGTATTCCCTTATGTCATTGCTCGCTTGTTTGAAACTTTAAAGAATGAATTAAACTTTTAAATAGGAACCTGTATTGTAATGAATCTTAATTCTTTGTAAATGTATTCTTAAATGATTAATAAAAACCTATAAAATGCACAAATGCGTTCTGTCTTGTTGGTCAAACCAACAAACATGCATGCACATTGTAACTGCGTAATATACTTGCAAGTCGGTTTTTGGACAGCA
Source organism: Pecten maximus (assembly GCF_902652985.1). NCBI lineage: Eukaryota > Metazoa > Mollusca > Bivalvia > Pectinida > Pectinidae > Pecten > Pecten maximus. Next base: position 23,057,949 of record NC_047021.1, on the reverse strand, counting down.
ACGAAAACTATGGCCATCTGGATGCGTATACATTTCTTTTTCTTTTCATTTTGTGTTAGCTAAATTTAAGTCGAACAACAAAAACTTAAAGAAATTTCTCCAAATTGTTTGTATATATAACCAGGCTTAACTTGAAACCTGTTTACCTGTATATAAAGTCACCATCATAACCTTTCAATTAGTATGAAAATGTTCCTCAAAACAACATTTTGACTTTGTCTGTGAAAAAGTTTTACTAGTGTAGTGACATTTAAACTTTAAAATGAAGGCTCCCTTCATGACCTTTGCACTTGCATTGCAACCATGAGTGACCTTCAAACTTTTCTGTTGTTAGGGCTATCGCTGGCAGTACAACAGGGCCATGTGACAGCCCTTTAATCAGGGGCAGAAGCACTGGAGCTTGTATATAGGGTTTGATGGATGACTGTTGTGATTCTGCTCCACGTGTTCTTCAACTTAATGTATATGTGATTTGCTTCACTTTCTAAATGAGGCAGTGAAATTACCAACGTGATTTAAACTCAACATAATCCCTGTGTATAGGGCTGTCAAAATTTGGCAGTCTGTGCTGCAGTTCTTTCCATTTTGGCAGTACAACACAGAATGAGGAAAGAAATTGTTGAATTCTGTGTGATTAAAATTGCTACACTTTATTCAATTAGAAAGTTTGAAATGAAACACAGGCTAGAAATGCCAAGGTAAGGTTATCATATTGCAATGTTTTCTCCAAAAGTACACACACAAAAATAATTTTGTACTGGTGAACACTATGGCTTATTTATTTGATGTAATCTGTCCGGTTGGTAATTTGTAAGAATGTGTATGAAAGTGAAAATATAAAATTACAACTCAGAAATAACATTAATCCGGGTCTGTCTATTTTGATTTAGGAATGAAATGTTTTCAAAGCTTAAGAGTGTTTTGAGTATGACTAATGCAGATTTTGTTGTTGATTGTATGTATATTCATGAAGGAAAGGATTGGGGTTCAAAATATCTCTTTTCTGCTTTGTGTGATGTCATGAAAAAATCTCTGGGTACAGTTGTAATGATTGACTGGGTGTGTATATATACCTCATCGATTATTGGTGCTTCATTCTTCTGTTTGTCACCTGTTTGTCATTCAACTCAATTATTGACATGTTATAAAGTCTCCATGCTAAATTGACAAAGCATAAAGGATATGTGATGCATAACTAATTTTTCATCTTTTCTTTTGATGGTTATTATAGAAGTACATTTAAATCTGCAATAATGAATTAAATATTTTCAAGGGTGTGGATTTTGATCACAATTGTATTGCTATAATTGTGTTATTACCCCATCATAATAAACATATGTTAAAGTGTAGCACCCATATAGGTTTTAACTGTACAAAACAGAACGAATCAGTCTAATAAGGAACCTTATACCATTTTTGTTGGTTCAGTTTTCACTCCTGCTCTTAATATCAATTATACTAAGCTATATATGTCTTTTTTATAGAAACTAATTTGGGTGAAATTTTTTGTCAGCTTCTGGAGCAATGATAATGATAGAGACATATGCAGAAAAGTCAGCTGTTGCCCAATGCTTGTTTTTGTTTATTGACATGCTCCATACATATATAGAGAGGCACTGCCACAATAGGGCAATATTTTATAATCACAATGATTTATTCACTTAAATCACTGGCTTCGGACCCCATGTTATCATCCTTGAGTAGAATCCTGGAATACCAGTGGTTCTGGTTTGAAATATTTTAGTAAGAACCATCTGTGAAGATGGAGGTGATTTTGTGCTATAATTAGTAGAGAGAGCGGCCTGCCAACCCTGTCTTACATTGGTGAGACAGTCGTTAGTATTGATGTTGGCTAGTTCATTTTCAAAAGTAGTGTGAAGGGTTCCAGATAGACAGACATTCTCTAGATACAGTACAAATGCCAAAAAAGCTTAGCATCAGAATGCAATTAAGCAAGCCCCTAAAACCTTTCCGACATTCCTTTCTCTAACATACCTGTATGTTACATTTTATATACTTGTATGAAAAATAACCTGCTTCCAATTACCAGTATATATAGCAGACCTGTCTCAAATTACCTGTCAAAACCATGCAAGTTTGTAATTTTTATATACCTGTTTCAGTTAAAAATGTAAAAAAAAATAATAAAAAAAAAAAAAAACCCCGAAACATTCAGCTATTTAATATAACTACACCTCTGATTACTATCTATCTGTCTACAGCACACCTGTATGTAGCACTTAACCTTATGATAACACATCTGTATTTAACAATACTTCACTTTAACACACATGTATGTAACATTCATCTGTCAATTACCTGTCTATTGTACACCTGTATGTAGCATACCTATCTTCAGTCTCTTGTCTACAGCATCCTGTATCAAATTAGCTATCTATATAGACACCTGTATGTAGCACACATGTAAGTAGCATACCTATCTATAAGTACTTGTAGCACACCTGTATGTAGCATACCTGTCACCAGTCTATAGCACAACTGTAACATATCTTTATCAAATTGGCTGTCTAGTCTATATTTTTTCTTCTATGTTACATAACTGTATATAATTACCTGAAGCACACCTATATATAACATAATTAGTACCCATTTAGCTGCCTTCAGCACACCTGTATGTTACATACATGTCCTCTGTCACCTGTCTAAAACACACCTGTATGTTACATACATGTCACCTGTCTATAACACGCCTATATATTACATACAGGTCCTCAGTTACCTGTCTACAACACACCTGTATGTTACATACATTAGTTACCTGTCTATAGCACACCTGTATGTTACATACATGTCCTCAGTTACCTGTCTAAAACACACCTGTATGTTACATACATGTCACCTGTCTATAACACACCTGTATGTTACATACATTAGTCACCTGTCTATAACACACCTGTATGTTACATACATTGGTCACCTGTCTATAACACACCTGTATGTTACATACATTTGTTACCTGTCTACAACACACCTGTATGTTACATTGGTCACCTGTCTATAACACACCTGTATGTTACATACATTTGTTACCTGTCTACAACACACCTGTATGCTACATTGGTCACCTGTCTATAACACCTGTATGTTACATAAGTGTCTTCAGTTACCTGTTTTAATGGACTGGAAACTCATCTATATTTTGACTCCTGGTACATGGTTGAAATTAAAACAATTTTGAAGTGCATATGTGTAAACCCTGATATTATGGTATGGTCAGGCATGAATAGATCTGAACCTTGACAGTTATCTGTGCATGGTTCACCAACATCAATCTTTTTTATAGACAAAAGTTATAGATCTGTATGTTTTTATTACAAGACTATTTTCAAGGTCAGTAATACCTTTGTTGCAGTGTAAAGTAATTGATGGATCACATTACCATAGCTGTGGCTTGACAGAGTCATTTGATATGGGTGTGTGGGGACTTCCATTTAAACATATTGAAAACAGGGATATGGTAGTGCAGTCTTGCACCACATCATCATGCTTGGTATTTGTTCCACAGGCGGAAGTTTTGACATCGGCACGTAGTATTACGTAATTACATCCCTAAAATTGCATTTCCTAAAAAAAAAATTTGAATTGAAATTTTGACCAAGCCCATTTTCACTGGAGATATAGGTATAGTTATCTGAAGTGTCTGAATCCGATCCCAGTGTCAATGATAAGGATTGGAATTATTAATATTAACAACTTGTTGTGGCATATTGCACATGCAGGACAGGTTCGCTGTGAAATGTATATATATATCATATCATGCCAAGCTACATGATGAAAATGGAAAAAATTCTCCGCTTCAGTGAGTTGCTACCTGTAAGTCTTTGTTGTACACATTCAGCATGTAACTGTGTTTCTTTGTGGAAATGTTGCCATGAAAAGTTTATGTTGAATGTTGAATTACACATGCATTAGAAATGTTCTGCTGCAGAATTTATATAAGGAGATATCAATGTAGTAGAATTTTTACTCTCTCTTTTTTTTCTGTGTTAAGCTGAGTGAGTGAGCGAATCTGCCTTGCACTTGATACACCTATAGCGCTGTTACTGGTGTTTGTTGACAATATCCTGTTTCCTGGATGCCTTCTGTTTGCCATTTAATTTTATTAAATAATTTAACCAATTTAAATGAGTTTTTCTTGTTGCCTGCTCAAATTTTGGTTATGTCCATTATTTACAAATTGATTGCTGAAATTTACCTGGAAAGGCAGGTGATATCAAGTTTTGGATAGATCTACTTTCAAAATCAACACCAAGATATCAGTGCAATTACAACAGCTGCAGAAAACAATAACACTCCCACTCATTTAGAAAATATCTATAAAATGGTGGTATGTAGGCCAAATATTAAAAATCCTATATTTATAAGTTCACCTGCCCGAAGGGCAAGTGAGCTTATGCCGTGGTGCGGCGTCCGTCGTCCGTCCGTCCGTCCGTCTTCCGGCGTCAACTTTTTCATTTAAACAACTTCTTCTCAATAACCAAGAGGCCCAGGGACTTCATATTGGGCCTGTAGCATACTAGTGTGAAGGGCTACCAAGTTTGTTAAAATAAATGGCCTTGACCTTCATTCAAGGTCACATGCGTCAAATAGGCTATAACCTTCAAACAACTTCTTCTCAATAACCAAGAGGCCCAGGGACTTGATATTGGGCCTGTAGCATGCTGGGATGAAGGGCTACAAAGTTTGTTCAAATAAATGACCTTGACCTACATTCAAGGTCACATGGGTCAAATAGGCTATAATCTTCAAATGACTTCTTCTAAATAACCAAGAGGCCCAGGGACTTGATATTGGGCCTGTAGCATGCTGGGGTGAAGGGCTACAAAGTTTGTTCAAATAAATGACATTGACCTTCATTCAAGGTCACATAGATCGAATAGGCTATAATCTTCAAATGACTTCTTCTCAATAACCAAGAGGCCCAGGGACTTGATATTAGGGGTGAAGTATGCTGGGGTGAAGGGCTACAAAGTTTGTTCAAATAAATGACATTGACCTTCATTCAAGGTCACATGGGTCAAATAGGCTATAATCTTCAAACGACTTCTTCTCAATAACCAAGAGGCCCAGGGACTTGATATTGGGCCTGTAGCATGCTGGGGTGAATTGGAAATATAACGAAATTTCATTGTGGTATTTTTAATACTTTTTCCGATCACTGTCCTATTACTTTCAGTTTGATCACAAGACAGTCCATTCCTACAAGTGTTGTAGATGATGTTAATGTCGCACACAGCAGAGGTCATTGCATGTCGGTTAAGTGGAAAGAAGAAAATATGCAAATGATTTTAGAGAGATTAAGCGAGTGCACTGAGATGATAGAGGAAGAATTAAACGTTGAACTTGATAGTCAGGATGCTGTGAACGGGTGTGTTAACAATATATGTCACATAGTGAATGATTGTACTTTACCTTTCTGTGAACTCAGGGAAAACTCTGTGCGTAAGACAGGAAAGAGAGGCGTAAGTAAAGCAACAGAGGATAAACCATGGATTACTCCTCATTGTAAACATCTTTATGTTGAATACCGGAAAGCTTTGGCAAATTTTAATAATGACAAATCTGAGGGAAATTACCTCAGACTGTTAACTGCAAAGCGTAATTATAAAAAATTAGAATATAGGCTTAAGCGGGAGTATAAGCGACACGAAGGAAATATGCTAGACTTTTTAAAAAGACGCAATCCACGGCAATTTTTTAAACTATTTAAAAAATCCAAAACAAACAGAGTTAATTCCTCACTCGATTTAGATGATTTTTATCTACATTTTAAAAACCTCATGGATGTAGATAATGGCGCATGTACAGACCTACCTGATGTTGAATTAGAGCCAGTGTACGAAGGTCTTGATCATTTTATTACAGCCCAAGAAATTATTAAGGCCATTAACAATTTAAAGTCAAATAAGAGCTGCAATGAGGATTTAATAATTAACGAAATTTTATTCGAGGAAAACTATTGTTATTACCATATTTAGAAAGATTATTCAATGCTATTTTTAGATCTGGGTTTTTCCCGGAAGTTTGGTCACAATCTTGCATTGTGCCAATTTTCAAGAGAGGTAGCGTTAATGAGCCTAATAATTATCGTGGTATATCTATTGTAAGTTGTTTTGGTAAATCGTTTACCACTATTTTAAATAACAGGATTATGGATTGGGAGAAAGAAAATAGTATTTTGACAGATGCACAATTCGGATTCAGAAGGGGAAGTTCAACAATCGATGCCATTTTTGTGTTACAAACTTTAATCAATAAGAGACTAAGAAATAAAAAAAGACTTTATTGTTGTTTTATAGATTATAGGAAAGCTTTTGATTTTATCGATAGGGGGAAATTATGGAGTAAACTGATTAATGTTGGGATTCGGGGAAATTTTTTAAAAATTATTTGTTCACTATACGAAAACGTCAAAGGTTGCGTTAAATTTAATGGTCAACTGAGTCAGTGCTTCCCTAACAGAACCGGGCTCTTACAAGGAGAAATATTGTCACCAATACTGTATTCAATATATGTAAATGATTTTGAAATGAATTTCATTAGTGATAATTGTCCTAGTTTTGAACTGCAAATGCTTAATCTCTTTTTATTGATGTATGCTGACGATACAGTCCTATTTGCCGATAATCCAGAAGGTCTACAGTGCATGTTAAACTCCTTATATGATTATTCTAAAAAATGGAACCTGGAGGTAAATATCGAAAAAACGAAAATTATGGTCTTTAGAAACGGTGGGGAAAATTAGATATAATGACTCGTGGAAATATAATGAGCTGGATGTAGAAATTGTTAATAGCTTCAAATATCTAGGTATGCTTTTTAATTACAATGGAAAATTTACAAAAACACAGAAACATCTGGCAGAACAGGGTAGGGAGGCATTATTTTCGTTAGCATCTGCCTTTAAAAACCATTGCCTTAACATAGAAACGTACTGCTCAGTTTTTGATTCACATGTAAGTAGTATATTATGTTATGCAGCCGAAATATGGGGACAGCACAAAGCGCCTGATGTAGAAAGAGTACACTTAAACTTTTGTAAGAAAATACTGAAGGTTCAAAAATCTACAAGTAATGACCTAGTATATTGTGAATTGGGTCGTTTTCCTATGTTGGTTGTTAGGAAACTAAGAGTGTTTAAGTATTGGCTAAAATTGAAGAAAACAGAAAACCTAATTGTGAAAACTTGTTATGATGAACGTGTGACAGAAAATGATGAGTGGGTAAGTAATATCAAGACTGAATTAGCAATATTAGGGCTTGATTATATGTTCGATGCTTTCATTCCGATCAACTATGCTTTTCAAATAATAAGACAGAGATTAATCGACATTACCACCCAAAAAATTCTAGCAAAGATATCTGTTTCACCAAAAGGTTTATTATATCAACATTTGATAGATCATTTCTGTGTCCAGCTATATTTACGTAAACCTATTGAAGATAAATATAAACATATGATTACAAAATTCAGGCTGTCATGTCACAAGCTGAATATTGAATTCGGTAGACATCATGGTATTATACGTAGAAACAGAATATGTAATAAATGTAATTTAAAAGATGTAGAGGATGAATTCCATTTCATTTTGATATGCCCTTATTATAATGATTTAAGGTTAAGATTTATCAAACAATATTATCATAAAAGACCATCTGTTTTTAAATTAACGCAACTTTCTAAGTGTCCATAATGTAAGAGAATTGTCCAATTTAGGTAAATATCTTTACCTAGCATCAAAAAGGCGTAATTGAAAACTGTATTGATCATATAGACAAATGTATTATATATATATATATATATATATATATATATATAGATATTATCTTGGTTATTATCCTCTATATCTTGATAAGCATGATAGGGGGCCGCGGTGGCCGAGTGGTTAAGGTGTACCGACACTTTATCACTAGCCCTCCACCACTGGGTTGCGAGTTCGAAACCTACGTGGGGCAGTTGCCAGGTACTGACCGTAGGCCGGTGGTTTTTCTCCGGGTACTCCGGCTTTCCTCCACCTCCAAACCTGGCACGTCCTTAAATGACTCTGGCTGTTAATAGGACGTTAAACAAAAACAAACCAAAAAACAAACCAAAGCATGATATGTTTTCTAAGTAAAACCATTTTGAAAGATACATGTATATTTTTTTTTCGAATTATCGTTTCATGTAAAATGTAAAATGAATTTATGAAATTACATGTCATTGCACCATAATATGATATTATGCTGGTCACTCTCCTTTTTACTTGTATAATTTATTAATTGATATGTTATCACATGTTGTCATTTTCACCTATGGGCCGAAAGGCCTACGGAATAAAATGAACTAAAATGAACTGAAGGGCTACAAAGTTTGTTCAAATAAATGACCTTGACCTTCATTCAAGGTCACATGGGTCAAATAGGCTATAATCTTCAAACGACTTCTTCTCAATAACCAAGAGGCCCAGGGACTTGATATTGGGCCTGTAGCATGCTGGGGTGAAGGGCTACCAATTTTGTTCAAATAAATGACCTTGACCTACATTCAAGGTCACATGGGTGAAATCGGCTTAAATCTGTAAACAATAATTCTGCGATAGCCAAGAGCCTCCAAGACCTGACATTAGGCCAATAGAATGCTGGAATGAAGGACTAGAAAATTTTTAATACGAATAAAACTAGCTTACAATGATATTTGAATAAAGAGGTAATCAACATAGTATCTTTAGAAATGACCTCAATCAACTTCAAAGTTGCTGTAGAGCCAGGTGAGCGATACAGGCCCACTGGGCCTCTTGTTTAATATGAAGTTCGACTTTTTGGTAAAAAGTACAGCGAACTTGATGGATGAAAATGTATACATTGTAATAAAATTGTATACTGTATATTGAAGCAGTGTTTGTTTGATTATTCAGATTATTTTAAACTCGTGAAGCAAAGTGTATTGATATATGTTTTGTGTCTGCCGTTCAAATTAAATTTAACGGCTTCTCCATCAGAAATTAAAGACACTTGGTCAGAAATTAAAGACAATTGGTCAATATTACACTAGAAGTTACCCGGATAGAGCAGTATAAATTCCTCAACTAAATGCCTACTTCTGAGTTCACAGTCAGACAACTTTAAATTGTGGTATCTAGAGCCATGGTATATTAAGACTAGCCCAACTAGTCTTCGAATTGTCTAAGGGTCGGATATCATTATTGAGACCTGAGTTAGATGTTTTCAAATGTGGATATTGAAATGAAAGCATAATCAAATGTCAACATTGACCTGGATAGGGACACTGAGCCAAACAGAGTCGAGTTCTAACTTAAATACAAGGGAGAACAAACCGTATAAAGAGAAAACTGTACAAGAGAATCGTAGAAAAAATAGAAGATAACTAGAAATTGTTGGTTAACAATTTGACGGGCTTTTCACCTTCTTAGCATAAATGACCTAAAGGCTTGGTATTTCAAAAGGTAAGAAAAAACTATTTAAAAACACTTAATAGGTCATCCGCATTCTAGTTTTTGAATTAATCTGGCATCTGAAATAAAACGTTTCAACAAATGTTGGACGAGGGGAGGTAACTCGTACAGCCTTGTACGAGTTATCTCCCCTCGTCCAACTAACGTTATATCTCAGATGCCGTTATATATCTGATGCAAAATTAATTCAAAATGGCGTTCCGCGTTAATGGTAAACGTTACCGAAACACCAAAAAACATGAAAATCATCAGAATAACATTTTGAATCATACTTAAATTTCTTTTTTTGGAAAAAGATTAAAAAATGAAGATTTTCTAAAAATAGACTTATTTGACTTCATAGCGAACGCTTTTATTTGACCTCTGACCCTAAAACTTTTAGTGAGTAAAAGCTAGAGCCAGCCTTTAACTACAAATAATATAATTACCTGACCCCTGTAAAATGAATACTTTTTTAATTATGGGCATTTTAAGCTTTTTAATCGATGACGTCATGGCGGCCATCTTGGATTTCAAATCAACTTAAAAAATAACATAACTTGGCCAGGACAATCCAAGGATTATTTCAGCTAAGATTGAGCTGAATACCACAGGTGGAACTTGAGAAGAAGTTTAAAATGTAAAACTATTTTTAATATAGAATATATAGTGGAAATTCAAAATGGCGTATACCGGAAACCGTATGTGTCACAGAAAAACTGAAAAGGTCAAATTTATCAGAATGACATTCTACATCATACTAAGAACTTTTTTTTGAAAAACATTGAAAAATGAAGATTTTCTAAAAATGGACTAATTTAACCCCATAGCGAACTCTTTTATTTGACCTCTGACTTTAAAACTTTTGGTCAGTAAAAGTTAGCGCTAGTCATTATCTACAAATAACATTATTACATGACCTTTGTAAAATAAATACTTTTAGAGTTATGGCCATTTTAAACTTTTCAATACATGGCGTCATGGCGGCCATCTTGAATTTCAAACCAACTTAAAAAATAACATAACTTGGCCAGGACATTCCAAGGATTATTTCAGCTAAGATTGAGCTGAATGCCACAGGTGGAACTTGAGAAGAAGTTTGAAATGTACACACTTTTCTATTGAAATATATAGGGGGAAATTCAAAATGGCGTACAACAGAAACCGTATGTGTCACAGAAAAACTGAAAACGTCAAATTCATTAGAATGACATTCTGCATCATATTTTGAAAGAATTTTTGAAAAAGAAGGAAAAATGAAGATTTTCTAAAAATAGACTAACTTGACCCTCAGGCGAGCTTTTTCATTTGACCTCTGACCTCAAAACAATGCATTATTAAAAGTTGGCCCCTGATTAGTCCTACAATAATATATCTTTGAAATTATTTTAACTGTTACCGTTTTGGAGCTATGGCCACTTAAGCAAAATGAGATATGACGTCATGGCGGCCATCTTGGTTTCTTGACCTACTTGAAGATGTTGCTGTCACCCCTTCAACTCATGCCATATACAATAGGCATAACTGACTTGGCATACCTTTTACCATTTTCCCACAATTTGTGTGACAAAATAAAATGCAGAAGAAGAATAATAATAATAATAATAATAATAATAATAATAATAATAATAAACAGAACAGAAACAATAGGTCTTTTCACCACTTTTGGTGAAAAGCCCTAATAAGACCAATACATGTAAGTATTTTCTGCTTCGACGGCATCAACCACGCTTTTTTGTAGGATGCCCTGTGTGTTCAGTAACTGAGATATGAAGTAGGCAGCTGTTGTAGATATTTCATGGTCAGGGGGTTATATAGAGGTAAGATAGACATCACCGGATACGTATGAAATCGAAAAAAGTTCTTCAGCTAAACATGTCGGCCAAGAAAGGGTTTGTCCTCAAGGTATGCCAATAATCTGTTTAAAACTCCTGCCACCTACCAAAATGAAGAAACTGTCAACCAGCAGTCAATGTCACTACTTCGTCCCTGTATATATACACATCTCGTTTGGTCTAGCCGTGTTTTTAGCCCACCATCATCAGATGGTGGGCTATTCAAATCGCCCTGCCTCTGTGGTCCGTGGTCCGTCCGTCCGTCCGTCCGTAAACAATTCTTGTTATCGCTATTTCTCAGAAAGTACTGAAGGGATCTTTCTCAAATTTCATATGTAGGTTTCCCTTGGTGCCTAGTTATGCATATTGCGTTTTGAGACCAATCGGAAAACAACATGGCCGACAGGCAGCCATCTTGGATTTTGACAATTGAAGTTTGTTATTGCTATTTCTCAGAAAGTACTGAAGGGATCTATCTCAAATATCTTATGTGGGTTCCCCTTGGTGCCTAGTTATGCATATTCCAATTTGAGATCAATCGAAAACAACATGGCCGACAGGCAGCCATCTTGGACTTTGACAATTGATGTTTGTTATCGCTATTTCTCAGAAAGTACTGAAGGGATCTTTCTCAAATTTCATCCTCTGGGATCTCTTGTTCATACCAGTTTTCTGCAGATTTTTCATCAATGCCATAATGCAATTGTATCTTTCATGTTATATCACCATCCATAGACAATAAAATTGAAATAAGCGAACGTATATACTCCACCAGTTTGGCAGTGCATGTATAAGAGTGGCAATGTCAACTATTCCCATAGAAAAATAAATTACGAAACTAAATAGGAACGTACAAGCAGGGACGTACATACTGTATGTACGTCCCTGGTACAAATTAAAAAAATATGTTTTAAAATTAAAATTCCTCGCTATCTTTCCTGGATAGCTGATGCTTCTTCTTTAAGATATAATTATTTCTCGGACCAATAGTCATTAAATAACAGTTGAATTGTACAAACAATCAAATGCTGACAGACGTGTAGCCAGGCGTACGCTAGTACGCCCGGGCTCCCACATCATTTTGTAAAGATAACATTTTTGCTTTCATTTAATTATTTTCAAGAATTATTCTTTTGATAATATCATAACATTCCCACTAGACTACCATACTACGGTGGGGAATCACGTGGTCAGAAGATACGATTTCAAAATGGCGGCCACCTGTGTAGAAAGCATAAAATGAGATAAGACACTGAAAATAATCATTACATAGGTTTTTCATAACTGTGAGCATACGCTATACTATAATTTAGACATGTCCATACCTCATGTATGCTGGAACAGTCCATAGTTTTCCGTAACATTCTGACCGAAATTTTGAATCGAATTCGTCAGTGGAAAATCCTTTCAATTCGAAATTTTGGTCAGAAAGTTACGGATAACTACAAACTCCCAGCACACATGAGGTATAGATATGTCGAGATTATAGTGACATATGCTCGCCACAATAAAAAAAAATCCTATGTCATGAGTATTTTCAATATCTTACCTCATTTCAAGTTTTCTACACTAGCGGCCGCCATTTTGAAATCGTATCTTCTAACCACGTGATTCCCCACCGTGCATCGCACAATGCGATTTCGTAGTTTCATTGGTAACAGCTGAACACATCGTCAGCCCTGTCTGCCGTCTTACCAGAGAAATCGGTTGACCTTCTGATAGCGTCAAAAGTGTGTCATACGTTTATCAAAACCTTGTCAAACGAACGTGTAGATGACAATGTATGGGATGCCATATATAATAAGGCTGTCGATTTGGCGGGAAAGGACATACTTCCTTCTGTTCCGAGAGGAGCTGCAAGACTGACGTATCGAGCAATTGTGCCAGCAACAACCATTTCCTTGGTATCGGAACAGAAATCTGTATCTGCCGTTTATTGACATTTCGTCACAGATTCACAGATTTACTGTGGAATTCAATTTGCCTACAAACTTTCCTGACATGAACGATGGACACCTGGCTCATCGTTCGGTGATCACATACCTGCCACTGACAATGTACAATCAGAGACCTATTATTTAGGTCTCTGGTACAATTTAATACAGAGGTTCAGTGATGGAAAACCAGATGACAAGAGGTTGCCAGGTCGGAGAGAAAAAGCAACAGACGCTGCAACACCAGTTTGAACCTAAACTGTATCAGACCGTCTCACGGTATCTAGAGATTCTCCAATGTATGCCTATTACGTCTGCGGTTGCGGAACGTTCCTTCAGAATCATGCGTTGGCTAAAGACATACCATTGCCGGAGAACGAATATCCTTTCTGGTATTGTTACATGCGTATCGCGACTACTCTATGTAACGGAAGGAGAAAATGTAGCAGCCAGACAGGGGTTCTTTAAATGTTTCTTAAAATACATTATTAAATGTCTCAATTATATCCCTCAGAATAGCTCTAAATATCACCTCTGTGCATCTAGCAATATTCAAAAAAAAAAAAAAAAAAAAAACCGGGGAGCCCTCGTTCCCCTCTTACGAGAGTCAGAAAAGCCTGTCCGACCGGGCTTCCACTTTCATTTAGGTCTGGCTACGCACCTGGCAAAACCACCATTGGTTGCAACGGGTTCCCCGTTTGTCCAAGGGAAAGGGGTAAAGTTTCGCGTAACAGTTTAAAGGGGCATTCCTTCTCCGAAACTATGTAGAGCTGAAAGGAACTCGTTGACTATTCATTTAAAACAGTGTTGAAAAATATTGTAGAGAAAACTGGTGTAGGGTATCACCAGCCTTCTCTAGAAGACTAATGAATGCTCCCGTATCCCAAAACCCATACAATGTAGTGACAAGTACTCACGTGTAGTGGCTGTATGTATACATTGCGGGGTTCAGGATCAAAGAGGCCGCTCTCTGACACCCCGCGGGATTAAATACTAGCTCAAGTGCGAAGAGTTCCAACCAAGGGAGATAACTCCCCCGATTTTCACTACACTCCTCCCTGTTTTATGAACGGCCCCCTCCTGGACTCTGTACACTCCCTGGGAAGAATTGGTGGGCGCCCTAGCATTCATGGATCCGCTGGCATGGAGGGCTCCAGATTCCAGGGTTGATGATCTTCCGAGGGACGACGAGGGTGTGGGCCTCCTTAAGCTAGATCTAATCCTATGTCTGTTGTCTAACTCCCATGACTGAAAACGGTGCACTTTGGAACCGTTACTGACATGGGATATTCTTTCAGAATAGCCGATATCCTAATTTCTAAGATTCTATTTTTGTTTTCCTATTAGCAGCTATGTATATAACTGCTGTGTTAGACGACGGTCAGAGGGTTTTATCCTCAGACTTCCTAGCATTTAACCCTATAGCTATAACTGAGTATATATTTAAATATCCAAACCTAAGGGAGTTTGGGTTGTTCCGAAGGCCCCAACCTGAGAAAACCTAGGGGTTCCTTGAACAACCATTTACTGTTTAATGTGGAGGGATTTTTATTGTGGATTAATGCAACTTACTTTACGAAATTATATCTGCTGAGATGAGGAATAACTATCTGTGCAACTGATATATGTACAATATTTACATTCCCCTATCCGAGGAAAGGCTTTAGGTTGCTTGTTAAGCCCCAGTTCGGATGAGGGTTCCACTACTAAGTGGTAGGTCCCAGTACCCGACGGTTCTATGGGCAACACTAGTACTTAAGCCATAACTGATCCTATATACATTAGATGTATCTTAACCAATTAAACCAAAACTGATAGTTTCATAGGACAAAAATACTAGGAGTGTAGTCACCCCATTCCCTCCCCCCTTTTATTGGAGAGCACTCTTGATAAAACACTACTTATACTAGAAGTGTACTCCCCCCTTTTACTGGAGAGCACTCCTGATAAAAACACTACTTATATTAGAAGTGTACTCCATTCCTCACCCCCTCTCTTAAGATGAGGTGTGGTCTCTGTGACCAATGGCTACCTGATAACCTGATCGATTTTTAATTATATGTATGTATTAGTTCTCAGGGGAGGTTCTCACAGGTAAGCTATATACCTGTTAATGCAACTAGTCTCCACAGATTCCTCCCCCTCCACCTGAACACTCAAGGGAGGAGCCTGCGGTGACCTCGAGAACTTGTGGTGGAGGTATAGAACCTCACACCTTATCAATCTGTTGGTGTTGTGACAGCGTGCACACCCCATAGGCTCTCCAGTCCATACATTGAGGAGATCTCTCTGGTTGATTGCACGCCCCCCTTGAGGGACTTGAAGTTCCATCAGCACCAGAGTGCCTTGAACTCTAAACACTCCTTCCGAGAATTGGAGAATTCCGATAACTCATCAAGTATATATATATATATATATCAACTGGGATGCTGCCTGCTGAGGTTCCACTGGAAACCCGCGGTGCACATTACTGGTTACATACACTTTAAGACTTGCCCCCTTGAGGTTTTACCAATAATTTGGAACCCTAGGAGGCATTTCTCTATTCTGGATATTAGGGGCTTCACCGTCACCTCCAGCTCCTAGAAAGCGGTGGCAAGGTGGATATCAGGTTTGGTGTTTGCTGAGGCCAAACCCTCGACCTCCCACAGAAAGTCGTCAAACCCCTCTTACTGGAAATCCATGCTGAAACAGAATGATTGCCTGACGGGGGGTAAGGGAGCTAAACACTAATAGATTCAACCCCAGTATCTGATGTTTTCTTACCCCCTAGTACTGTATCAGCCCCTTCCCAATGGACCTTAGTGTCCAACTTATGGGGAGGTTTTGTCTCCCTGTATAGGAGAGTGATATAGGGCCCCCATTCTTCCCCTAGACTGCATGAGTAGGTACTAGGTACCCCCGGGGTCAATCTTCCATGGTTTGACAGACATACTCAGCGGACCCTGGTTCTGTTGGCGCGACATCCCACGACACTGCGGATAGCGGCCCTTCAGCGCGTTCTCGCGTATGGGTACTACCGACACGTTTTTAAGAAGCTCTGATCCACCTCCTGGGTTCGGATCATTCTGGGTCTTCCATGACACGTCTCTGTTGGAATGGGCTTCTCCTGGGGGCTCAGTGTGTGGTTCCCTGACAGGAAGAGGCATATGGGGCTCCACTGTCTCTAGTCTCATGACGTCCTTCCCCCTTGCAATTTTGAAGTCACCGACCACCTTCATAATGGCATGATCCACCCCAGAGGATACTGATGTGTTGCCAAATAATGGCCCCACGGCACTGGAGTTGGGCTGGACCATGACCGGCTGCCGGGTGGTCTCGTTCCAGCTGACATCACAAAATCCTATTGAGTTTGAGGGAATAGTTGTCTGAGCAGTGGACACCATGGGTGGTTCCTGTGGGTTCTACCTGTAAGGTGTGAGAGGGATTACCTGATCTCCCATTAGTAACCTGCCGGAGTTCATGTCCAGGATGCAGTTGTTCTTGGCTAGGAAATCCACGCCCAGCAACATGTCATCTGTGATCGGTGTTTCACATACCGTCCAGGGGGTCACCGTGGTTCCTAACCCAATGAGTAGGTCCTTAATTTCCCATACATTCTCCGCGTTGCCGGTGAATCCTCTGAGCTGTACCCTCTTACCCAGTATTAGTGGTCCATTCATGTGGTCCAGCAATCCTCTCCGGATCAGTGTCATAGTGGCGGCTGTATCCACAACTGACCTTATGGACGTTCCATTCAAAGTTACTGGTATAGTGAGACTGCTGCCCTCTGTGACTACCAGCTTTATTTCCCTATGTGGGGACGGATCCCTGGACCCCTTGTTTGATGGTGATGGAGATCGGGACCGACTAAGAAAACCCTTCCGACGGTCTGGGGACATGGAATTGTTCACCTGGACGCGGCTGTTGTCCGTGCTGCCCTGGCTCTTACCATTACCCCCTCCTGGTGGCATGGAGTTACGTCCTCGGTCTCCTATCGGGGTTACGATTCCCTTCGCGATAAGGAGGGTACCAACGTGGTTCCCCCGCAGGCGGGTAATAAGGCAACACCTCACCTCCATCCGGATTGTGGTACGGAGGTGGGGGCTGTGGCTGATAGTACGATGTTCCGGTTGTTCCACCATGCATGAGCGATCGTTTGAGATCGTTTACCTCATCACGTAGCATTTCAATAACCACTCGGGCACGACGCAGTTGCGGGCGCGCCTATTGCCAACGGCCCCTCGATCGGTTGAGCCGCGCCGAGAACCGTGGTCGTCCCGATTATGCCTATCATATGTGTGCCTCCCCCCTCTGGGTCTCTATGGTATACTGACTGTCTGTCTACTGAACCCCTATGGGTATACCTAGTTGGTGTATCCCCCATGTGGGTCTCTGTTCCCATATTGGGAGGAGGTTTACTATCCCCTGAGTTATCCGGTTTAATACGGTTTGGTATTGTGAGGCCATCTATGTACCCTAATGAGGGAGTTTCCACTTTGGGCCTACATACAGGGGTTGTGGGTAGGTCATGTATCTGTGGGTGTGGTATGGGTGTAGACCCCCCATAATCATGCGGTGGTAGATTGGTAGTAATGTTACCACCATTACCACCCAGGTCCCTGGAACACAAAGGGTCTAAGTCAGCGAATGCTTGGACTCCAGCAGATACTGCATGCCTGCCTGGTACCTGGGGACCTGGTTGATATACATAACCTACAGTATCCTTATATACTGTTGGCTGATCAACAGAATTATTCCTGTTGTTCTGCGTTTCTGTAAAACCCCAAGATGTTTTAAATTCTTGTTGTTGGGGCGGTATCTGTATCCCCCATGTATTGGCTTTAGATTGGGGAGGGTATGAGGTAGCTTGGGAGGGTTGAGGCCCTACAAGGACATGATCTCTTATGTATCGACCATCCTTGGGTAGTACATTTATGATACTTCCAGGTAAGGGTTACCTTGTGGGAGGTTACCCGACATGACCACCACCCCCCCCCCCCCCCCCCCCCCCCTGGTGCATCCCGTTGTTGGGTGGGTTCCCCCCATACTGACTGAAAGTCAGGAACTGTTGGTTCTGAGGGCTGAGGCTCCAGTGGTACCTGGTCGTGAATGTATTGCGCCCCACTAGGGGTGGTTAGCTGAATTGTCCCCGGTTGTACCACCTTACCAGGAATTGACCTGGTAACAGCGGACTCCTCCTTTAAGAGATCCGCTGTCTCCCTGTCTACCATAAATTTATCTAATTTTCCCCATAACTCTGTAAATTTGAGGTGGATATCTCTAATTACATCGTCCTGCTTATCCAGGCGATTCTCAAAGTTTCTCCCAGGGGAATGGGGCCCTCTCAAGGAACTGGGTGAATTGGGCGGTGAGGTTGGCCTCAGGTTTATTCCTGTAATCTTTCCCTGCCCTATCCAATCTAGCCAAGTGTCTTTACTAATTCTTAATTCCTTTAGGGAAGACAATGTTAACTCTTCCCTTCCCCTGATTTCTATTATTTTCCCTGCATAGACTTCCCCTATGCCTGGAAGGGAACAGAGTTCCTCCTCTGTTGCCTCCCTTAAATTAATACAAGGCATGGTTATCACGGGAAAAAAAATAAATAAGGCAACACAGGTGGTGTAAATAAAGAACACAACACAGCTTTTGTATGCAAAAGGGATGGTGTAAATAAACAACACAACACAGTTTTTACATGTGTTTGTAGGTTTCTGTTGTGTGGTGTTATATAAAATAACACCACTAATACATGTAATTATATCTAATCTACGCTATCCTAATACTAACCTAACACTAATTTCCTATAACTAAAAAATAAATTCCCTAACACTAACTATGCTAACCTAAAATACGTGCGATTACAACACACCTCCTCCGTACGCCGCCAAAATATAATGGGCGGCCCACAGCACAGGTGCGTAGCCGTATAAAAATAACTACCTAAACTAATTTCTAATTTAAAAAAAACCTATGTTACTGTATGAGTGTACACCCGGCCTTTGTATGCCGCCGATATGGGCGGCCCACACGATCAGGTGTACCAGCAAAAACACGAAAAAAAAACAAAAATGTTTGTCGGAACGATAATTAAATCGTTCCAACCTACCCTAACCTACAAATAGTTAGAAAAAAACAACCTAATAGTCCGACAGAGTGTCGTTCTGCTCCGTAGGCAACATGTGCAGGTCAAAACAAAATGGCGCTGACACGTGCTGTCTGGAACAGGACGACACTAAGGTGGACAAATATGTTAAAAAAAATAGAACTTGGCGTGAAATTCTCACACACTCGGACACCAGTGTAGAGAAAACTGGTGTAGGGTATCACCAGCCTTCTCTAGAAGACTAATGAATGCTCCCGTATCCCAAAATCCATACAATGTAGTGACAAGTACTCACGTGTAGTGGCTGTATGTATACATTGCGGGGTTCAGGATCAAAGAGGCCGCTCTCTGACACCCCGCGGGATTAAATACTAGCTCACGTGCGAAATGAGTTCCAACGAAGGGAAATAACTCCCCCGATTTTCACTACAATATCAATAATGATAAAAGACAAAAATTACAACTGTTTTCTGCCTAAAACATGAAAATCGAGAGGCGATGAAAACTGTCTTGAATATTCCAAGTTTCAACTTCGGTGATAATTTGCATATCACGTGATGTACATCTACTTCCGGAAACAACATCAACATGGAGAGCGGGGTAAGTTGATTCTTGGGAACCAGGTGGGGTTTACCATGGTGAATGACCCTGGTCCTTCCTTTACTGTCCGTGTTGCTGTCACCATTCCTATTGTTTCCTTTATGGTTTTTTGCTGATGATCCTAGTCCATTCAAAATGAGAGGACAGAAGTCTTCTGTATGATTCATGTTGTTGCACAGTTTGCAGCTGTTACTCCGAAATCCGGAACATATCGTGGTGTAAAGTTGATTGTCCCGAATCGCCCAGTTGACCTTAATGCCACGCTGGTGTAATAGTGCTGCTGCCCTAGTGGCGAAAGCTTTATGGTATTCATAGAATACAGGACCAGGGTATGTTGTGGCTAGTTCTACTATGTCTCGCTCGTAGATGTCTAGTTCCTGTCTGCGATTAGGGTAATATTCGCACATGATGCTCCTGTATATCGAGAAGGCCTTGACAAACTCTCCGAGGGTGAGAGATTTACATAGACGTGGGTCTGTTTGGAGCGGGACAGTACGCCCCCCAACTTCAGTGAATCGATTGTAGCGTGTGCAAGCATAGTCATAAGATGGCAGTAATAGTAGAGCTAAGTTGACGTCCTTACCTTCTATTATCTGCTGGCGAATGGCTTGAGGTACGACTTCTATTGATGACAGAGATTCTGATGAAATTCCTGTCTGTTGTAGAAGGATAGCAGGCTGAGGCACATAATTGTTTGGTATGCCTCCTGCTACGGCTGGGGGCTCTAAGGTCGGTGAGGTTGGTGAGGTTGTTGAGGTCGCAGTCAGGACATGACCTGGTACAGCTGGGGCCTGTCCGACTGCTACTGTATTTTGGCACAGTATTAATTGCTCCAGCCTGGTAACATGTGCTTGTAGAGCCTTCATTGCCTCATTTGATGGGAGATTCCTGCTGTGGTAGCCAGGCTGTGTAATGTCATTCTCAGTAGGTGGCGTTACATCACTGTTACCATCACTAACACTGGTATTATTTTCTTTGTACAGTTTGACCAGCATTGTTTTGGTAAAACCACATGGTGGTCTGATGTTCTGCTCCAGCAGTCGTGTCCTTAGTTCCCCTATAGTCCAGTTTTCTGGCTTATTAGGGTCCCAGTTGCTGTCATTACCGCCTGTCGTACTGACAGCAGAATTAAGAGTGTCATTACTGTCTTCAGGTGCCCTTCGTTTGCGCCCACGAGGTTGACCTTTTCCACGTCCTGACATATCTTTAACTGATGAGTGTTTTAGAAGAATGTCTTGCTGAGGATGTAACTGTTAAGTTGTGACAATTTCGGTGAATGGATGAAGTTGTAGCAGTCTCTGATGAGAGGCCAACAAAACACAGAGAGTTTTGGAATATGACTGTTTGTTCGAGCAGTTAGAACAACAATGGCAATTTGGATAGAATTTCTAAGGAGAAATTGACATTAGCCATGCGACCGAGAGTGGTCTTCTGATTGGATCTTTTGACATCCTTACCTTGTTAGTAAGGGGCTGTTTAATTAGAATATGTAAATTAGGTGCATGAGTGAAACCTCCCTTCATACAAAACAGTAGGGTCAGGGAGGTCATGGATAGAGCCAGACTGGTCAAGACTGGGTGATAAGGGTAATTAGATTCCCCCAAGATAACACCTGCATGCAAGTCTTATCTGTGCCCATTACATTCAGACTGGGAAGTTGCTTTGATAAGGTTTGTTTATCTGAGAGACAGAGAACATAAAGACTAGCAGCTACTTTGAGTATATATTTGCACATGTGTGCAGTTGACAAGCGGACATGAGATGTCCTTTGATACATTTTATTTAGCCTTGGCATGACCTGTACTGGTCAGCAAGGAGGAGCATAAATCTCCAAAAGCTTCAAGTGAAGCCATGCAGTATGTTAAATTGACTGTGTTTGGATGACAGGCAGGCCCCATATCTGCTGTGTAAACCTGCCTAATATTTAATATTAGACTTTAATTCAATTAATGCAACTATATTGATAAACTCGCATGATCTATACACAGAGGTTTAAAAATCGATACTTTCGGCGATATTTAAACATTGCTGTACAAGTCATATGTGTCTTGCATTAGAGAGTTCAGCAGATCCTATATACATTATACATACAACATACAGTAGATATATATCTTCACGATACGTGTCGTGCAATATGGCAACTCTTTGTTTCTCCTTTCGATATTTCTCGGTTCTGTTTTGGATAATTATTAGGATTATCGGTAAGTACAATATCACTTTAAGTGTAAAATATCTACAGACAGAATATAAATTTAAATTTTTTGGCGATTTCATACTTTGTCACATCAAACTAATAGATAATAATAATTAATATTGATATTTCAATTGGGGGGAGGGGGGGGGGGGGGGTAGGCGTTAATACGCGGGACGTGTAAATTAATGTGTAAGATGTCGTTTTGTCACAAAAGGTACAATGTAGGTTTACCTCTGTTAAATAGCGCTATACCTTTATCTTTAAGATGCCCTTTTCATCATTCTTTTTTTTCATCCTGCAATTCGATATGGTATGCTGAATCATTTGTATGTCATTAAGTATTCAGTAATTTAGTATGTAATGACGATGTTTTATCTATAATTTCTATTTCATTAAGTAATTAGAAATTTAGTGTGTAATCACGATGTTTTATCCATAATCTGATTTAGATTTATTTACTCTTGGCACTATGGTGAAATAATTTATAAAGTTTGTTCTGTTATTACAAAGTTTGACAAGTTTGGTGCCTATTTTTATATCATTTTAAACTGAAATCATATTTCAACCTATTTCCACATAGAGATAAAATAATTTGAAAATAAAACACATTCTGACCAAAGTATTAGTTGAACTCCACTTACATGCTTTTAGGTTACTGGTGAAGATTTTCTTGTATAACTCCCAATGTTTGGAATAACAATACATACACATGTATCAACTTACCATGCTTCTGTATTTTTTCCATTCGTGTATCTGTATTTATATCTCAGGTAATGGTATATGTAAATTGAGTTTGTATTGTTTTGGAAATATCACAAGATTCCAGTTATGTATATAGCTCAACATGCTTTCCAACCACTCTCTTTTATCAATTTATCATACCACCGTGTGTAATGAAACCTAAATCGTTTCTGTAACAATTCAGAAGTGGAATTCATTTATTGTGATTTGGAACTCCAAACACCTTTGTATAATGCTTTTTTCTCAACAGAACATTTACGTTGTCGAATTGCTTAGTGGATATTGCGACCGCCTAGGCGACCGGTTTTGGGGTGGTTTCTTCCCTAGACCCATGCATGCTTCTATCCGTACGAACAAGCGCAATTAAACTTGCATCATAAATGTTGTTAATGATATCTTAACAAACAATTGGTTTTTCATTCGCTGCAGCACGATGTCTCGCTAAAGGAGCTTTTGTGTTTTAATAATGAGAACTTCTCGTATGAGAGATGACTTTCCAGAAATTGAGAACGGGAATAGAAATATAAGTTCAATGCTGCCATATAAGATATTCTAGTTAAATAATATGGTCATTTCTCCCTATATTCGGTGATTTTCTCAGACTGCTGTCATACCGTATTCCTATCTTCACCACTTGGTCAACTTATATTTAATTATGAGTCTGAATTCATTCCGGACTTTACTTTCAGATATAATGTTGATGATGTATAAGACACTTGTCACCTCTATCACGAGCCTTCAGTATTCATGGATACACCCGTTCGTGGTTTGTCGTGGTACATAACTTCTTTCGAAGAAAAATGACTTCATTTTCGGCATTCCATTGCATCACTATGGTCTAATGTGGTATTTTCTGTGTATAATTGATCTGTTGTTCACGATCCTCTTATGTATGTGGTAATGCCGATATTGTTCTTTCATTTTCAGAAACACGTCAGGAAGACTTAATTTCAACTTATTTCAAAGCTGTAACTAATGTTGATGTTGTTGGCCATACCGATATATGGACACGACAGGAGCAACAGGTCAGCAACCAGATGAGGTGTGCCTCGCTGTGTGTTGCGAGTGCGTGTGAGTGCGCGTCCTTTACGTACGACAATATTACTGGTACCTGTTACATGTTCACCAAGTCATTGAATGGTGGCGGAGGGTCTGGCAAAGGTGCAAACAAACTCACAGGTAAACATCTTTAAACTCTCGAGCAGCTGTTTGTAATGCTTGTTCATTGTTTGTAGTTATTATTTTGCGTGGGGAAACTGATTCCGTTTGTTCTACATGAATTGAGTCTTAGTAAAACATATCTTTAAAGTTGATATAACTTATCAATCAATCCTACAGTTTGTATTATGTAGGGAAATATTACCTGACTTATTTTGCCGAAAAGACTTTAACATTGTTGGTGTTTTTATTATCAGACTGTGTAGTGCCAACAGTTATAGAACATTCTACCATAACTGACTACACTGGATGTAACGCCACCTACGAGTGTGACTACGGGTACAACGCCACTGACTACAACACCCTGACCTGCCAGGCGGACGAGACCTGGGCACAGAGCGACTTCTCCTGTGCTGAAATACGTGGGTAACATGCTAGTGTTACGTGCGGCACACCATTTATTAAGATATCCCGATCTGAACAGATACTTTATATTCTATCTTACTTCTATTGTTAAAATAACAAAAATAACAAAAACGTCTTTATCACATTATTCATATAGATATGATGAATTACTTTTCTTCAATATTGAGTACATTTCATTTATTAATTTTTTTATCGCCCAAGAACCGTCACTTCATCGCGCCTTTAGGGCAAGTAGAATTGAAATCGATATATCTTTTCAACAACTTAATTTCGATAGCATGATATCGATAATTGGTTAAATCTTTGTAATGTTTTTAGTTTAACCGCTGTTGATTATCAACATTGCGGTTATTCAATCAATTCATTTTTTGTCAATAAAACAAGCAAATGTAGTTGTTATTGAATAGTATAATTAATAGTCTAATTGAGTTCGAAGGAGTGTACACATTTAAGACAAACAAGATACTACCCTTCAATACAAAATGATAGCTAGATACCGTAGAGAAAAAAACTGAATTATAAGTCCGTTGTTGTATTTTGTTGTAAAAAAGATCTTGAATGTCGTGCTTAAAACCCCAAATTCCATGTCATCATATTGTTCTGTGTCTGTGTCTGTGTCGTACTAATATCGTTGTATCTTTTTTAGCAGCATTAATTTTCGCTTTATGTCAACGGAATTGGCATAGTAAATATCTTGCTGTATTTTGATATACAAATCAAATTATGATAACTTCTATATTCTTCAAATTCGTAAACGTATGTTATTAACAATGCGAGGGGATTGGTGCTGACGGAGTTGTTGATTTGTCCAATTTATATTGTAGTAACTATTTGCATATACAAATGTATAAAATGTTTTTCGCTAAATTTTGATATTTATTTTCTTTCTTTTTTAAGCGTGCCCGAACCCACCGATACTTGCCAATGGTGCAGCAGCTGTGACGTCACTTAAGGTGGGCGGTGTTGCCACCTATACCTGTCTACCGAACTACATCAACAGAGGAGGCGTGGTTGACACGCTCACGTGTCTGTTAGGGGGCACGTGGCTAGGTACCACTGACATGATATGTAAGTGTCATCTGTTGGGGAGGGGGGGGGGGGGGGCACGTGGTTAGATACCATTGGAATGATATGTAAGTGTTCATCTGTTAGGGGGCACGTGGTTAGGTACCGATGACATGATATGTAAGTGTTCATCTGTCAGTGGGCACGTGGTTAGGTACCATTGTAATGGTATGTAAGTGTTCATCTGTTAGGGGACACGTTAGGTACTATTGACATGACATGCAAGTGTTCATCTGTTAGGGGGCACGTGGTTAGGTACCATTGACATTATATGTAAGTGTTCATCTGTTGGGGGGCACGTTGTTAGGTACCATTGACATGCTATGTAAGTGTTCATCTGTTAGGGGGCACGTGGTTAGGTACAGTACCACTGTCATGCTATGTAAGTGTCCATTTGTTGGGGGGGGGGGACATGTAAGTGTTCATCTGTTAGGGGGCACGTGGTTAGGTACTATTTACATGTCTAAGTGTTCATCTGTTAGGGAGTACATGGTTAGTTACCACTGATATGATATGAAAGTATTCCTCTGATAGAGGGGCGTGGTTACGTACCATTGACATGATATGTAAGTGTTCATATATTAGGGGGCACGTGGTTAGTTACCATTGACATGATTTGTAAGTGTTCATCTGTTAGGGGGGCGTAGTTATAGATACCATTGACATGATTTGTAAGTGTTCATCTGTTAGGGGGCGTAGTTATAGATACCATTGACATGATTTGTAAGTGTTCATCTGTTAGGGGGCGTAGTTATAGATACCATTGGCATGATTTGTAAGTGTTCATCTGTTAGGGGGCGTAGTTATAGATACCATTGACATGATTTGTAAGTGTTCATCTGTTAGGGGGCGTAGTTATAGATACCATTGACATGATTTGTAAGTGTTCATCTGTTAGTGGGCGTGGTTACGTAACATTGACATGATATGTAAGTGTTCATCTGTTAGGGGGCACGTGGTTAGTTACCATTGACATGACTTGTAAGTGTTTCTCTATTAGGGGGGCGTGGTTATAGATACCATTGACGTGATTTGTAAGTGTTCATCTGTTAGGGGGGCGTGGTTATAGATACCATTGACATGATATGTAAGTGTTCATCTGTTAGGGGGCACGTGGTTAGATACCATTGACATGATATGTAAGTGTTCATCTGTTAGGGGAACGTGGTTACGTACCATTGACATGTTATGTAAGTGTTCAACTGTTGGGGGACACGTGGTTAGGAACCACTTATTATGATTTATTACCAGGTAAATTTACAGTTTTCCGATACACGTATTATGATTGATATCCAGGTAAACATACTTTTCAGATACACTCATCATGATTTATTATCAAGTAACTACAGTTTTTCGAAACACTTACCGATACACTTATCATGGTTTAGGATACATAATTTTGCTATATATTGTAAGCTTACGTCTATTTACAGGTAAACTTGTATTTTTTTCAATACACTTATCATGATTTATTACAGGTAAACATACACTTTTCAAATACACATTGTAGATTAATTTCCAGGTAAACCTATAGTTATCCGATACACGTTTTACTGGACGACGGCTGATGTTCTATACGCTGGTACGGATGCTTTAGTCTGGGTACGAATGTATGGGGCGTACGGGACAGAAGAAGTATCGATGCCTCCAAGTATGGAATTTGAAAGAGGAATATCGGAATCAAATTGGGTAATTTGAAATTTTACGATGGACCAGTAGTTTTACCTTGTTTTAATGCTGTAATATACAGCCCAAATGCAAAAGAATATGTTCAACCCCCCCCCCCCCCCCCCCCCCCCATTTTTACGTATCTTAAACACGTGCCTTATTTACTCCGAATCGAGTGCACTTATACAGTACAATGCTACATATGGTCGATGTAGCGTTATTCATAATTATCTGATGCCCTGATGCAATATTTAGTGTTTTGATGTATTGTAATACATAATTATCTGATGCAATATTAAGTGTGTCGATGCAGTGATGTGTTTATTTCTGTTATACTCAATTCGTCTCCTGAGTTTATTTTAGTAGAAATGAATTGAAACAAATATATTTTAGATGAACTGGAATGATGTTGGACCACTGACGAGAGTCATTATAGGACATGATAACGGTGGATCAAGTCCTGGCTGGAAGCTGGAAACGGTAATTCAACATTCTCAAGACAACATAGATGTTACCATACTTTTAACTAGGGATCCATCATGATATAAAGTTTCACAAAAAAAATCATCTCATGGTGTCCTGTGTTTGTAATAAGGTATTGTATACCTTCATTATTTTTATACACGTATTGTTTCAAAAGTCATGTGGGGCCGCGGTGGCCGAGTGGTTAAGATGTCCCGACACTTTAACACTAGCCCTCCACCTCTGGGTTACGAGTTCGAGACCTACGTGGGGCAGTTGCCAGGTACTGACCGTAGGCCGGTGTTTTTTCTCCGGGTACTCCGGCTTTCCTCCACCTCCAAAACCTGGCACGTCCTTAAATGACCCTGGCTGTTAATAGGACATTAAACAAAAACAAAAATCAAGTCATGTGATGTACTTTGTTGTTACCCTATTATTTTGTGGTCAAACTGTTATTCTGTTTCGTAAGGGCTAATCTGACGGTATATATGTTCATGTACTTAAAGAAGATGACAGCAGAATAAGACATTCAAACATTAATTACACGAAGTTGTGTTTAATCTTATGGACATGTTAAAGAGGCTTACCCGCAGACGGACCGGTAAACGGCACATCTCCGATCACTAAATAAACTTCAGTACACGTTTCTATGTGACAAAATTAGAGGCTTTCCGACTTTATTTCTTGAAAACAATTACAGAATATGTATTGAAAAGACGTTTTAAAATTCAACCTGAGAGGGAAATGTATGGAATATAACGGCAAATCGTCTTTGTAAATCGCCGCTGCCTTTGAAGTTATCACTGTACGGCACTGTGCACGTGCTTGTTTCTTTAATGTGTCAATCAAATTAGACTCCACTTTATAGCGGGGACTTATTGCGGGTTGCGATTAAATAAATAATATTTAAAAATGAGGTTTTAATATCACTTTTCAGCGTTTTATAAGGAAAACAAAATGAAAAACTCAACAATTCCAACATTCTGTCATGTGTAAAAAATCTTTTTCTATTAGCCAATTTTTCTGATCTCTCTGCGGGCAAGCCTCTTTAAGTTTTTAAATTCAGAATGTGTTTACGATAACACGTGTTATGTCCATAGCAACAACAAGTAAATATGCTGCACCATTTCTCAGCTTAAACAAAAACCTGTTTTTTCAGGTAACTATATCAATGGATGGAATCGGGAGCTACCAGTTTAATGCCAATGAGTGGATACACAAACCCTCACTGCAAATCACCTTGTCTGTATAATGATGACGCTACCTCACAGAACATTGAAGCTTTTCCGTGATTTTATTACGTTATATTGATTATATATTCTATTTACTGCGATTCCTGAGAGTTTCTCAGAGACACAGTTTCCGTTTAATGATGTTAGTTCGCACGGAAAACAGATTATTTACTAACATACATTCTAACACGATTCGTTTGCAACGCGTGTTTTGATTGGTTGCGGACCGACTTCTAATCTGCGATAGAACCATGACATATCGTGTTAAGCCACGCCCCGTTTCTAATCAAAACAATATGGCGTCAAGTTCGACTCGTAGCGGAATTCAACACTCTGTACCATTTATGATTGATGACCCGTGATATTGGAATCGAAAGTGAAGAAATCGAATAGAATGAATTAACTTAATAAATGTAACAAAAATCGTTAACATCATTCTTACCGTCATTTATTGATTGAAACGTTCATTTCGTCCGTGTGTAAGCATCTAAGGTCAAGTAAAATCCGGAATGAAATGGAACAAGTGCACACAACTTCACATAACGGTTGAGCCTGTAGAAACACATCAACCCTGACTTTGTTAAAATGCACATGTCGTTAAGCATACTGCGTAAATCCAAATATGTCTTTAAATCTTCGGAAATAGGACTTTCACAACAATCCAAATACCCCGCTTCGCTAACATACAGACCGAGCTCTCGCCAGTATGGGCGTGGCCAATTGACCGACTTTGATAGCTTCTCTCTGATTGGTCAATCCGCCACAGTATGACACGTTACGAACGGAGGTCACAGAGTACTGAACAGCGTACTTGTAGCACCGTAAAACAATGTTTCTAAATATATATGCGATAGTAAACGTGTTAGAATGGGGATAGTACGTTGTTTTTCGTGACTATACTGGCGATTAGAACATGAAATTTGGTTTAAGGTCTCGACCTATCGGTCTCGAGTTCAAACCAAATTTCATGTTCTAATCGCCAGTATAGCCACTCAAAACAACTTACTATCCCCTAATTATCCACTGTTTAACCTTTTGCTTCATGTTGTTTTTTATGATGTGTATTTCTCTGTTGATTCTATATTACATGGTATATCTGGGCCTCTTTGTTGATGATATATTACATGGTGTATTTGGGTCATATATGTTGATTCTATACATGATAGCTTGAAAACACTGGATAACTGAATCCAATGCTGGCCGGTCCATCATCAGATGGATTCTCCTTCATCAGACGTTTCGGCGCTTTCCACGACGTCCTCCAGAGGTGCGCCGGCTGCGTTGATCAGTCCCAACCAGGGACCGGTCGCCTCTCGCTACCGCTTGCTGATACTGCGGCGTGTTGCCCTTGCTGTTTCCGCAACATCTTGTAACCTGCTAAATCACCTCAGTCAGTGATACCTACCTGTTTCTCGACACCTTGTGGTTAGCACTGTGTCTGGTGACCACCCGACCTTCCTCTTCTTCCATATCCAGCTCGAACAACCTCTGCCTGCCTACTTGCCGCTTGTATCAGGTTCCTCCGATCTGCTCCCATGACCTCCTAATAGTCGTAAGGCTTTCGAGACTGACTGACCGGGGAATCCTCTACATCCAACCTCTATAGCAGACACCATGCCCTCATCAAGCTGCTGGTACTGCTGTTGCTTTCTTTAATTGGCCTCCTCAATCTTCCCATGGCACTGTTAATTCAAGCATCACTACCTGCTTGGAGCTACGGGGCCACAACACGATGTCTGGACGGAGTGTTGTTGAGACTACCTCTACTGGAAAAGTCATCCTCTGGAGAATGTTCTCATTTCCCAGTCTCTCGCTGTTGCAAGTATCCCGCCTGCATCCACGGTGCTTTTCGCTCCTGCTCCAGGCTTCACGAAGTTGACGAATGTTGGCCCTTTGGATAAAGTCCGTATTCTTCGTCTCCTTTCAGAACCTGCTCATGCCTCCGTGTGTATCTGCCGTCCGACAGTGCTACCTGGCAAGATGTAAGAACATTAGCTGGTCGCCCACAAATTGCACATGCCGCACTGTCCTTAAGGACCCAGGTGAACAGATTGGTTGGACTTGGCAGTACATATTAAGTTGACTTAAGTTGGAAAGTAAGCCTATTGCCCTCCTATTCCAGATCTCATCCCAGGACACCTTCCGCTGTCTCACTCTCTCCAAGTGGATCCAGCTTCCCTGCTGCCTCATGCTGACAGCCTTCACTTGCCTAGCCTCCTCACCCATCGCTCTGATCTCTGCCTGAACTAGGTCCCTTCGTTCCCGCTGATTAATGATGCACCGCCTTGGACTTGTGATGGTTCCTAGACCAAGGCGCCCTGATGCCACCGTTCCAACTATATTCTGTGCCGGAGTCTTGACTCTGCCTCTTTCAGTGCCTGTTTGACATCCCATTTCCTTCCGTCACCGACTTGAGTGGAAGTTGAGGTCTGGATCCTGAGCTGTACAGGCCTATACTGCTGAATCTCCGAGGTAAGCTCAGCCATCGCCGAAAGTAACCACTGATCCTCTTCATTGCTTCAACAGATGTGATTGGTACTTCGTAGACAAGTAATGACCCCAAGAGCCTGGGGAACACACCATGCTGATATATGCAAGCCTTGAACTTTCCTGGTAGTCCACTTTCATCAAATGCCTTATTCCATTCCTCTGCCTGCTTTTTCATCTCGACTACGCTGTTCCTGTGGTTTACTGAACCATCAAGCTATTTGCCAAGGCTCTTCACTGGCTTCTCTGTGACTGTTTGCATTTCCTCTCTCCTGATCTTGAACCTTTCCTCCTTCACCTTGCCTGCCTTCAGTACGAGACTTCGTTACTTGTCTGGTTTGCAATTCTTCAAGATCTCTTAGGGCCCATTTTCCTTCTACCACAGTCTTTGTTGTCACCGTCATATCGTCCATGAAAGCTCTGGTTGATGGTTGTCTGATGCCGGCTGCCATGTATTTTGCACAATCCTTTCATACTAGTTCCTTCTAAAGCATCTGATTTCATCCCCCATTAATATGGATCTGTAAATTATATGATATTGATATAATGCTGAATATTTTGACAACTTGAATACTGGATAGATTGATTACTTTTAAGTACATTGATCGTTACGTATTTAGCCAAAGTTTTCTGAAATTGTCTCTTGATAAATCAATGACGATCAATATTTGTGAGAGGGCCGCGGTGGTCGAGGGGTCAGGGTGTCCTAACACTTTATCACTAGCCCTCCACTTCTGAGTCGGAGTTCGAATCCCACGTGGGGCAGTTGCCTGGTACTGGCCGTAGGCCGATGATTTTTCTCCCGAGTACCCCGGCTTTCCTTCACTTCCAAAACCAGACACGTCTTTAAATGACCATGGCTGTTAATAGGCCGTTTAACAAAATAAACCTTAATCTAATATTTGTGACGACTTGTTTTATATAATCTTCGATAGGGTGTAGTCTAGTATTTAATTGGTTAATGTTTCCAGCAGTGTAATTAGACGATGACCAATTGCTTATAATATTGAATTCTGTATTTGTTTGTTGTTTATCGTAAGTAGATGATTATGCCATATCCTGTTTATTTCACTACGGATAACTTCGTATGATAACCTGTTGTTTACTGTACAATAATCTATTGTTTATTGTCTGTTATTATTGTTTAACAGTTCGGTCAGGATAATCTATAGTCATCATGTCTTGTCGTCCGACGTACACCGTAAACGTTTTACATGATTAACTTCAATTTCCAAAAGTGGGATTAAGTTGAAACTTGCCACTTATTGTACTCGATTGATGCTTACGAATTGTTATTTTGCGGGCCAGTCCGATATCCCGCCATGACCGCCATCTAGACAACATTTTTTCTCAAGTTCTATCCGGGCGATTTAACCGAAAATTGGTGATTATGTAAAGACAAGGGACTTATGGTGTGTAATAATTGGAACCGTCCGAAAGTTTAACAATGATGCTATGGCGGCCTTTTTTAAACGTGATTGCGCAATCACATTTTAAACATCTTTTGAACATTTTTCAGTGGTATTGAGTTAAATCCGGAGATGAAGTTTCTTTTTCAAAGAACATATATTTTAACCGCTTCTTTAGTTCTATAAATCATATTTAAATAAAACCTTCTAGGAATTGATTCGTAGATAGTCCTGACCACGTGTTGTTATTTTATGGGACACCATACAGTATATTAGACAGCTGTTCTCAGTACCGCTATAAAGGACTCACACAACTAAATAATTTACTATATGTTATTACTAGTGACCCCATCCCTTTATTCGCTCGTTTGAAGTTCAAATGATGTGAAACTTATATCAAATTAAAGATTGAAGTTTTTTTTATATCGGATAAATGTTGTTATTGTATAGGTTTAATGGCATATTAGAGCACACGGGTACTCGAAAGACAGTAACCCTGACATTAACAGTACACTGGGGTACCCCACCTGGGGAATTCCCGCCTTTTTACACCTCGAATCCTACGCCATTCTGTTTTCAGTAGGCGTGCATTTTTGATTTTCCAAACCTCAAGACCCTACACTTTATTCTCGTATATAGAAAGTATATACCCATTTCATATGTTATTTACTCAGGAAAACAGCTACAAACCTAAGAAACACATTTTCCTCAGGGACTTGGTTCAGGTGAAACACCAGCTGATTGGCTGATTTAGTTGTGTGAGTCCTATAACTACACCAATACTAGGGCCTTTATTGTCAGTTGATCGCTCTGGCCCATACGCCTCTTGGTATTGTACTATAGTTTGTGGAGTACTTTGCGATAGTCAGTTTTCATTATGCTGTAGTCCGTTGCTTATTGTACGACAGTCTGTTGTTAATAATTTGATAACATGTTGTTTATAGTACGAAAGCATGTTGTTTATAATTCGATAGTATGTTGTTTATTGAACAAAAGTATGTTGTTTATAATTCGATAGTATGTTGTTTATTGAACATAAGTATGTTGTTTATAATTCGATAGTATGTTGTTTATTGTACGAAAGTATGTTGTTTATAATTCGATAGTATGTTGTTTATTGAACAAAGTATGTTGTTTATAATTCGATAGTATGTTGTTTATTGAACAAAAGTATGTTGTTTATAATTCGATAGTATGTTGTTTATTGAACAAAGTATGTTGTTTATAATTCGATAGTATGTTGTTTATTGAACAAAAGTATGTTGTTTATAATTTCGATAGTATGCTGTTTATTGTACGAAAGTATGTTGCTCGTTGAATAATACACATTGTATTCTTATGTATTCGTTTACTAATGAAATGTAATAAATCGCACGGTTCATTTGTATTTCTCTTTGTGTGGTAGGCTGAATGTTATGAACATTCAAATACTTCTTGATTATTGTATTGTGCACTTATTAAATTGTTGGTAACAAGATATTTCATTATTTTATATTGAATCTACTTAAACTTCGACACTTCGACGATAGAAATATCTCGGTAGTGGCATAAATGTGGCTGTAGGACAGTTGTTGTAATTTCATTAGTAAAACCTCCTTTTCCTCTTACTGTTTAAGTCCATCGATCTATATTTAACTGTGAACCTACACGGTAAATATACTCTCATTGCGGTAGGCTTGAGTCGTATCGTTTGATAGCGAACTCTATAAGTGATTACTCACGTTCAGCTGCATTCTATTTTTCAGTACAGTATATTAAATGAATTTTGTAACCACAATCAATAAGAATGATTTTACAATTGACGAATTGTTAAACTATGTGTCTTGTGACGTACGAGTGTGTCAAACCTTGTTGTCATCGATTCACGGAACAATGTCGATACATCATTTACAACATTATATGAACTATGTATTTAATAACAGATAAAGTATCTGAAATCATTTATACATGTAATATATAAGATATTTTATCTAAAAGGATAATACATGCGACATCTTATTAAGTATAAGATATTCTAAAGACTAAATCAGATAACTTTATAACTTTATATTTAAAAAGAAAATACAATGTAGATCGAATTCGCCTCTTGTTTGTCTAGACATCTTATAAGGAGATGCTTTACCATCAAAGGAACACGAAGGCCTCGTCTTCCTTTTGATATGCACAAAACTTTTAGCTGACATTCTGTTGGCATTTGGTCTATATCTGTATTCGTCCTACCACGTATATATTCGCCCCATCATGTCTGTATTCTTCCCACCATATCTGTATTCGTCCAACCATATCTGTATTCATCCCACCGTGTCTGTATTCGTCCAACCATGTCTGTATTCTTCCCACCATATCTGTATTCGTCCAACCATATCTTCAGCCGTCCCATCATGTCTGTATTCGTCCCATCATGTCTGTATTCGTCCAACCATATCTTCAGCCGTCCCATCATGTCTGTATTCGTCCGACCATGTCTGTATTCGTCCAACCATATCTTCAGCCGTCCCATCATGTCTGTATTCGTCCCATCATGTCTGTATTCGTCCCACCATATCTGTATTCGTCCTACCACGTATATATTCGCCCCATCGTGTCTGTATTCTTCCCACCGTGTCTATATTCGTCCAACCATATCTTCAGCCGTCCCATCATGTCTGTATTCGTCCCACCGTGTCTATATTCGTCCAACCATATCTTCAGCCGTCCCATCATGTCTGTATTCGTCCGACCATGTCTATATTCGTCCAACCATATCTTCAGCCGTCCCATCATGTCTGTATTCGTCTTACCATGTCTGAATTTGTCTCACCATGTCTGTATTCGTCCCAACATGTCTGTATTTGTCTCAACATGTCTGTATTCGCCCCACCATGTCTGTATTTGTCTCGCCATGTCTGTATTCGTCCCACCATATCTTTATTTGTCCCACCGTATCTATCTTCCTCCAACCATGTCTGTATTAGTCCCACCGTGTCTGTATTAGTCCCAGTGTCTTCACCCGTCCAATCATGTCTGTATTCGTTCCACCGTGTCTGTATTCGTCCCATCATATCTGTATTCGTCCCACATTATCTATATTCGTCTCACCATGTCTACAGTATATATTCGTGGTTTGTTTTCTATTTAGTAATATAAACGTGTTCTCTATTCCCTTTGAACTTCATTGCGTTAAGATTAAGTCACATTTCAAATACTTTGTTCATAAAGGCTGTTTTCAAGCGCTTGCTTCAATACAGACTGAACAGTAGAACTATTGTTTTCCTAATGGTGTGTATGTATTGATTATGATTTGAAAAATGTATTCAGCGATTATTGCATGGCTTGAAAAAGATGTTTTAATTTCCGTTTGATGCTCAATGATAAGTATCTTACTCGGTGTATATCACCCGTCACGATATCATGATCAAGCGGGATATCAGAAGGTAATGTAGATTATGTAACCACTATCATTGGAAAAATAAAGTGCCAATAAAAAAAAATGGGGAAAAATCAGTTGTATTAAAAACAAAAATAAAACTGCATCAAAAGGCTAGTGTGGTTACCTAAACAAAGGGAAATCTTAAACTAGTATAGGTAAACAAAAATACAGAAGGTTAAGTCAGAGACATATATACAGTATATATGTCTCTGGTTAAGTAAAGAATCCCTTTATTTATTAAACGGATAATACAGAACTATATGTGTAATAATACCAACTTTAACGATACGCCTTGGATAACTCGATAGCTGAGATATTTGTGAATGTGTCTGTGGATGTACTGTTGTTATTACATAACATAATAAATAGGTATTATATATATATAGGTATTGAATGGCGCCGATTTAGGTCAAGTCCAATTTAGAAGGTAGACCACAACATATTGAACCCTATACCATGCTACACACATGTAGATAGTTGGAGAGTTACTTCCCTTTATCAGTCTATATTGTTTCTTTCTGTTTACAGTCTCAGTAAATTAGTACATGGAACACGATGTTGTGACCGGTTTGTCCTCTAACGATTACGTGTTAAAAAGTACAAAAATAGTACTAGTAATATCTTCCGCATTTGAAGCAAGTAGGAATAAGGTGGTTTAAAGCAGCCCGGGATACGCATCTGAATTATAACCTGATCAGAAACAGTTGATGATAAATACTTTAACGTTTTATTGATTGCATTGAGGACGAATCGTCACATTATTTCAAGATTGCAGGTTCCATGTGATACATTGTGTGTATGTTTGCAGTTTCCATGTGATACATTGTGTGTATGTTTGCAGTTTCCATGTGATACATTGTGTGTATGTTTCATTGATACAAAATACTTACTTATCGCCATGTATTACAAATATTCACTAAGATCACTGTTCGAACGACGAATGTACATATTTACTAACTGCTTGTGTTGACTATTGCTACAGGTATTGATTCAGTCAATTGAAACCTATCATTGCATAACAACTGCACTCAATGTCAATATAACACTATGCGTTTCGACCCACCACTTAAAAAGCCCATACATAAAGTAGCCATCAAACGCATGAAACATTCTTGTTTAGATTTTTTATCTAAATAGTTGTGTAATGGGTCTGTTCCGTGGACAAGGACATCTCAACCCAAGTGTAAGAGTTTGGCTAGTCAGCACGAGTCTTGCCGAGTGTTGGCCTGTCAACCTCTTACACCAAGGTTGTGACATCCCTGTCCACAGTATAGGGCCATGTTTGATTACATTTAAAAAGGTAACAAACTAAGGTGTTGTGAATCTTTTTCATGAGCCATCATAAAAATGTGCGTCGAAAAGCCTCGTGCTGACTGGCAATCTCCCTCCTCGGGTTGAGATCCCCCTATCTCACCCCAAAAGGGGCGAAAGATTCTATTAATCTCACCCCAGGAAAAAGACAAGCTAACACGTGCTCTTTTCACGTTCTCAACAAATTGCATTTCATTACGTCAACAATTCCATGACGCCACGGCAACAGTACGATGACGTCACGTCGACAATTCAATCACGTCACGTCAAAATTTCCTTGCATTGATGTAACGTCAATATTAGACACATAAGAGGGTAAACAGGGTAAGAGAAAAATAATCATTAACTCCAATGGAAGTGAGACAGGGGAATCTCAACCCTCAGATATAGAGATCCCCTCCTCCCCATATATACACTGGTGTACCTTTGTAAAACTCAAATTTGTATTGAAACAGTAATATTGACATTCATGTCGGAACCCCGTAAACGAGAGATGATCTTTGATTCACTTTAAATTTAATTTCAATCATACTCAAATATCAAAATACACACGAACTTCAGTAACGTACCTTGGTTTAGAATCCTAAAATAGCAATGCACGTTATTCTTGGGTCGGTCATGTGACAATGATCTAATGATGATTAAATGGATCAAAAGCGTCGTCAATCAATAGCCAACTTCCGTTCCACAGTCGATGCAATATACTAACCAGAAGCAGACGCCTGTGGATAAACTGATTTTGGGTCCTTTACTATCTGTATTTATATATTTATATCTTATATTAGTTCTTCTGGAGTAAACAGCGTCACATAACTTGACACTTGTAGAAAGATGTGGTATTGAGCCGAGCAAGCGATAAAACGTTGATTTTTGTGAAGTATATACATATTACATACCAAAGAAGCAGATCTGTGTCCTAATCATACACAAAAACAGTATTAAGTCGTTCTGAATAAGATAACATTTAGAGTTTCCATGATCATTAAATGAGCAAGGTTATGTTTTAACTTGTAGCATGATTTTGCCATTTCAAGCAAACATTAGACAGCTTCATATATTTTAGTGTTGTATGTAACAAAGACTGTTGATGCTTATGACACTGATGCTATTTTTTTCATATTTCAACCTTCTAATTATCTTTTGAATAACATGCTGATGGAGTTTATCCACACTCCTCTCTCTGACATTGAATCCCAATCAACATACTCCTGTTTTCTCAAAGCATGTCGCAGCCTCCAAAACAATCCAATATTAGTAGGTTAATGATTATACTTTCCATGTCGTGTTGTATTGTACGGATAACATCAGGTTAGCCGGCTCAACCACGGTTGATATTCAAGCACCTGCTGAATTGGTTCCTTAACATACAATGAACTGTATATGTCAATAGATAATTTCGTTCATTAAGATGAGAAAATGGTAAGTATTTACTTTCGCCATAACATCGATAGTAATTACGCCTATTTCCTGGTGTGTGTGGGTTGTTGTTTTTTTTTAAATTACTATCGATTTATGCCCTGCAAGACATGACACCATCTATATCTTCTTATTTACCATATGTAAAAAAAATAATGTACGATGAAGTGCCTTTTATGGGTAATTACTATTCCTGGCAAACATGAGCCGGGAGAAGGAGGGGATGCGGTCTCTGGTAGTTTGGATTTTAATCACCGGAACAGGTAAGGATTTCTGCAGCAGATAATTACAGTATCTACCTGTCTTGAAGTAATATACGGAAATATAATCAGTCTTAATTCTAAAGTTTGTGACAGTCAGTCTCAGGTTGTATAATAGATGTTCATCTAATTTACTGTAAAAATGACGAGGTACGTTATATAATATATGTTCATTTAATGTATTGTCAAAATGATCGGGAACATTACATAATAGATGTTTATTTATTATATAGTCAAAATGATCAGGAACTAACATTATATCATAGATGTTCATTTATTATATAGTCAAAATGATCCGGAGCTAACGTTATTTATAATAGATGCTAAACTTATTTACTGTCAAGGTACGTTTTATAATATAAGTTCATCTAAGTTACTGTTAAAATGGTCGGAAACGTTATATCATGAATGTTCATCTAACTCATTGTTAAAATGATGAGGAACGCTTTATAATAGATGTTTATCTGATTTATTGTCAAAATGATCAGGAACATTATAGTATAGATTTTTCTCTAATTTATCATGATAGGGTTAAAGATTATAAGACCAACAAGAAAGTCAGACAACAGCAGACATACTAATAATCTGGTTCTCACTAGGAGACATGCCTAGATTTGACCTAGATTTATGTAGCGGGTGTCGTTGTTTGAATGAGAAGACGCTCATTCTCCCATAACACTTTATCCTATAATACTTGTACTTTTTCTAGAGTATCCATGAAACTCTATATTTTGTCCTCGTTTTCTTGATTTGGGGTTAGAATCACGATTCCGTTTGCGTGTCGGTATTATCTACAGTTGTACTTAAAATTTCACAATTTGTTGACTAAATAGTTTCTGAAGGAAAACAT
This sequence comes from Pecten maximus, assembly GCF_902652985.1. Classification (NCBI taxonomy): domain Eukaryota; kingdom Metazoa; phylum Mollusca; class Bivalvia; order Pectinida; family Pectinidae; genus Pecten; species Pecten maximus. Next base: position 23,017,952 of record NC_047021.1, on the reverse strand, counting down.
TAATATCCATTTCCAAAGAAAAAGATGCGCAATAAAATAATATTTTGACTGATGTCCTTCATTATTCTTTCTCTTAGAAAATGATCACAGCTCTGTTGTTGTTTTTTCTTTTTGAGCATTGACTGTACCGGGGTGACCCCAAACAATCTCTAATGGATGTCTTATCTAATCAAGTTCATGGACATATAGATAATGGTTTCCCAGGGAACACAGACATTACAGATGTCGACACCTAGAAGAATTATTTAGTATTCCAATTCAACATTAATTATAACACCATGATATGTACACGTCCGACACAGGTATAAACTCTGTGTGTGCACAATCATTCATAAGATAAACCAATTAATTTATCCATTGATTGATAATATTATGCATGTCAACTAATGATGGCCAATCAAAGGGAAAATAAATTACATATCTTGTTCAGTCGAAATTTCATTAACTACGTATTTATCAGCATTGAAAATTATTGGCAGGTGATAGAGAAGCGTAGGTACATAATACATCATTAACAATGGTCAACAATGATCACGGGAACAATTACATTGAATGAATTTGTTCTTTATGTCTGATGTCGATAATGTCATGGAACTACTAAAAATTAAATTAAATTTTATTGCATTTAGTTTCCAAACAACGTGCAATGGCTCGAAATACATGTAACATAAAGTAAAGTACACAAACTGGAGGAAGTTGCTTGCTAGTCGTCTTTATTTCTAAATATTTTCTATTGAAGCGGGTTATTTGATGATGATTTCATTTATATATCATGCGTAATTTTGTACATCACGGAGCACAGGACGGCAACCTTTTTCAATTTCAATTTTGATTTAATCTGTTGTGTTTATTTATTTTTACTTCTGTTATTATTACTAGTTCTTCCTTAAAAACACTTTTCTTGTCAGAGTTGTATGTACGATAAAAAGCTAAAAGGTAACCCAATTTTCTGATACCACGTTCTGATAGTACGTTAAAGCTTCACCAAAGAGTAACGTTGTCGAAGGATCTTTTAGCTATATTGACTTAAATTGCTTTAAGTTACTTATTCTCATTTGCCATCAATTGCCTTTGCCAAAAGTTGATAATGAGGTATAAGATTTTTCTCGGAAGCGACACAGCAAGAAGCCGTTGCAAGAGACTTTCAAATCATCGCAGATGTATCGGTGGAGGCCAATACGGACAAACTGACCAGACAGGCCACTGACGTCACAACTAAAATGAGATGTGCGTCCCTCTGTGTGGAACTTGGATGTAGCTGCGCCTCGTTCTCATTTGACCGCCCGCGTGGGATGTGTCACATGTTCGGCAAGACTCTTCTTAATGGAACAGGGACCAGCACTGGAGCCAATAAAATCACAGGTTAGACACAGTTGCGGCATGACAATGGTTACCAGGGTCCCTGGTACAACAGACGACATTTGGCAATTACTGGCATCATTGCTTTGTCAAATGGAATAGAAAATATTGACCAGCATCTTACATTTAGTGGTAAACGAAAGACTATATCTCTTTTATAGTCTTGCACGATAGAGAGTCGCAGGTTTATACGGGGTAGAATATGGAGGTATTAGGTTTATACGGAGAAGGATATGGAGGTATCAGGTTTATATGGGGTAGGATATGGACGTCTCGGGTTTATACGGGGTAGGATATGGAGGTATCAGGTTTATACGGGGTAGGATATGGAGGTATTAGGTTTATATGGGGTAGGATATGGAGGTATCAGGTTTATATGGAGTAGGATATGGACGTTTCGGGTTTATACGGGGTAGGATATGGAGGTATCAGGTTTATATGGGGTAGGATATGGAGGGATCGGGTTCATACGGGGAAGGATATGGAGGTATCAGGTTTATACGGGGAAGGATATGGAGGTATCAGGTTTACACGGGGAAGGATATGGATGTATCAGGTTTATACAGGGGTAGGATATGGAGGTATCAGGTTTATACGGGGTAGGATATGGAGGTATCAGGTTCATACGGGGAAGGATATGGAGGTATTAGGTTTATACGGGGTAGGATATGGAGGTATCGGGTTCATACGGGGTAGGATATGGAGGTATCAGGTTTATATAGGGTAGGATATGGAGGTATCAGGTTCATACGGGGTAGGATATGGAGGTATCAGGTTTATATAGGGTAGGATATGGAGGTATCAGGTTCATACGGGGAAGGATATGGAGGTATTAGGTTCATACGGGGTAGGATATGGATGTATCGGGTTCATACGGGGTAGGATATGGAGATATCAGGTTCATACGGGGTAGGATATGGAGATATCAGGTTCATACGGGGTAGGATATGGAGGTATCAGGTTTATACGGGGAAGGATATGGATGTCTCAGGTTTATATGGGGTAGGATATGGAGGTATCAGGTTTATACGGAGTATGATATGGAGGTATCAGGTTTATACAGGGTAGGATATTGAGGTATCAGGTTTATACGGGGGTAGGAGGTTTAGGAATACAAAACGTATATTTTATCTTAATATCACGCTGGTAAAGTTTTAACAAGTACTACATAACAATATTTACTTCTCAGATGGTTAAGGCGAGCCTGGTTGTCTCAAATAAGTTACATATGTTTTCAGTTTTCTTCGAGACTATATATTATAATAATCAAAACATTTTGTTTCGGACCAGTTACAAAATTTAGCACATGGGTATTTCTATAGTAACAATTTTGCAAGTTATGAATATGCAAAGTCACATGAGGAAAATAAATAAAACAGACGATGTTTTTTTATCAGTATACAGTGCATAAACAACAGACATCAGAATATTTTATTATTGTAACAGGATGTGCGAGTCCGAGGAGGATTCCTAACGCCAGTCTGGTTGGGTACACAGGCTGTGACGCTACATATAAATGTCTCCCAGGTTACGTCAACAGAGGCTCGGAGGACACGATCACGTGTCAGCCAGGGGAGATATGGCCTAATGTCAACAACATCACCTGTAATTTTTAGTTTATATCAATAGTGACACGTGTTTAGAATGAACACATGTGCTTAACATTCATTTGAAATCCAATATTGAAAATTATCAAGTTTATTGAATTATGGGTCTTCTGAACGTAACCATCCACATTTGACAATACTTTGTATCTATTTTGGGAGTTGTGTTTTTAGTCGCCCCCTTGGTTTCAAAACTTTAGGCCTAAGCATCACTGACGAGTCTTAGGAGGATGAAAAACCCCTATAATACAGATTACGTCATTTTGACTCTACTCAAGTTCCTAATTTGTTATGAAAAAGGTACTGATATTTTGTGTGTCTTTTGGACAGTTGTTGCTGGTAGACTTTTACCGTCATTTATTAATTGTCGTTTCCACATGAAGTCTTTAAACCTTGGTTTTATCTACAGAGAAACTTTTGTGTTATACCTTGTCAGGTAAACCGAACAATATCCTCTACAACTTCACCATTACGACCTCAACAAAACTATACGCTGGGACAGAGGCTGTGGTGTATTTTCGGTTGTCTGGGGAATATGGAGGCCTTACCTTGACCTTTCCGGGCACCATAGACTTCCCTAGTGGTGTTACCACTCTGTATTTGGTATGTTAGTTTTATCATTACAAAAATGGCCATCAAAATAATGTACTTAACTCATACAGATGTGTATTTCAACTTCTTAAAACATGCTAAATTATGAAAACTTGGTGCGTATGTGAAGGCCACATAGCTGTATGATACCGCTAAACTGTCTTGACGTTATATCCATCTTTTCTATCGTTTCCAGGCTTTGTTTCCAGATGTGGGGAAATTGAATCAGATAAAGATTTGGCATGACGATACTGGAACGGAACCAAACTGGCATCTTAAATCGGTAGTTTTTGTTTTACTTACTCTGGTATTTTCCATTGATTTGTTAACCTGTTCATGGGTTTCTATGTAAATAGACCTTACCTTCTAATTTTGACATTATTCTACATTTGTCATTTGAAGTCTTTATTATCCGTAAAAGTTTAACCGACCTTTAAATAAATACTGAATTTCTTTCTTGAGTTTCTAGCTTGTTCTTATACAAGTATACATGTATTAAAGAGGGAAAACAGAGTAAACATTAATATGTGATGATCTTAAAATACACTAGGAATGCTGAAGTCAGTATTTTTTTCTTCAAATCCAATTTTCCTTTTTTTTATCGTTGGCATATGCCATAAGTATATATATATATGTTATCTTAGTAATGACACCTCTTTTTGACAACCCGCATGGTGACAGCAAAACCACAAAGAATTCAAATGAAAATAATCGTCGACCATTTGTATCGCACCAGGAAATGAAATATATCCAAAATAGACCATAGTGAGTGCTCATGTTTTTTATTATCATTCTTACATTGATAAAATCCTTATGTTGTGAAACTGTCGTCAATAGTCGACATCCATCACGAACATGTATTAATAGGAACAAGGTCATTCATATCACCGTTAGTGGAAACCAAGGTATGTGACTACCAGGAAAGGAAAAATGAAATTAGAAAAGATGATTTCAAACCTTAATTAAGTCATGCAACACACATATAAATGAGTCTTATACTCTCAGTAAGCTAGTCAGCGGGCGATGTATGCATGTACATTAACATATTTGAAGTTCAGGATAGTAATGGTTTCATTTTAACAAAGTTGAATTGATGACATTAAATGAGCATGACTGAGCAGTTATAGTTTATATAGTAAAAGCTATATAAGGGTTTTCCATGAGTATGGCTATTTTTATTAAAAAAAAACAACCCTGTAATGTAAGAAAGTGAGAGGTGTTCAATAGTCCCCCGGTAAACCCCACAAGATAGGAACAGTATATTTCCATTGCTACATCTTTCACATTTGAACATATGACTCAGCTATATGACATTGGTATATATGACTTAGCTATATGACATTGGTATATATGACTAAGCTATGTGACATTGGTATATATGACTAAGCTATGTGACATTGGTATATATGACTAAGCTATGTGACATTGGTACATATGACAAAGCTATATGGCATTGGTACATATGACTTAGCTATATGACATTGGTACATATGACAAAGCTATATGACATTGGTACATATGACTTAGCTATGTGACATTGGTACATATGACTTAGCTATGTGACATTGGTACATATGACTTAGCTATGTGACATTGGTACATATGACTTAGCTATGTGACATTGGTACATATGACAAAGCTATATGACATTGGTACATATGACTAAGCTATGTGACATTGGTATATATGACTTAGCTATGTGACATTGGTATATATGACTTAGCTATATGACATTGGTACATATGACTAAGCTATGTGCCATTGGTATATATGACTAAGCTATGTGACATTGGTACATATGACTAAGCTATTTGACATTGGTACATATGACTAAGCTATGTGACATTAGTACAGATGACTTAGCTATGTGACATTAGTACATATTACTAAGCTATATGACATTTGTACATATGACTAAACTATGTGACATTTGTACATATGACTAAGCTATATGACATTGGTACATATGACTAAGCTATATGACATTGGTACATATGACTAAGCTATATGACATTGGTACATATGACTTAGCTATGTGGCATTGGTACATATGACTAAGCTATGTGACATTGGTACATATGACTTAGCTATATGACATTGGTACATATGACAAAGCTATGTGACATTGGTATATATGACTTAGCTATATGACATTGGTACATATGACTTAGCTATATGACATTGGTACATATGACTTAGCTATATGACATTGGTACATATGACTAAGCTATGTGACATTGGTACATATGACTTAGCTATATGACATTGGTACATATGACATAGCTATATGACATTGGTAAATATGACTTAGCTATATTACATTGGTACATATGACAAAGCTATGTGACATTGGTATATATGACTTAGCTATATGACATTGGTACATATGACTTAGCTATATGACATTGGTACATATGACTTAGCTATATGACATTGGTACATATGACTCAGCTATATGACATTGGTACATATGACTCAGCTATATGACATTGGTACATATGACTTAGCTATATGACATTGGTAAATATGACTTAGCTATATTACATTGGTACATATGACAAAGCTATGTGACATTGGTACATATGACTTAGCTATATGACATTGGTACATATGACTTAGCTATATGACATTGGTACATATGACAAAGCTATATGACATTGGTACATATGACTTAGCTATGTGACATTGGTATATATGACTTAGCTATGTGACATTGGTACATATGACTTAGCTATATGACATTGGTACATATGAAAAAGCTATATGACATTGGTACATATGACTTAGCTATGTGACATTGGTATATATGACTTAGCTATGTGACATTGGTACATATGACTTAGCTATATGACATTTGTACATATGACAAAGCTATATGACATTGGTACATATGACTTAGCTATGTGACATTTGTACATATGACAAAGCTATATGACATTGGTACATATGGCTAAGCTATGGGACATTGGTACATATGACTAAGCTATATGGCGTTACTATATTGCTTTTCTTTTCCGTAGGTGAAGGTCACCGTGGCCGGCCTTGGTGACTTCTACTTCCGAGCCAATGTGTGGGTAGTTGGACCCGACGGATTTGTCATTCTGAATGCTACATCCTTTAAATCGAAGGCTGGCTGAAGTCACAACTGCAGGGAAATTGAAATATTTTGTATTTTCCGTACTTTTTCCCATTGCTACTTTGTATTTACTAAGCTAATTGGCTAATAGTGATTAAAGCGCCTGATGCTTTAAAAGTGATACATTTCCTCACTAGACCATTGTAGATACCAGTAAATGATGAAGTCTAAGGCACTCTCCGTGCAGTATTCTACATATTTCTGCAAATTAAATTGTGTTGGATATAAAAATAGTCACGTTATTTTTCCATCTGTCCTTTGTTCGTATCTAAAAGACATTAAATCAGTGTACTTTGGATGAATACAGTAATTACACATTACTTTAATAACATATCCATTTTCATCTCAACACAGAAAAATAAAATAAAAATGCATCAGTCCATACCTACTCGTATATACGTATTCACTGTAACAAATCCAGTATGTTTCTATCTACAGAAATATTTATTTTCATATAACAAAAACATAAGTGTATTTCAATGCCACAGCCACCAGGGTTGCCTATCACCTGTAATATCAAAGGATTGTGCAAAACACATTTAATATCAGTTTAAAGTTAGATACAGTAGGGCCAAAATTAATTAAAACTGTCACAGTTTTTTCCCCACATTCTGCGATTCGTCAGTGATGCTAATATGCCGAGGAAACTCAAACAGGTCGACATGCTTAAGAATAGCTGTTAAGTTCTAGATGCTGGCCTATATCACTGCAATGTTTGTGTTTCTTAAAATAAGAATTAATTAAAAAAGATCGAATAGATGTTCTGATAGTGTACCACATACTAGTATTTATATAAATCTTATTGATAAATAAAATATACTATAAATAAAACACAAAGTCAAGCTACCTGGTCTGCTTTATATATTTTTACATATCAAGAAAAGTGTGAATATAGCATGTAACATACATGTAACACACATGTTACACACATATAACACACATGTAACATACATGTAACACACATGTTACACACATATAACACACATGTAACATACATGTAACACACATGTAACACACATGTAACACACATGTTACACACATATAACACACATGTAACACACATATAACATACATATAACACACATGTAACACACATATAACACACATATAACACATATGTTACACACATATAACACACATGTAACACACATGTTACACACATATAACACACATGTAACACACAAGTAACACACATGTAACACACATGTAACACACATATAACACACATGTAACACACATGTTACACACATATAACACACATATAACACACATGTAACACACATGTAACACACATGTAACACACATGTTACACACATGTAACACATATAACACACATGTAACACACATGTTACACACATATCACACATATGTAACACACATGTTACACACATGTAACACATATAACACACATGTAACACAGTTATAACACACATATAACACATATAACACATATAACACACATATAACACACATGTAACACACATGTTACACACATATAACACACATGTAACACACATATAACACACATATAACACACATATAACACACATGTAACACATATAACACACATGTAACACACATGTTACACACATATAACACATATAACACACATGTAACACACATATAACACACATGTAACACATATAACACACATGTAACACAGTTATAACACACATATAACACACATGTAACACATATAACACACATGTAACACAGTTATAACACACATATAACACACATGTAACACATATAACACACATGTAACACAGTTATAACACACATGTAACACACATGTAACACATATGTAACACAGTTATAACACACATGTAACACACATGTTACACACATGTTACACACATATAACACACATGTAACACACATGTTACACACATATAACACATATAACACACATGTAACACACATATAACACACATATAACACATATAACACACATGTAACACAGTTATAACACACATATAACACACATGTAACACATATAACACACATGTAACACAGTTATAACACACATGTAACATACATGTAACACACATGTAACACATATAACACACATGTAACACATATAACACACATGTAACACATATAACACACATGTTACACACATATAACACACATATAACACACATATAACACACATGTAACACACATGTAACACACATATAACACACATGTTACACATATAACACACATGTAACACACATGTAACACATATAACACACATATAACACATATAACACACATGTAACACATATAACACACATATAACACACATGTAACACATATAACACACATGTAACACAGTTATAACACATATAACACACATGTAACACATATAACACATGTAACACACATATAACACATATCACACACATATAACACATATAACACACATGTAACACACATATAACACATGTAACACACATGTAACACACATATAACACATGTAACACACATGTAACACACATATAACACATGTAACACACATATAACACATATAACACACATATAACACACATATAACACATATAACACACATGTAACACACATGTAACACATATATAACACATGTAACACACATGTAACACACATATAACACATGTAACACACATATAACACATGTAACACACATGTAACACATATATAACACATGTAACACACATGTAACACACATATAACACATGTAACACACATATAACACATGTAACACACATGTAACACACATATAACACATGTAACACACATGTAACACATATATAACACATGTAACACACATGTAACACACATATAACACATGTAACACACATGTAACACACATATAACACATATAACACACATGTAACACATGTAACACACATATAACACATGTAACACACATATAACACATGTAACACACATGTAACACATGTTACACACATATAACACATATAACACACATATAACACATGTAACACATGTAGCACATGTAACACACATATAACACATATAACACATGTAACACATGTAACACATGTAACACACATATAACACATATAACACACATGTAACACATATATAACACATGTAACACACATGTAACACACATATAACACATGTAACACACATATAACACATGTAACACACATGTAACACACATATAACACATGTAACACATGTAACACATGTATAACACATGTAACACACATGTAACACACATATAACACATGTAACACACATATAACACATGTAACACACATATAACACATGTAACACACATGTAACACACATATAACACATGTAACACATGTAACACACATGTAACGCACATGTGACACATGTAACACATGTAACGCATGTAACACACATGTAACACACATGTAACGCACATGTAACACACATGTAACACATATAACACACATGTAACACAGTTATAACACATATAACACACATGTAACACATATAACACATGTAACACACATATAACACATGTAACACACATATAACACATATAACACACATATAACACATATAACACACATGTAACACATATAACACACATGTAACACAGTTATAACACATATAACACACATGTAACACATATAACACATGTAACACACATATAACACATGTAACACACATATAACACATATAACACACATATAACACATATAACACACATGTAACACATATAACACACATGTAACACATATAACACACATGTAACAGTTATAACACATATAACACACATGTAACACATATAACACATGTAACACACATATAACACATGTAACACACATGTAACACACATATAACACATGTAACACACATGTAACACACATATAACACATGTAACACATATATAACACATATAACACATGTAACACACATATAACACATATAACACATGTAACACACATATAACACATGTAACACACATGTAATACACATATAACACATGTAACACATGTAACACATGTAACACACATGTAACACACATATAACACATGTAACACATGTAACACATGTAACACACATGTAACGCACATGTAACACACATTTATCCCATAACTACGCTTGTTTCACAACTGATATGACACGTGATAAAATTCGTAGCAGTGTGTTATTGTTTTTGTTTACACACCGCAGTGTGTAACCACGTTCTAAGCCTCCGATTGGTCATTTGTGACCCCGAACAAAACTGATTGGCTAACCTCTGGCCTACGACCACGGACTATTTTTACAAAATACCTCTCAGCAGTCCAGCTCGGTTTCCAAAATATTTGTTGAAATGCACGATGTCTTGAATGAATAAATCACAATAACCAGTAATAACATACCTACGAAATCAAGGAAAGGACCGATAATTGAATCTGACAATGATTAGTCAAATATTCAGCGGTGACGTTCGACCTTGCGATGACGGTGTCATCTTTGAATATTTTGGGCGGAGTCATTTAAACAAGTTACCTATGAATAAATCACACAGACACAATGATTGTCAAACTAATATTTCGCTTTTTAAAATAATATCATTTACAAATATAGTACAGAAGATATGAGTCGTGCATCTAAAATAGATGATAAGCTTTCATTCATAACGACCTATATTTTATCACGTAGTGATTTGGTTCACGGAATTTAGTTGCTACGTTGGGAGAATTTGAACTTGGCAAGCTTACATTTGTAAGTAAAGAAGTTATGGGATAAACAAGTTCCCATACTCGTGACGATTATTTATCATTTTTACCCAACTCTTGTTAGTTAATTTTCTAATTTTGAAAAGACACTCGCTAAAGCTCGTGTCTTCAAAATTAGAAAAATAACTAACTCGAGTTGGATAAAAATGATAAACAATCTCTACTCGTTAGGGAACCTCTATGTAACACACATGTAACACACATGTAATACACATGTAACACACATGTAATACACATGTAATACACATGTAACATACATATAATACACATGTAACACACACGTAATACACATGTAACATACATGTAACACACATGTAACACACATGTAATACACATGTAACACACATGTAATACACATGTAATATACATGTAACATACATATAATACACATGTAACACACATGTAATACACATGTAACATACATATAATACACATGTAACACACACGTAATACACATGTAACATACATATAATACACATGTAACACACATGTAATACACATGTAATACACATATAATACACATATAACACACATGTAACGAATTCGAAAATTAGATGAAAATAGAAGAAGATGACGATTGCTATAGATACCGTGGTTTGGTTTAGTGATAAGTATTTACCAGTTCGTGAGATTTGATTTCGTAGAATTTATTTGTCGACTGTTTGAAAAAATAATCTCATATGACCTCATATTATATCTGTATCGGAGTGTCTGAATTCTGACTTCGGTTGACGATGTATACTGCTATTAAAAACATGTTTCTTTCTTCCAGTTGTTTATGAATGTTTAAAGTACATGTATATCGATTAACACTTACATTTTTAAATAAATGTCAAAATGAATATATTGGAATGATACTTCTATAAAACCACGACGAGTAAAAAAAACATTTTTTAGGCACGAATGATCTTGTCTGTACAACAGACGTTACAGGAGTGTAATGCTGAACTTAAATTAATAATTCCAATTAGAATATTATCACACGCCAAAGACATAATTCTATGACGAAATTAGGTAGAATCTAAACTGGACAATCTGGAACAATCAGAAACACAAAGGAAACAAAGGCAGAACGTGACATATATAGGTAAAACAAGGTCTACTGATAAGCATTATTTACTAGATAAACAGGAACTACTTATTAAAGTTATACTGCAGTACAAAGATTAGCATATTGTTTACTAGATAAACTGGTACTCGTTCGTACTATGAGAACAGTTTTATACAAGTAATGTTTTAAACAGAAACCAGAAACTTCAAACATTTCTATATATAAATAAGAATAAGAGGTCAAAACATGTATACATTTCCGTCATAATCAACTCACAGGAGTAAAGTCACAACTGGACGACGAACAAATCTAAACGGTACATGATCTGAGGACACGCTTAAACAAGAGTCACTAACACAAAAAGGAGTTAAAGAGTCACTAACACAAATGAACTAAAGAGTCACTAACAGAAAAATAAGTTAAAGAGACAGTAAAACAAAAATAAACTAAAGAGACACTAACACAAAAATGAATTAAATAGTCACTAACACAAAAAGGAGTAACAGAGACACTGAGACAAAAAGGAGTAACAGAGACACTGAGACAAAAAGGAGTAACAGAGACACTGAGACAAAAAGGAGTAACAGAGACACTAACACAAAAAGGAGTAACAGAGTCACTAACACAAAAAGGAGTTACAGAGTCACTAAACAAAAAGGAGTAACAGAGTCACTAACACAAAAAGGAGTAACAGAGCCACTGAGACAAAAAGGAGTAACAGAGACACTGAGACAAAAAGGAGTAACAGAGTCACTAACACAAAAAGGAGTAACAGAGACACTGAGACAAAAAGGAGTACATGTAACAGAGACACTGAGACAAAAAGGAGTAACAGAGTCACTAACACAAAAAGGAGTAACAGATCTAGCTGGAGACACTGAGACAAAAAGGAGTAACAGAGTCACTAACACAAAAAGGAGTAACAGAGACACTGAGATAAAAAGGAGTAACAGAGTCACTAACAAAAAAAGGAGTAACAGAGACACTAACACAAAAAGGAGTAACAGAGACACTGAGACAAAAAGGAGTAACAGAGACACTAACACAAAAAGGAGTAACAGAGTCACTAACACAAAAAGGAGTAACAGAGTCACTAACACAAAAATGAGTTAAAGAGTCACTAACACAAAAAGGAGTAACAGAGTCACTAACACAAAAAGGAGTTAAAGAGTCATTAACACAAAAAGAAGTTAAAGAGTCATTAACACAAAAAGAAGTTAAAGAGTCATTAACACAAATGAACTAAAGAGTCACTAACACAAATGAACTAAAGAGTCACTAACAGAAAAATTAGTTAAAGAGACAGTAAAACAAAAATAAACTAAAGGGGCACTAACACAATAATGAATTAAATAGTCACTAACACAAAAAGGAGTAACAGAGACCCTGAAACAAAAAGGAACACTCAAGAGACACACAAATCAATAATTCGCTAATGTACTGCTTTAATTAATTAACGTAACAATATTTACTGGAATGTAGAACATTCGTTGGGGCGTACAAAGGTTAAGGAAACTTTTACCGAGATGTTTTCCCAGTTATAACTATATAATGTTATACGTTTAGAACATGGATTACATGGAATCTCTGCCCCTAGGATATGTAGTCTTTTGGAATATGAACCTGGTCACTCACACAGGCTTAGAGGACTAATTATATACACCTGTGATTCATTACTATATATGTACAGGTACATTTCACTGTCCGGTGCAGATTATTCTGCTAAGATAACTTTCCTCGCTTCAGTGGACACACGTATACACACCTAGTTTTCGTTAAGTCTTACCTGAGCTTAGTTATGACAGTACGTAGGCTGTCGACCTTGACATACCTGTGTAAAAAAAGTATGTTATTGTGAACATTATTGGAAATAGGCAGTGTAACGATGTTGAGTCCATTATATTCAATCAGATTACCCAATACCACAGATGGAGTTACACACGCGAACGGACGGACGTCTGTGACACGATGCTAAACATGATATGTACCTGCCATTACGGTTTCACCTTCGTCATGGTGTGTTACCTGACAAATGATATACCTGAAGCCACGTGATGTGCCACAAGTTTACGTTTAAACCAGACTGGAGGATAGAGGCACAAATTCGACACAAGACGCCCAATTAGTGTGAAATGACCCAAACTGACCAGTGCGCTTTACACCATTAGCAGTAGTAGGACAGGAGGTCACGCCTATAGTAGTCATGTATTGGTTGTATGGGTTTGTTTACATTTGGACAGGTCTTCTTGTGTGCTTCGCCAGTAACCAGTGTCTACCAATGGACGGCCACTGTAGAGATAGAACTATCTCTTCCAATGGTACACTCAACTTTGCGGTGATCGCAAATATGCACGAGACTTTATCGGGGAAGTATTGCGGAGGTATATCTACCCAAGGATTCCAAACCGCTATTGCGATAGAATGGATTACCAATATCCTGAGCAGTTATATACCAGGGATAACACTGGGTAAGTCATCACCCCACCCAATCACTTCATATAACACGCCTGAGTTAACCTCAATCAGAGTATGTAAACACCACGCGCTGTAGACAACGTGTTCAGGTGGCAGTAAAAGACATAGAAATAAGCATTGACTTGGTTTACCAATATATATCAGTTTGTGAGGAGAAGTAAAATAAAAGTTTCAAAGTAGCTGTATGCATTTGATTGATCACTGCATATTAAACCGTTATAGCTATTTAATAAACCACACAACTGCTTCTTCGTTCGTTAACTGATTAGCATAGTGTTTATTTGACATGACCATCTGCGCTTCATTATATGGGATAGTTATACAGCTATTATATTGGCCATTGGTGAATACGTAGAGGAGACATTCCATTTACTTGTTTATAATATGTCAATCTCATGCTTGATTTATCAATCGCGAGGTAAATATAGCTAAATATGTTGAATTGATTTTGCAATTGGATAGTGTGTGTACTTCCTGCTTGTGTACAAAGCGGTATTATGTACATTTTATGCATTATGTTATGCTGGGGATAGATATTGCCTGAACTCAGGACATTTAAAAAACAAAGTTCTTTCAAGGCTAACGACCACATATAAAAGTAAGCATGTTTTACAACTTTCTCCCCATTACAGGCGTACAATGTACAGTATGTATACCGTCAGCTTAAGACCTTCTGAGAAAGCACCTTACTGTTATTTGGTAATTCATTGCTGTTACCTACATACGAGTATAAAACTGTGATTGTTATTTATATAATACAAGTACCTTAAATGGCATTAGAACTCAGATCACACAAAACACTTCCAAAATAATGGTAACAACTGTAAAATCATATAATTCCGTCGATCGCAATTGCGTGGTTTTCCGAAAACATAATTTCGTGGTAACTTAATTTCTTGGATTAGTAATATGATAATATCATCAAATTCAAAGTTGAACACTTGATTAACTAATTTGTGGTCACATGAATTCGTTGATTTAAAGTGCGCACGCAATCAATACAAATGGAATCCCAACAATAGTATTTACAGTATTATCATGCGGCCGAATTATGAGAAACTTCTCAAACAATTTAAATATTCTTTTGCTACTGCCATTATTTGCTGTTAAAAACCGATTAATTCATTTACCGGGTAGAATTATATGCTTCTCCTATGTACGTGTTCCTCTTCGGTTCCATTGCTCTAGCTTTTCATTTATCTTTTAGTGTCATCGAGGCTTTTGTCAAAGGTTCAAGTTCTTTATTAGTTTACTTGTCTGAATCATTGCGTCATCTATCTTTTTTTTAATCCACGTGCACATTACGAACAGTACATTTGCAACCATTTTAGAATAATATGTTATTGTCACAATAACAAAGGATGCGTTATATGTGTGAGACCCGGAAGTATATGCTTATACCACATGTTCTGTAGAATACATTGGTGTGTGTGATTTACTGGACAAACGCATATCTATGGGGGCGATATTCGTCATCTTGTCTTCTTTCCGTAAAAAAAATATTACCAGTGGCGTATTGCTCTTATAACGACCAAGCAATGGGGAAATATCAAACAGAACAAAATTTAAAGAAGAAAAATGCCTACATTGCCAGGGAGATATAAGGCATATATTGCTAGGGATGCTATTTGAAGAAATTTGCATAATTCTAGGTTAGTATATAATGTATACAATTTCATGTAGAGTAAAAGGTATATTTGTACAGTATGCGAAGAATATAAGTATTTTGATAGCTGTATTATTCTGCTGTGCCTTTATCATTGTTTGGTCTGAGACTCCTGGCCACACAGGTTGTTCACCTTATATGGTCATGTGTAACTAGCCAGACACAATACATAATTTCTGTACATTGTCTAAGTATCATTCGTAAATTAAACAATGAATGTCTCATTGATTACACATAGACCAGACGTGGATATGCTTTTGTTTAGATATACTTAATTTGTTATACCGTAAAATGGTCCAATACGGTACGGTTACGCTGACAACATGGTATAACCATTGTATTACACTTTACCTCAGACGTTATTAGAAATAAGCGAACAACACAGATTCTACTAAGCGTCAAATTGTGTTCAGGAAAATTGCAAACAGAGTATGAAGATTATATTAAATCAGAAAGGACATTAGGTATATACTTCTTATAGAACTTATAAAACACACGTCTGTATTTCCTGCTCCCAATGTCAAACCACACTTAAAGATTTACATGACCGGTTTGAGGTGGTGTCTCCAGGTAAGGAATCTAACAATCCACCTCGTCTCTAAACACTATAACATATTCCACCTCGTCTCTAAACACTATTACATATCCACCTCGTCTCTAAACACTATAACATATTCCACCTCGTCTCTAAACACTATAACATATTCCATCTCGTCTCTAAACACTATAACATATTCCACCTCGTCTCTAACACTATAACATATTCCACCTCGTCTCTAAACACTATAACATATTCCACCTCGTCTCTAACACTATAACATATCCCACCTCGTCTCTAAACACTATAACATATTCCACCTCGTCTCTAAACACTATAACATATTCCACCTCGCCTCTAAACACTATAACATATTCCACCTCATCTCTAAACACTATTACATATTCCACCTCGCCTCTAAACACTATTACATATCCCACCTCGTTTTTAAACACTATTACATATCCCACCTCGTCTCTAAACACTATTACATATTCCACCTCGTCTCTAAATACTATTATATATCCCACCTCGTTTTTAAACACTATTACATATCCCACCTCGTCTCTAAACACTATAACATATTCCACCTCGTCTCTAAACACTATAACATATTCCACCTCGCCTCTTAACACTATAACATATTCCATCTCGTCTCTAAACACTATAACATATTCCACCTCGTCTCTAAACACTATAACATATTCCACCTCGCCTCTAAACACTATAACATATTCCACCTCGTCTTTAAACACTATTACATATCCCACCTCGTTTTTAAACACTATAACATATCCCACCTCGTTTTTAAACACAATTACATATTCCACCTCGCCTCTAAACACTATTAACATATTCCACATCGCCTCTAAACACTATAACATATTCCACCTCGTCTCCAAACACTATTACATATTCCACCTCGTCTCTAAATACTATTATATATATTCCACCTCGGCTCTAAACACGATTAACATATTCCACCTCGTCTCTCAAATACTATTATATATTCTCACCTCGCTCGAAACAGCTATAACATATTCCACCCTCGTCCTCTAAACACTATTACATATTCCACCTCGTCTCTAACACTATAACATCATTCCAACCTCGCCTCTAAACACTATTACATATTCCACCTCGCTCTAAACACTATAACATATTCCAACCTCGTCTCTAAACACGATTAACAATTCCACCTCGCATCTAACACTAGTACCATATTCCAGTCTCGTCGCCTAACACTATAACCATAATTCCACCTTCCCGCTAAACACTATTAACATAGTCCGTCTCGTCCTCTAAAACACTATAACCATATTCCAGTCCTCGTCTCTAAACACTATACCATATTCCACCTCGTCTCCTAAACACTATAACATATTGCCACCTCGCCTCTAAACACTCTTACAGTAAATTCCTCCCCACCTCGTCCTCTAATAAAAAAAACACTATTAACATATTCCAGCCGTCTCGTCCTCTAAACACTAGTACATTCATTCACCTCGTCTCAAACACTATAACGATAGTCCACCTCGTCCCTACACGATAAAAAATATCCACCTCGTCTCTAAACACTATTACATATTCCCATCGTTCTCTAAACACTATTACATATTCCACCTCGCCTCTAAACACTATAACATATTCCACCTCGCCCTTAACACTAAAACATATTCCACCTCGTCTCTAAACACTATAACATATTCCACCTCGTCTCTAAACACTATAACATATTCCACCTCGCCTCTAAACACTATAACATATTCCACCTCGCCTCTAAACACTATAACATATTCCACCTCGCCTCTAAACACTATAACATATTCCACCTCGCCTCTAAACACTATTACATATTCCACCTCGTCTCTAAACACTATAACATATTCCACCTCGTCTCTAAACACTATAACATATTCCACCTCGTCTCTTAACACTATAACATATTCCATCTCGTCTCTAAACACTATTACATATCATGTTTGCATCATAACTAGGATATCCTTGCCTACACTTGGGCCAGTTTTTCATAAGAATCGTTTTATTTTTTCGTACTCTAACGTTTATTAGAAACGAGTTGGTCTAAGAACATAACCAAGGACTGAAAACACATTTGCCTGACTAAGTATGGGTTTTCGAAAGCACCATTAACACATTTGAAAACAAATACACAGTTCTAACAATGCCAGCCTATGTTCGAAACTATACAGATTACAATGCCTACAAATGTCAGCGTAAACATAAAAAAATTGCGCTGGGCAGCCAACTTCGACCTAGTGATTTAAAGATGTTTGGTAAGGTGACTAGATCTGACTACAGTGTTCTGACTCTTGTCAAGACTTACATAAATTGATTGAACAGTTGTTCAACTAAGACTATCCAAATCGTTTACAAAGCTACATTCCTGTTAGGATATTCTTTACTCCAGAAGTGGAATTAATGTAACATAAATTTTGAACAACTCTAAAGATCTTTTAATTAATCTTGATCTTTCAGCTCTTTATAATACCATTCCTTTACTTGATAAACGTTATCTTGTGATGAGAATTTCCTTTTCAAGCAAAGACGAATGGCGTTATAAGTATATACTACTATGGCCCATAGCAAATCTTCCAACAGACTGTTGGCATACCCTTGCATACAATTGTGACCATCTCTTGACCAACTTTTGTTTTCATACGTGCCCGATTACTGAAGTGCTTACATAACAGATAACATAGACCTTGCAAAGTCTTCCATTTTCACCTTAATGTGCTTCATATTGATGTGTTATCCTTGGATAAAATAAACTCTTCAACATCAACCGCTTACCTCAATATTTACGTAAAACGTAACAAGTAGGGACGGTTTACAACTAAACTGTATATAAAAAGCGTGATGGTGTCCCAATTGTTGAAGGTTTAGATATGATCCTCCTTGTCCTCCCTAGACTTACTCACGGTGTTTACATGTCGGATTGTTGAAGGTTTAGATATAATCCTCCTTGTCCTCCCTAGACTTACCCACGGTGTTTACATGTCGGATTGTTGAAGGTTTAGATATAATCCTCCTTGTCCTCCCTAGACTTACTCACGGTGTTTACATGTCGGATTGTTGAAGGTTTAGATATCATCCTCCTTGTCCTCCCTAGACTTACCTACGGTGTTTACATGTCGGATTGTTGAAGGTTTAGATATAATCCTCCTTGTCCTCCCTAGATTTACCCACGGTGTTTACATGTCGGATTGTTGAAGGTTTAGATATGATCCTCCTTGTCCTCCCTAGACTTACCTACGGTGTTTACATGTCGGATTGTTGAAGGTTTAGATATAATCCTCCTTGTCCTCCCTAGACTTACCCACGGTGTTTACATGTCGGATTGTTGAAGGTTTAGATATAATCCTCCTTGTCCTCCCTAGACTTACCCACGGTGTTTACATGTCGGATTGTTGAAGGTTTAGATATAATCCTTTTCCTTGTCCTTATTAGACTTACCCACGGTGTTTACATGTCGGATTGTTGAAGGTTTAGATATGATCCTCCTTGTCCTCCCTAGACTTACCTACGGTGTTTACTTGTCGGATTGTTGAAGGTTTAGATGTAATCCTCCTTGTCCTCCCTAGACTTACCTACGGTGTTTACTTGTCGGATTGTTGAAGGTTTAGATATAATCCTCCTTGTCCTCCCTAGACTTACCACGGTGTTTACATGTCGGATTGTTGAAGGTTTAGATAAAATCATCCTTGTCCTCCCTAGACTTACTTACGGTGTTTACATGTCGGATTGTTGACGGTTTAGATATAATCCTCCTTGTCCTCCCTAGACTTACCTACGGTGTTTACATGTCGGATTGTTGAAGGTTTAGATATAATCCTCCTTGTCCTCCCTAGACTTACTCACGGTGTTTACATGTCGGATTGTTGAAGGTTTAGATAAAATCATCCTTGTCCTCCCTAGACTTACCACGGTGTTTACATGTCGGATTGTTGAAGGTTTAGATATAATCCTCCTTGTCCTCCCTAGACTTACTCACGGTGTTTACATGTCGGATTGTTGAAGGTTTAGATAAAATCATCCTTGTCCTCCCTAGACTTACCACGGTGTTTACATGTCGGATTGTTGAAGGTTTAGATATAATCCTCCTTGTCCTCCCTAGACTTACCACGGTGTTTACATGTCGGATTGTTGAAGGTTAAGATATCATCCTCCTTGTCCTCCCTAGACTTACCTACGGTGTTTACATGTCGGATTGTTGAAGGTTTAGATATAATCCTCCTTGTCCTCCCTAGACTTACCCACGGTGTTTACATGTCGGATTGTTGAAGGTTTAGATATAATCCTCCTTGTCCTCCCTAGACTTACCCACGGTGTTTACATGTCGGATTGTTGAAGATTTAGATATAATCCTCCTTGTCCTCCCTAGACTTACCCACGGTGTTTACATGTCGGATTGTTGAAGGTTTAGATATAATCCTCCTTGTCCTCCCTAGACTTACCCACGGTGTTTACATGTCGGATTGTTGAAGGTTTAGATATAATCCTCCTTGTCCTCCCTAGATTTACCCACGGTGTTTACATGTCGGATTGTTGAAGGTTTAGATATGATCCTCCTTGTCCTCCCTAGACTTACCTACGGTGTTTACATGTCGGATTGTTGAAGGTTTAGATATGATCCTCCTTGTCCTCCCTAGACTTACCACGGTGTTTACATGTCGGATTGTTGAAGGTTTAGATATGATCCTCCTTGTCCTCCCTAGACTTAACACGGTGTTTACATGTCGGATTGTTGAAGGTTTAGATATAATCCTCCTTGTCCTCCCTAGACTTACCCACGGTGTTTACATGTCGGATTGTTGAAGGTTTAGATATAATCCTCCTTGTCCTCCCTAGACTTACCCACGGTGTTTACATGTCGGATTGTTGAAGGTTTAGATATGATCCTCCTTGTCCTCCCTAGACTTACCCACGGTGTTTACATGTCGGATTGTTGAAGGTTTAGATATAATCCTCCTTGTCCTCCCTAGACTTACCTTCGGTGTTTACATGTCGGATTGTTGAAGATTTAGATATAATCCTCCTTGTCCTCCCTAGACTTACCTTCGGTGTTTACATGTCGGATTGTTGAAGGTTTAGATATAATCCTCCTCGTCCTCCCTAGACTTACCCACGGTGTTTACATGTCGGATCGATATTCAGGTTTTTGTTATCATTATCACTGATGTCGACTTCTTACGGAATAAAGACAAGGTGTCGAGAGATGCGGGTTGATGACGACTATTGGGAAGTCTTATGTACGACATAATGATCTAATTTGGAAACATTTTATGTCCTTGTGCGATATGTATATAATGGTTCCGTTGTCACTACTGTAGTTCTCATTTTTAGAATGTGACTTTACACGAATTTGACCTAGAAGCAAAATATATTTAAACAAGACATTGGATTTAAAACAGATATTAATCTGACAACAATCATAAAACACGTTCTACTGCCTTGTAACGATTATGCACTAACATATACAGTAGTAATTGGGTCACGTGACACGATTAATGATATCACCAGTTTTCCTTATATAATTATTAATTACTGCTGTAAGAATTTGACACTTAGTAATAAAACTTTACATTTGTGTTCTATCTTTAACAAAACAATACCTTAATCACGGAAACTGTGTTTCACCGAAGCGTGACGAAGATTCTCAGTAATGCAAACCATCACGGAACTGGTAGATCGGGCTTTACGTACTTACGTGTCTGAAATAAATAACAAATACATATGTACAAAGCGCAGTTAATGACAACAAGTCCGGATAAGTAAGATGGCTAGGTACGTAGGTGGAACAATTAATGTAGTAAGGTAGGCGATGACGTCATAAAAACTGGGATTCCAGCACGTGTAACAAACGAAGAACATGTTAATCCGTGTATAAATCTCCACTTGGTTAATTAACGTGATAATTAATCTCTCGAACAATATATAGATATATCACTTAGTGTTTTTTTCATATTCACGTGCTCAACTAAATGATAAAAGTATATCGCCAAATAAAAACGCCATTGCAATGTTACTTATAAAAATGATAAGTTGCATTGCGGCCTTTCAAAGCAAAAATACATTGGTATTATGCAGTTACATTGAATGATGTACCTATAATGTCTTACAAATTAATTAAAATAATAACTTGACATAACAGGTGATAATAACTTAATATAACAGGTGATGATAACTTGATACAACAGGTGATAATAACTTGACATAACAGGTGATAATAACTTGATATAACAGGTAATAATAACTTGATATAACAGGTAATAATAACTTGATATAACAGGTGATAATAACTTAATATAACAGGTGATGATAACTTGATATAACAGGTGATGATAACTTGATATAACAGGTGATGATAACTTGATATGACAGGTAATAATAACTTGATATGACAGGTGATAATAACTTGATATGACAGGTGATAATAACTTGATATAACAGGTGATAATAACTTGATATAACAGGTGATGATAACTTGACATAACAGGTGATGATAACTTGATATAACCGATGATAATATCTTGATATAACCGATGATAATAACTTGATATAACAGGTGATGATAACTTGATATAACAGGTAATAATAACTTGATATAACAGGTAATAATAACTTGATATAACAGGTGATGATAACTTGATATAACAGGTGATAATAACTTGATATAACAGGTAATAATAACTTGACATAACAGGTGATAATAACTTGATATAACAGGTGATAATAACTTGGTATAACAAATGCCATCCACTTATAAGATAATGCAGATGACGAACATTGATGTAATATAAGTCGACTAAGATGATGAACAAGATAGAATAAGACAGTCAACTTACGTGACCTCTTGCATTGAATAAAGGATGCCTCTTCCATTTTCGTTTGACCTTCGTCAAGGTTATTGTGTGACCTGTGTCCGGTTAGTTATTGCCTAAGGGTGTCATTATAAGCTTAGATTAATGGCTGCTATCTCCAATGTTACACTAAGGGTAGCAAAGATCACCGCGAAACAAAAAGGTCGTTTCGTAAGTATATTTTGTGTGTATTACCTGCAGTTTTATATAAAGGTTTTTACAAACTTAACTGCAGCTCTATATACATTACTATATAAAGTGCTGTTAAGTTGTTACAACATAAACTGCAGTTCTATATAAAGTTGTTAAACAGAAACTGCAGTTCTATATACATTACTATATAAAGTGATATTAAGTTGTTACAACATAAACTGCAGTTCTATATAAAGTTGTTAAACAGAAACTGCAGTTCTATATAAAGATGTTAAACAGAAACTACAGTTCTATATAAAGTTGTTAAACAGAAACTGCAGTTATATATAAAGTTGTTAAACAGAAACTGCAGTTCTATATAAAGTTGTTAAACAAAAACTGCAGTTCTATATAAAGTTGTTAGACAGAAACTGCAGTTCTATATAAAGTTGTTAAACAAAAACTGCAGTTCTATATAAAGTTGTTAGACAGAAACTGCAGTTCTATATAAAGTTGTTAGACAGAAACTGCAGTTCTATATAAAGTTGTTAGACAGAAACTGCAGTTCTATATAAAGTTGTTAAACAAAAACTGCAGTTCTATATAAAGTTGTTAGACAGAAACTGCAGTTCTATATAAAGTTGTTACAAACTCATTTTTTGATAATACAATTGCTTTTCCTTTCAACTAATACGTGACTCTTAGATCCAATCTTTAACCACTAATACGTGACTCTTAGATCCAATCTTTAACCACTAATACGTGACTCTTAGATCCAGTCTTTATCCACTAAGACTGAGATTCTTAGATCCAGTCTTTAACCACCTTGATGTAAGGTATTATGTGGTTTTGAACTGTATGTATATAGTTTAGGTATATTTTATCTGGCCTTCGAATCTCCTTGTACTTTTCCAGATGAATCCGTGTCAAAGTTTTCACTTCGTTTTCGCATGTAGTTTATTCACAGTCAACTACACTGTATTTCACAAACATAGCAATGGCATATGAAATACTGTGGATAATACTGATGCCATTATTTAGATTTCCTGGGAACCTAATCTGAACCTATAGTGAAGGGAGGGGTTGGGGTTGGGGGACCGTCTCACAAAATCTAGAAGTATGTAGACTGTTTTTAGACGTGAATGATAGACGGAACATCAGTCATGACTAGTATTTAATAGTCTCACACAAACCTGTTACATATGCTTGTCTAAAGAAGGGTCTGTGTTACTGCATATTAATGCACATTCCGCTTGTCTTTGTCATATCGAGGCAGTGTTTACATACTTTACACTGGCCGTTTATAGCATCTCATTTCAATGGACGTTTGTATCTACACATGAATACACCAAATAACATCACGTTCTATTCTAATGCGTTCTATTTGCATTGTGAAGATACATATTTGTAAACACCTAAAAACTATCGGGGCAAATCGCGACCGCGATCTCCCTTATCTTATTACACACTAAGTGGGAGCAATGTACAATGTAGGTGAGTCTATATAGTACAAATTAATTTTATTAAAAGGACAAATTACCATTAATATATCTTTATCAAAATGAATCCAGCACACGTAGGTCTTAATATCTTATACTAAAAGCTTTTTGATGAATTCAGCATGTCAGTAACCAACAAGCGGGTCAGATAATACATACATGTATAATAAATGTATATAATTGATATTACTTCCTCATCAAAAGGTTGTACCAGCCGCCGTAATGACCAGGGTCATTATCGTTGTAGTCATTACAATATGGTAGTGGGCGATCTGTCCAACTTTTCTAATATCTTTGCTTTTGTTACAATATTCAAAACAGTGGTCACGATAATAATATGGCCATTATTGCTATATACTAATATTATTAGATTGAAATTGAAATATTGTATTTATTTATTGATAACATATGGTGTTTGATAATGTTTTCCCTGATTGATGTTTTCTTTTCATTTTCGTGTGAGTTAGATTATACAACTTGTTTGGTCGATTGGTCGGAATCGGCCATGTATTAAGTAAACAGTTATATATATCTGATCGACATAATGGAGGATCTGACAAATTCAGTTAAAACTTTTGTATAGGCTGTCTAGTAAATGTTAATGACAACATTAGGTTTTATCATCATAACGATTACCTGTAGCCTGGTCGGACTATACACGAGATGCATACGTAAACAACACATTTATATATAAGACAAGGCACCAGTTCTGTCTTCAAGATTACAATATTCAATGATATACGATATCTGAAGCACATACGTTCATATAGTTATCATAGTATATTTCTTTATAAGTTACACGTTACTAATGCTAATGACAATTTTATGACAATGATTCGACGACAAATATGAAGAAATACAACCGTAGTACGATGTGTCCATACGTAGCGGTCACCTTGAATGTCATTACCTGGGGTATTTGCTGAGAGTACATGACCTAAATACTTCAAATATGTAAATTTTATAACATAAAATACTAAACTAGAAATTGCTTTACTGCATAGTTGAAATTGTTTACATTAAAACTTTATAGTCAAAATGAAAATGTCAAAAATTAACCGCACTTGAATAATTCTTTTCTAGAATCACATTAATTTCTTCAACACGGATGTGTTTAGTTAATGCGGTCTTAATTTATATCCGGAGGGTAGTTCTGTAGGGCATTATTAACTTACCTAGGACTTTTAATTATAGAAGATTGTTCAGTAAGAAGTAATGAGTGCAACTGGACTTTTGGTAATAAATATTGTTTATTTAAAAATTTAGGAGGGAGCGTTCCTGCTCATCTGATTGGTTTCTTACATTGATGGTTGTTTGTGTCTGTGCATCAAGTACGTTTTTAGTAGCTTATTGTTTACATATAAAAAAAATCCTAGGAGTGAGTAATTCTTAACATTTATTCTATTGGTTTATGTTTATTAACATGTTTTAGGAATGTAGGAGCGAGCGTTTATTTTGGTTTTTAACATCAAGTTTAATGTCGCTGGTCGCTGTGTTGGAGTGGGGGAAAAATGTCAGCGTCATGTTCACTCAGGCGAGACGTTTTATCTTGTGTGTTCCTGTAATAGCATTTCTCTACATAGTACAAACATTCTTCTCTTCCACTAATAAAATCGTTGTTCATTTATTTACATGTTCATTTTTTTAACGAAAAAAAATATAGCATTAAAATTGTAATATATCCATAGTCACTGAAATGTACGTCACAATAGACTACTACATCATGTCTATATACTATTTTATACATGTCTTTATACCGTTTAGTAGATGTCTATATACCGTTTTGTACATGTCTATATACCGTTTTGTACATGTCTATATACCGTTTTGAACATGTCTATATACCGTTTTGTACATGTCTATATACCGTTTTATACATTTCTTTATACCGTTTAGTAGATGTCTATATACTGTTTTATACATGTCTATATACTGTTTTATACATGTCTATATACTGTTTTGTAAATGCAGGTTTCAATATATACGATGACTGTGGACTGCCATCTTTGGCAACCGACGCCATCATCGATATTCTTCCTGAAGGGAAACCAGCTGATCTTGTGGCTTGTGACATCACGTCAAACAATTCAACTTTCACAGGTAGGTCAAAACACCATCTGATATTATGTCTTGTGACATCACGTCAATCAAATCATCGGATTTCGTATTTTGTGACGTTAAGTCAAACAAAGAAACGGTAAAATGTGGGTCGTATACCTAGCTGATCAAGTGTCTTGTGTCGTCACGTCAAACAAATTAACGTTCACGGGAAGGCCACCTGTCGGTTATGTATGTTACTTTTGACTTCTTTGAGAAAACATTGTTATGGTCTATTTAAGAATCAGTATTTTTTGTTTGTTTACATAACACACCATTAAATAGGAATATACATATTCTCAATATTTTGACTGGTCATGTATAATACAGAACAAAGATTGCAAGTTGTTCTTATAATTTTGTTGTCGTTTAAACGTAAACATAATAATAATACCAGCAAGATTTATGCAATGTAATCATCGCTTTCCATATAACGTAACAGGTAACAATTACTGAACATAACTAGTAACAAATACATCACTAACTAGTAACAATTACATAACTTACTATTAGCAATTACATAACTTAACTAGTTACAATAAAGTAACGTAACTTGTAACAATCAAACAACTAACTTGTATTAATTACAACAAATACATAACTTTACTAGTTACAACAAATACATAACTTCACTATTTACAATCAAATAACATAACTAGCAAAAAAGATGCGATTAAATCTGCAGATTATTTCCAAAGTAGAACATAAAAGAACTACTTCATCCTTTCAGGAATCATCGCCATGACGACTGTTGAAACTACAATGGTTTTATCGGATATTGTAGAACCAGACACTCCGTTTATTAGCGGGATTGCACGTTCTCCTTCCTTGGAATTGAAAGACAATATCTTGTTTACTGTACCGTCCATAAAAGAAGAAGTTAAGGTACTGTGTACTCCTCTGTAACATAAACCCATAGTTATTAGGGGTTGATTGACACAAATAAATAGCTTGAGTAGCTTTATTCTGTAAATTGAAGAATACTGAAAGTCAAACCTATTCTATGTGATATTTCTATATGTTGAAAGTATATATTTATGAAATTGTTACCTTACCTATGAACCTATTCCAGCAAACTCTGGTGTTATGATTTATACTCTGAATGCCGACCTACGCTCGTATCATAGCATATGAGGGAGGTAGACTTTAATGGGATCTAGTTACGATGTAACTTGTTTTAGCAGGTATGTCGTATGACGATGATACTAGTGTTTTTATAAAACACGCGTAATTATGTCGACCTGAATAGTAACTAATCCATAAGGTAGAGAACACTTAATACATCAGCTTTGCCTCGTCATTCTAAATATAGATATGTATCCAAATACACGTTATAAATTAGTATGTCACCTACGGAATTCGACCAAATATTTTATTTTATTTTAAAATAGATTATTAATCGTTTGAATTTAGATCAGTAGTTTATTTCAAGGTTTGTATTTTGTGCTTTCTTCAGGAACATCAATCATAAATTAATATATAAATACATATATAAGTGTATACTTAATACGTAAAAACAGGTACCTTTCGCGTAATATCCTCTTTGTATGTAAATACTAGTACTCAAAACATATGAAGTTGTACATTCACTAAACATTACATGTCTTTGTCCATTACACAATGGGAGTATGCATATTTTTGCTATGTCATCATTTGTTTTACTTGAAATACTGCACCTAACCCATTACACCTCGACGAAAATGTATACACGTTTAAATTGTCTAATCAGATTTTGATGTACGTTAATCCTCTGAGATTTTTTGATTTTTTAATGATCATCGCTAGTCGTTATTCTTGTTTGATATGTATCCTACAATGAGAGATTATCTACGTCCGAGAGTGTTCTATGGCGTCCCACGACCAAATAAGACAAGGCTACTTTAAGGAGCAGCAAAAATAATCACTTTAATCAGGCATTGTTTACCAACCGTCTCCTACCCTTAACATATCTACTGATACATTTCCAGAAAAAAACAGACATTTTTGATGTCACGAAATTAGTGTTTTTTTCCTCCTCCCATGTTTGATACATTAAATAGAATATACACAAGATATTATATCCTAATTCAGGATTTCGTTAGCTTGCTTGGATTTGCTGTATATGGTATTTCTTTCACCCGAGTTAGTTATTTTTCCAAAGTTACTAAAACCACTCACTAAAGCTCGCGTTTTTTTGTACCATTCGCGAAATACCATATACAACGAACACCCGTTGTGTAACCTCTATGTATACAGTAATGTTACTTTCCAACACGACCTTTATTTTTAATGCTAATTGCACAAAAACCACATATATCATTTTACAGGTGATGTATGGATCCTATCAATCACCTTTGCCCATGCCCTATGCTTGGAAAATAAAATCGTAAAGTTCTCCTGTCTCTTTTATAAAAAAAATGAATAAATAAGATAATGAAAAATAGATTAATAAATAAATAAAATGAATGAAAACGATAGGTCTTTTACTTCAATATATCGATGATTGAATACATATTAGTCTTATTCTGTAACACTATTTAACAGTATTACAAGATAGTCATATTTATTCGAATCGTCGTGTAGATACAAATTATCTAAGCCATGTAGACATAAGTATAGACGTGTACCCAGCCCTGATTGCGTAAGTCATAAATTCGAGCCGTTCATAATTAAGACATCAATTTGACGCAAAAGATACGCGTGTATCAGAATCATGCACACAATTAATATACAAATGCATCCTCGCCTCTCCTCATCGTTTTACCAGACAATATCGCTGAGGATATGAATTGTTAGTTTATGAAGATTACATTTATATTGCCAGATGTTTTAAAGCTGTTGTCAAGATCGTTTTGGTGGTTGATCTTTTTTTCTTTCTTTCTTTTTTTTCTTTATTTTGCAAATCATTACTTTCATGTCTATAGTCTATATTATGTAAAACGAAAATGTGGTCTTTACTTACTGTGTTTAATATTCTATTAAGTAGCTAGAACACAACTAGAGTTAGGAAACAAAACAAGAAGAAAATACTCTTCTTACCAATTCTTGTCTTCTTTTTTTTGGCTTGACGTTACAGTGTTTGGTGAACATCTTTCCTGTAAAAGAATAAGTGTGACGTACATTTATTTAACTAGTCAAATCACCAATCTAATAACAATGGCCTATATCATTATTTTTCAGGCAGCTTATCAACTGATGCATACACTGAAGTGGTATTATGTCATCATCGTTCACACAGATGAAGAAATTGGAAAACTGTATCTGGAAGAATTTGAATTACAACGGAAAGAAACAAAAGTGTGTATAGGAGGAATTAAAGAAATCACGATAAAGTACGCATGGGATGTGGATGTCGTAAAATCAGACGTCAAAAAATTAATTAACTATCTCGAAAATGAACAAAGTCATACTCTAGATGAAAAGATGGGGGTTGTATATTTGGGTGGAACTGTCGCGGCCAGGTATATTATTCAGAGTATTATTGACGAGAAGAGTACACAGGCTAGAAATTTACAGTGGATCATGTTATCCAACATCAAAACAGACTCCAATGTCATCACAATGATAGAGACATCGGCAGCAAAGGAGGATAAACTGGATATTTTTCTGGTGACAGTCTCGCCACACGGTTTTGTAAATTTGAATACATTTAAAGAATATTTCATTGATAGACTGCTTAAAGGCGATCCTGAAGGAAAATACAGACCTTGGTTCGATAAATACATGGCCAAGGTTTACACCTGTTGGCCTAACTGTGACCGACAGTCTCTGGAGCGTGGCTACCAACAAGATATCAACTCCGTCAGCGCAGTCGTGGCTGTAATGGCTTTAGCATCCGCTATAAACAAAGTACATTCTGACTACTGCGGAAACCAGATCGGTGTATGTCCTGCACTTCAGAGCAAGGATGGCCTTCACAAACTGGTCATGGACAAATTGAGATCTACTACCATACCGCTTAATTCCAATTCTACACATTTACCACAGGAACTATCGTCTTTGGATACAACCATTCAGATAGTGGATCGGCATTTCCACATCGACGGGACAGCCATGGTCAACTTTTTCAAGTACAACAGCAGTAACACCCGAGTGATATTTGATAAGGTAACTGCAGTTTGGTTGAAGGGTTAGTCAATACGTTTAGGGCAATTCGTATGGTCGCGTGAAGGGTTGGCCAATGTGGCAGAGGCAGTGTAGTTGGGTGAATGGTTAGTCAGTGTGGTAAACGAAGTTTGATCGGGTGAAGGGCTGGTCAGTGTGTTAAAGGCTGTATGATCAACCGAAAGAATAGTCAGTGTGGTAAAGGCAGTGTGGTCACGTGAAATGTTGTTCAGTGTGGTAAAGGCAGTATGGTCGAGCGAAAGAATAGTCAGTGTGGTAAAAACAGTGTGGTCGCGTGAAGTGTTGGTCAGTGAGGTAAAGGCAGTGTGGTCGCGTGAAATGTTGGTCAGTGTGGTAAAGGAAGTATGGTCGCGTGAAGTGTTGGTCAGTGTGGTAAAGGAAGTATGGTCGCGTGAAGTGTTGGTCAGTGTGGTAAAGGCAGTGTGGTCGCGTGAAGTGTTGGTCAGTGTGGTAAAGGCAGTGTGGTCGCGTGAAATGTTGGTCAGTGTGGTAAAGGAAGTATGGTCGCGTGAAGTGTTGGTCAGTGTGGTAAAGGAAGTATGGTCGCGTGAAGTGTTGGTCAGTGTGGTAAAGGAAGTGTGGTCGAGCGAAAGAATAGTCAGTGTGGTAAAGGCAGTGTGGTCGCGTGAAGTGTTGGTCAGTGTGGTAAAGGAAGTGTGGTCGAGCGAAAGAATAGTCAGTGTGGTAAAGGCAGTGTGGTCGCGTGAAGTGTTGGTCAGTGTGGTAAAGGCAGTGTGGTCGCGTGAAGTGTTGGTCAGTGTGGTAAAGGCAGTGTGGTCGCGTGAAATGTTGGTCATTGTGGTAAAGGAAGTATGGTCGCGTGAAGTGTTGGTCAGTGTGGTAAAGGAAGTATGGTCGCGTGAAGTGTTGGTCAGTGTGGTAAAGGAAGTATGGTCGCGTGAAGTGTTCGTCAGTGTGGTAAAGAGAGTGTGGTCGCGTGAAATGTTGGTCAGTGTGGTAAAGGAAGTATGGTCGCGTGAAGTGTTGGTCAGTGTGGTAAAGGAAGTATGGTCGCCTGAAGTGTTGGTCAGTGTGGTAAAGGTAGTGTGGTCGCGTGAAGTGTTGGTCAGTGTGGTAAAGGCAGTGTGGTCGCTTGAAGTGTTGGTCAGTGTGGTAAAGGCAGTGTGGTCACTTGAAGTGTTGGTCAGTGTGGTAAAGGAAGTATGGTCGCGTGAAATGTTGTTCAGTGTGGTCGCGTGAAGTGTTGGTCAGTGTGGTAAAGGCAGTGTGGTCGCGTGAAGTGTTGGTCAGTGTGGTAAAGGCAGTGTGGTCACTTGAAGTGTTGGTCAGTGTGGTAAAGGCAGTGTGGTCGCGTGAAGTGTTGGTCAGTGTGGTAAAGGCAGTGTGGTCGCGTGAAATGTTGGTCAGTGTGGTAAAGGAAGTATGGTCGTGTGAAGTGTTGGTCAGTGTGGTAAAGGAAGTATGGTCGCGTGAAGTGTTGGTCAGTGTGGTAAAGGAAGTGTGGTCGCGTGAAGTGTTGGTCAGTGTGGTAAAGAAAGTCGATTAGGCCTTATGTTGTGCGTTGATGTTGGTATGTGTTCTGAAATACATGTGTAACAATAACTAGACAATTTCTAGTAAATATTTTATTTTCATTATTCAAAAATAACTGAGAACCTGGCATACATATACTATTTTAACTTCATTGGAAACTGTTACAGAATCAAACAAGGCTGCATAAATAATATCAATTTTGCATTAACATGTGGACAAACCATTTTTAATGCCATTGTTTTATGTTTTAGATTGATTTTTTGAATTGTTATGCATTTCAGATCGGGACTCCAAGATCGAGTCTCCATTTCTCTATATGTAAAGACGAGTGTGGTCCGTGTGTCCAGGAGGAGGATGCGCAGTATGCGTATGTGGACGGAGATATTATCATCCTTGGCTTGTTCTCGATACGGGAATCCCAGGGTGACTTCGGCTGTGGAGGGTACAGAGATGACGACCAGGCTATTGTGACTGCCCTAGCCTTTATACAAGCTATCAAACAGTTACCCCTAATAGATGGGAAGCGTATCGGAGGATTAGCGTTGGACGACTGTTATGCTTCTCTAAACACCTCTTATTTCTTGACGCAGTTGTTTAGTGGCAAGAGGAAGTTAAAATTTAAAACATCGACATCGGAACAAAGCATAGACATGTCAAAAGTTCGGTTTGTAGTTGGCGCTGTTTCGAGTGACGTCACACTCGTTGTCGCCGATCTTTTAACGCACCTCAATATACCGATGGTATCGTACGGTGCCTCCTCAGTCTTTCTCGATAACAGACGCGTATACCCATACTTTCTCAGGACCGTGCCGAGCGATAAACTCCAGGTGGACGGGATCGTTGACGTTCTTAAACATCTTGACTTTTCATTCGTTGGTGGCATTTATTTAGATGATGCATACGGATATAATGGGATACTAGATGTTGAAAATAAGGCTAATGATAACGGGATATGTATCATCAGCAAACAGATGGTCACCAGTAACTACCAGAGTTATCCACTACTAGAGCAGACACTTCTTCAGAATGTCGTGAAGGTCGTGGTATTTTATGGCATTTCCACAGTTGCCAAGGAGATGCTTGACAACTTCAACAACCCGTATGTATTTATCGCCAGCGAGGCATGGGGCAAGGATCCAGATCTCATCACACAGCAAACCGGATCCAAGAGTAGAGGGTCGCTTGTTTTCCAGACAGATACGACCTACCACACAGACGACACCCTGAGAAATTATCTCGTGTCCATATCGCCTAGGAATGATACCGGTCTGCCTTGGGTGGAACATTTGTGGGAGAACTTCTTAGAATGTGATTTCCCTTGGTCAATTGACAAGAAATTCACAAACAACCCCGAGTGTTCAATGGACGCGAGAATAAATCAGACCTCCGCATCTCACTTGAGTGATTATCAGCGTGTAGTACACGTGAGTCATGCTGTGAAGGCGATTTGGACAGGTTGTAGTGTATCGTCGAGATGTATGACTCCAACTCTGGACAGAGAATTCGCTGAACAGTTGACAAATGCCATCAAAAATGTGAAACTAACAACGGTGGAAGGCACTCCCTTCAAACTCTTCAAGGATGATGGCAACGGCTACATGGGCCTCTCTATTTTCAACATACAACAGGGACAAGACAATAAATATTCCTACAAGAAGGTAAGCATTATCTTCAGCTCATATTGTTCGGTTTTTACAATTTCAACATATTTTATTTTATTGACATGATGTTAAGTCAATAGGATTGGACATCAGGTATAGCCTATCTTAGTCCTTTCCTTATAATTAACAGATGGTAAACAAATATAGACCTATATACATATATGGAAGGTTGGTGAGGGTATCAGGGGAGGTAATTCCTTAATAATACAAGGATTTATTAATTTTAACATTAAATAGTAACCCTTAGGATATTTAGTTTAGCTAATTGTTTTATTATTTACTAAATGAATATTCAAACGTAGTGTATTTTGTAAAGTAGGTATATCTATATGATGATATTGAGTTTGTTCGGTTTTAGTTGAGGTATGGTAATAATACTGAATGGGGCTTATGTGTAAGATTAATATAATGTTATTTGTGATACTTTTTATGATTTTAGGTAGGGACTTATAGTGAAGAAGGACAACTAATTTTAAAACTAGACCAGATCCAATTTTACGATTCGTTTGGGCAGCTGGTGCCAGCCAGCAGCGTCGAGGCCACATGTAAACCTGACTTATGTAAGGGAATCTGCCAGATCGTGCCTCCCGCCAACAATACGACAATAGCTCCCGTCACAGACAAACCTGTCACTCCCGCGCCTACCTCTCCAGGCGGGTCCATCAGTGCTGATAGGATAGTGATGGCTATCGTCATTGGCCTCATGTTCGTCACCATGATCCTCCTAATAGTTTTACTATTTCGTCAACACAATACCAACAAGAAGATGACCACCGAGCAGACGTCAAGTAAGTTGTAAAATGCAGTTATGTACCAAAACCAAATACTTTGAAATCAATTTTTTGTTTACTATCTTAGGTATCAGTGTCCAATACCTTACCCAATGTGCTTAAAAAACTTTGGCAATAACCGTAGATCTTCATTAGGACTGCTGTAACATATAACTATACACATAAAGTAACGAAGAAACTCTAAAATCTATATTGTTTTTATAAAATAGCGATGCTATCCAACTATCATTCTCTGTATGTTATCCTTCTTGTCCGTTTCATTTTTCATTTTTTATATAATTTCAGTGCACAGCCACAATACTACAAGCATGCAAAATTTGGACAACATGTACGAGGAAGTAGGAAGTTCGCGAGGGAATTCAAATCAAGGTTTCGAAATGCATCGTGGCCATTTAAGAGATTTTACGGATGGATCGTTTGGTGATTCTAGTGGAAGCATGAATAAAAAATCAATTGAGTATTCGGATATAGTCCAAAGTCTTCCGGATCTGACAAAACCAGGTGCCCCCCGAACAGCTTCATCATCAGCTTCCGGTTCCGGTGGGGACGCAAGTAGCGTTCCTTCTAGAGGAAGTCGGGTAACCGATAAGAATAGTTCAGGAATGTCGGACACTTCCGGTCCTTCGAGTATTGGAGATCGTAATCACCTTACTTATGTCACAGCCGGACAACTTGCTTTGGTGGACGAGGATGTGTTGGCAGAACCTCCTCCTAGCTACTTGGATTTGAATGGCACGGTCGAGGCGAACGTCAATCCACCTCAGAATTCGACACTACAAAGGCGACAGTTGCAGCAACGAAATCGTGACGCTTATTACCCAAACCAATCGCCTGAAAATGTTCCTCCGCCAGTAAGTACGACCAATGCGTACAGACCAAACCGACCACATACTCTGCCGGGACTAGGTCCTGACCAGCCTTCCAACCTTCGGTTTGCTCAACCTCCTCCTGATACACGCCTACAAACTCCACCCTTACACCCTCCTTCGACAGAACAGCAACATTCTTTGTATCTGCATCCTTTCGCACAAGACCATCCGTCTAGCCCGCCATCTAGTCATTTTATACCCGTAAGTCAGTCCGCCAACAGCCATATGACAGGTGCCAATCCAAATCAGTTGTATCTTTTAGCGAACAATCAGAATCGAGAATCTGTCATGTATCTAGATCCCTTGCAGTCGCCACAAAATACAAACGTTGTACGCAATGGGGGATATGCCGCTCAATCAACTCCCATAGTGTTGTTTGATCAAAATGGCGTCCCTCGTATTTTCACAGAAAGTAGTTTAACCCCATACACAGGAGACTCTCCAGTACCCATAGCACCACAACAAAGACCAATCCCAGTGACACTCGCCGCTTTAGAGAATCAAAGTACGGACAGAGAGCCAAATCAAACCGACAGATCACGTCAGAGTAAAGTCCCTTTGCAATATCCGGTATCTCCAATAGGACAAAACAATAGTCCTAGACAACATAGACATATTCCTTCCACATTATCACCAACAGTGGGAATCCACCGGCCCGTACCGCGGAAGTCATATTCGTCTAGTGGAAGTGGTTCAACCTCTCAACTCTCTCCCTCCTTCCTAGATGATGACCCTGGGGAGGAAATTACCATATAAATATAAACAGCATCACGTGATCATTACTGTGTTATATCGATGTATCATAAGTTTTGCACTTGGAGATATCTTTAATCCAGATTTACCTCGAATTTCAAAGTGCAACGAATCTGTAACCTTGATATTTTAAAGGCAGTAAGCAAACTCTCAGTATTTACCGAACAAAAAATCCTGCAAGTCATTTTGTTTTACGCTTCTTTGCATTGGTTAGCAGTACTAGTGTACAAATGTAGCCAGTGTGATTGTATATGTGTAACGGGTCGTTTCGCGCTAAATCCTGTTCGCCCTAAGGGTCGTTCCGTGCTAAACCCCGTTCGCCCTAGGTTGTTTCGCCCTAATTTATTTTATCCTTTTCGTCAGGTGGTATATATGTTTTAAACAAGTTATTAAACAAACCAAACTTACATTTCTCTTCAACGTTTATTTAGACGTTTCTGGGCATAGTACTCTCCCTTGAATGACGTAAGACTTCATGGCCGCCAACAAGCAGCCGATGAACAAATATTTAAGATTAAACACCCAAAATAGTTTTGTGTTTGTTGATTCGTCCATTGTTTTCACTTTTTTTAATTACTGGGATACCATACAACTTAATTTGGTCTACTTTGCTACAACAACACGTGTGTAGATATCAAGAAAAGAAAATATCGTAACACATTTAATGGATTCAAATTAATTCTAACGAATGTTATTGGTAACATATAACGCTACTAAAATGAAAAGAAATAAACAACCATGGTTTCTCCCTAAAATTTTAGTTTTAGGGCGAGACAACCTAGCTTATAACTGATACTATACCACGGATATTTTGCTTCTCAGTAAAGAATTTCTAGGAAATTTTTTTATGAGACGGCAAGAATTATGCATCTTCATCACTTTCGATCATAGGGGTTGTGCAATTGAGGAAAGATCTTTGAGCCTGTTCCAGGCAGGTACCACTTTTATACATTACAGAAAATTGTTGTGTTCAGTAGATGAACGATAACTTGTACAAAATAGACCAAACTCGTACATAAAATGTGGAGGCTAGCACGCTATATACAACATGCATTTGTGCCAAACTTTAAGAGTATCGAATTTGTGAAATTACCTCGTGGTAGTCCACAATACTCCGAACTATGATTTAAAACGTGTCATCTGAACTCAAATAATTGTCGTACCGCTTCAAATTAGTCGTTTTTAATTCATATTTGATAAAACTATATACACACACATACAAATGTATATTGATCGTATTATAATTAAGAGTATAGTAAATATTGATGTTCTGATGTGATTGTGTATACCACTCTGTTTACATGGACACGTGCTTCTGTTTTGTTGTCCGATATAATTCAAAGTTTGACGCAACATTCTTTCCAAGTTCAAAATGTATTTGTTTTGTTATATATGCTCAAATATTTAAATATCTGCGATGTAGATGTGTTAACATGGTGCCAAAGTCTGTACTACTACAATGTAATATATTGTGAAACAGTATACGTAGATGATATATATATATAAAGATATACCTTGTATGCAATGCTCATAAAACAATAACAAATAATATAATCCTTTGTTGTTGGTTTATAGAATACTTATATAGGTTCTGTACTATTTAAAATGAATGGAGTGTCCAAACACTAATCAAAATAATGTCTTCCCTTGATGAAGAACGTCACTCTATAATGGTGACCTATATTTTGATTAATTTCTAATTTCTACATACAAATACCATTTATACAGATATTTGAGTTTCACTCTGCGTATATTATTTGAAATGTCTTTTTGTGTGTTAAACAAATGCCTTTAAATACGTCACCACACCAATCTAATTGAAATTAGACTTATATTTTCCACTCCTCTACAATATAATATATTGAAGTGTATCGTAGAGGAGCGGAAATTATAGGTCTTATTTTAATTGGATTGGTCACCACGCACACCAATTAATTACAGACGTCGACGAACATTAGCGTTGACGACAGTCGGAGAGACGAAACCTTATGGCGCGGCCTAGGCAAAAATCGTGATTTTAGGAACAAACCCTTGAATATTGCATCTATAGTGTTCTATGGATGACTTCCACATCAATCATAGCTAGTTAAGAGTTTTCATATCCAGCATACCTGGTTCGTTGGATGGTTTCAATTATAAAGCCTATTTGCTTGGTTCGGAAGTTCGGATTTACCTTCCACATCCACTATACATGGATTGACATTGAGTTTCCACTGTACGTGGTTTGACCTTGAGTTTCCACTGTACGTGGTTTGACCTTTAGGTTTTAGAAAGGTTTACTACATCAATCCTATCTGACTTTAATCGTTCATTTTTTTTTTGTTCAAAACGTCGATCACATAAGTAATTCAGCGTACCTGGTTTTGCCAAGAGTTCAGGATGTTCAATAACACCCGTCTTACATTTAGTTATCTCGGAATTAAATGCATCTGGTTAAGTCCATATTTTCCCGAATGCATGATACTGTCTCGTTTGGTCTAGAATGTTCAGGAAGTGTACTACCTCACTGTGTGATTGGGTCTAGATTTCTCAGGATGCCCACTACATCATACTGTCTGATTAAGACCATTTTTTCAGGATTTCCACCACATTATACTGTCTGATTTAGTCCAGATTTTCCTGATGTCCACTACATCATACTGTCTGATTTAGTCCAGATTTTCCTGATGTCCACCACATCATACTGTCTGATTTAGTCCAGATTTTCATACTGTCTGATTTAGTCCAGATTTTCCTGATGCCCACTACATCATACTGTCTAATTTAGTCCAGATTTTCCTGATGTCCACTACATCATACTGTCTGATTTAGTCCAGATTTTCCTGATGTCCACCACATCATACTGTCTGATTTAGTCCAGATTTTCATACTGTCTGATTTAGTCCAGATTTTCCTGATGTCCACTACATCATACTGTCTGATTTAGTCCAGTTTTTTCAGGATGCCCACTACATCATACTGTCTGATTTAGTCCAGCTTTTCCTGATGTCTACCACACCCAGGATCCCTAGTTGTACACATATGAATTGTTCTGTATGATCTACAAAATCTAATTTATTTGGTTTTGTTTGTTTGTTTTGGATTTACTGTAATAGCAATGAAGAGAATAGTCAATGGATAAAGGCCCATTTCGAAGTTTTGAGTCTTTTTGAATTCATTATTGATTGAAAAAGTAACTCCATGACAGTATTCTTAAGATATGAGGGCTGATTGATGTGTTGCGAGTCTCATATTGAAGGATTTGAATTTTCCCGGATATATTGTATTATTTTTCAACATAATCTCCTTCAGTATCTATACACTTTTGCCAGCGGTGTTTAAGGGCCTCGATGCCACTTTTCTTCGTTGTTCAGAAAGTCATCCACTGCATGTATGACGTCATCATCAGACTGAAAGTGGGTGTCTGAAATAGCTGTTTTCAGTTTTGGAAATGGATGAAAGTCTGATGAAGCGAGATCAGGTGAATAAGGCGGATGCTCAATCAATTTAAAGCCACAATCGTGAATGGCAGCCATGGCAATGACAGACTTGTGAACAGGAGTATTGTCCTGATGGAATAACACACCTTTAGTGAGCTTTCCGCGGCGCTTACGTAAGTTAAATATTTTCCTGTAACTGCCTCAGAAGTGAAGCATTGTAAGTGCCTTTGATTGTTTGTCCCTTTTGGAGATTATCTATCAGCAGAATACCATCTGCATCCCAGAAAACCGAGGCCATAACCTTCCCAGCTGATGGAACAGTCTTTGCCTTCTTTGGCGGGGAGAGCCAGGGTGCTTCCATTGCTTCAATTGTTGTGTGGCCTCTGGGGTAGAATGATGGACCTATGTTTCATCCATAGTGAGAAAATCTCTGAAGAAAATTGTCAGGATCTTCCTCAAAAAGGTTAAGATTAGCATGCAATAATGTGTGCCTGGTGTGCTTCTGACCAACTAGGTCTATCAGAAGTCTTGGTACCCATCGGGCCGAAAGCTTTCTCATTGCAAGATCCTTGGTCAGAATGGAATGTACTCTTTCCTGTGAAATGCCAACTCTACTCTTTCTGTGACTTGTCTGTCAGTCATAACAATATCATGAACTTTATTGACCATTTCCGGGGTTGCAATAGGACGGGGGTCATCCTCATGGCTCTGTAGGCCGCGCTTTAATTCCGTCACCCACCTTTTCACTGTAGCATATGAAGTGGCATCTTTCCCTAGTGTTGCTACCATATCATTATGGGTATCCTTAGGTGTTAAACCTTTTTTTTAAATATTGGATTACTGCTCTTTCACCGATTTTGTCCATTTTGCAAAAGCCACTTGTCTTGTTTACTTTATTTTAGAGTGCTTCTTCGTCGATATAAATTAACCAAATGAGACCAGTCCTTCGGTACACAGCCCTTTATAGTCAGAGAATAGTAGGACTTAAAAAGAACATCCTAGAGTACCTCCTTCAATACGAGGCTCACAACATATCAATCATCCCTTACATGTATATAAATAACCAGGCGTCAATGTGACTCTCCAGTAAATCGACAAATAACGATAAAACTCAAGAGTTTTCATAAGAGAAAATATATTTTAAAAAGTCTTAGCCAGTTATTGCATAATTAGTTTATGCATAACATAATAGTAAATATCAGATTCCATACGACCATTTATGTCAGTGAGATCCTTGAACCAGATACATGTAGCTTCCAGATTGTGAGAGAGGTACCTGGGTATCGGGCCAAACAGCCTGGTGATGTTAAAGGGAGGTAAATGATATTGTAAATAAATGCAATGACTTATTATCTAAATGCATCAAAAGTTTTAAAAATCTAAGAGTAAAATAAAATAAAAATGAAGTAAATTCTATAAATGCATTTCTGGTTAACTCTCTTGATACTCCCTTTTGGTACCCCTTTCACATGTTTTTTGTGCGTGATGAGGAAGCTACAATGTTACTGTACCAAACATGTGTGGCAGACATTGAATACCTTATATTTTGTGGCCACAATAAAAAAAACAAAAAAAAACCTAACTGAAAATTATTAACAGGTTCTGTGCTTCCGAATGCTTGAACCAACATAAACTTGCTTAAATACTATACTATATAAAATCATTTGTAATTTCTCTTTAAAACATTCGCTTATACCTATCATCTTTTCCCCAGTCTCTATCCCATAAATTGAAGAACAATTACTATACAGTATTACATTTTGGAACGCGAATCAATTGTACAGAAATAGTTTTTCAGTTCAATAACATTTTTTTTTTTTAAAACCTTAATCAATTTGGAATCGATTGTGCTAGTAAAAAGAGTAATAAACAAAAGAGAATTGTTGAAGTAAATGTAGGCAAGTGAATTTTTTTCCAGAAATACTGGCCACTTTATTATTGCTT
Organism: Pecten maximus; assembly: GCF_902652985.1. Lineage (NCBI taxonomy): Eukaryota > Metazoa > Mollusca > Bivalvia > Pectinida > Pectinidae > Pecten > Pecten maximus. The sequence goes on along the minus strand of NC_047021.1, from coordinate 22,975,197 downwards.
TACACTTGTTTTACTTAGAGAAACAGCACGGATGATTTATATTAAACATTGTGTCATATGCAAACAACATGCATATCACATAGACAAATGTAGTAAATGCTACAAGTAACGTTAATAAATTACGCAAAACCATCAAAATTACTTCATTTTTTTTTGGCAAAATGGTGAAACAATGGAAATATGACATTTCTTCATGTAAAACAATGAAGGTTATCAAATAACCAAACCATGCCTTTTTTTATGATCTTGATAAATTAACATGAAAATGCTTTCATCGGCTCTAAATGTGATTAAAATGAGTAAATATCCCTGTAAAATACTGACATACAAAGTGACAACCTACCCCTATCTAGGCGATAAAGTGACAACCTACCCCTATCTAGGCGATAAAGTGACAACCTACCCCTATATAGGCGATAAAGTGACAACCTACCCCTATCTAGGCGATAAAGTGATAACCTACCCCTATCTAGGTGATAAATGTGTATCATTAGGTGAAAAATATATCAACAGCATGAAAAAGTACATAGTCTTAATTCCCGATCCTTACTTTGGGCACACAGACCATTGAAAAAAGTCAGTCTATTACATATAGTATCTCCAAAATGAATTTGGTAATAAATAATGTGTTTTAGGTTGAGTAAATATATGAAGTTTAAAATATCTCCTTTCTAAAATCAAAAAAGCAGAAGAAAAAAAATATGCTGACATCAATATTGTGCAATGTTGAAATATTCTTCAGTTCCATTGGCAATGAAATAGTAATAAAAATCACTCTATTGACAAGGCTTAAAAAGAAATATTCACTCAATGCAATTATTGATGTTTGCTGATTAAATTATCAGTGCAACCTGCAGAGTACTGTTATATATCCTAATGAAATAAGAATTACTTGCAAATCAATTACTAAACCACAAACAAAGATTGTAATCTCCAAGTCCATGATCAAACAAACAAACTTTTCAAAGTAAAATCACGGAAAATGGAGATGATCAAAGTAAATGTCCTGAGAAATAAAACTTTGATGGCCAGTCACCTGAAGCCATTTAATGTAAGTTAGTAAGGGAAAGACATAATCAACCAATCATAGGGTGGAAAAATACATTTAACTAATATAATAAACCAATAATAGGATAGTAAAATACATAATCAACCAATCATAGGATGGTTACATACATAATCAACCAATCATAGGATGGTTACATACATAATCAACCAATCATAGGATGGTTACATACATAATCAACCAATCATAGGATGGTTACATACATAATCAACCAATCATAGAATGGTTAAATACATTAGACCAATATCTCACAAAACGCATCATGTCATGTTGAAATAGCTGAGTCAAGATCAGTGAAGCAACATTGTGATGGTGAAATAACTGGATCGGGAAAACAAAACTTGATCAAATATACAAAACAAAATCAGACCGGTTATCAACAATGAAATGACCGACGAAACAGCTTCAGTGAGAAACTGTTTCATTCACATTTTTTTTTGGAAATTATTAAACAAAACATATTTTTGTTTCACATTAAGAGGTGTTTCAACACATGGATCCATAGCATATCTGAGTATTTTACATGCGACACAAGTCGGCATTTAGCTTACACAAAATTCATATAATTTTGGCTACAGGCTGTGTTGATATGCATAAAAATATGAAGAAAAAACATTATTTACACCATACCATATTTGTGAACATACCAAACAATATAGCTTTAACATAAATATACATAAATTATATTTACAAAAAAAATAATATTAATAATAATTATACAATGTTTGGTAAGGAAAGATAACTCTCTCCTTCTCTACATAAGGACAGATAACTCTCGCCTTCTCTACCTAAGGACAGATAACTCTCGCCTTCTGTATCTAAGGACAGATAACTCTCTCCTTCTCTACCTAAGAACAGATAACTCTCTCCTTCTCTACCTAAGGACAGACAACTCTCTCCTTATCTACCTGCATGTACTTAATAACTGGAAGACATAAATAATATCTAGGTACTATACAATATGGAGACAAATAATGCATAAGACTAAAAACATGTCGATACTGAATAACCAAAGTGTAAATTAATTGTTCTAGTTTTTTGGTCAAGTTACGTTAATTAAAACTTAAAACAAAATATAAAACACAAAGTAGATATAAATTGCAAGTATACATGCCTAAAACTTTGCTTTATAAATATATATATATACATATATATGTACTGGCCAATTATGTACAACAGTATCAGAGATTTGTAGACATACCCTTGGTCATATAAACGTAGCAGACCTGTACCTTTTGGTACTCTATAGACAATACTGTCCCTTTGTAGTTTCATTGTGCCGTCTTTTAATTCATGATAATTTGTGATGCAGCATAAACAAAATTTTAACCTGTAGAACTGTAAGTTTCATGACAACCCTTAAAACATCACTTATATTTTATTTGTATTTATATTGGTACCGTTTACATAACTCATAAAGGAAATAAACCAAAAGTAAAAATTGGAAAAAAATATGCTAGATGAAATTTGGTGATGAGATTTACCTCATTTCGTTCTGCCCGACACAGAATTACAAGCTGGCTGTGTATGTACAGTAGCTGGTACATTTTTGTAGGAAGGTAAACAGGCATGGCTTTTTGCACACCTTTATATATATTTCTACAAAAGAAAACTTGTTTGATATAAATGTTATTGAGGATCTTTTGTACAAACTTTGTAAACATCTCCACTCTAGACTGGGCAGATTCATTCATCAGCTAAAACATCGATGCATTTGTAAGTAAAAATTGAGATAATTCAACAATTCATAATAAAAATATCAACAGGCATAAAATATAAATGCAAATTATTATAATGAAATGAACAAAATATTACAGCACTCATTACTTAAACATCAAACTCCCACAATTCCATTTACACCCGTTATTGCACAGTTACATCTCCTATTTACACGGACGGAAACTTTCAATATATATCGCAAATAAATACACATGATTCACATATATACATACAACACACACACATTATATAGAAACTGTTAATGATGACAGTGAGTATGAAGCTTTATCAATGAACTTATGGCATGATTTGAAGTTTGATTAGAAGACAATGATTGCCTTGTTGTCCATGGCAACCTAAAATGGAAACAAAAATACATTTTAAATATGTATCATGGTTTAATTGACAGCAGATCAAGAAGGAAACTATGTCACTGAATCCAGTAAAATTAAGATTTACATGTGTACTTGGGCAAAATTAGTCTATTTATGTTATGGATACATGGGTATGTGAACCTAAAACTGAAAAGATGTATATCACAACAGGAATATTCTATAATTAACTTAATACTGTAATGTTATGAGATCTGTTTGTATTTAGATGGTATTTTATACAATGTTTTGTTACTTAAGCTTCCATCTGATGATGATGGGATAATAATAAAACATCAGGCGATCCCAGTATCTCTCAGCAACTGGTGGTATAGCCAAAACTGATGAATTCATGACTAAATATTTACATTTGTCTGGCATTGTCACTATATAGTCTGTTTGAGAGCTGTGGCATTGATGTACGAATAAATGCCATCCATCACACGCTACACTTATCAGCGTATTAATACAACACAAACCGGAACTACAATATCCAGGATAATTAAGTTGAACAACTAATTATTTTGTCTACATTATTTGTTATTAAAAATATATGCCATTTGCGCATTACGTTGATAACAAAATTGATTTTTTTTTTTTCCCCCCCATGTACTATTTTGTTTGCCAAAAAGCATGCGATCATGTTCTGGCTGTTCCAACAACTGACAAAAAATCTGCTGACTGTCGGTAAGGCGGGAATTATAAATTTTGAATATGAATTATAGCATTTAAAAATAAAAAAAGTAAACGGAATCTAAATATAAGCTTTGAACTGTTTTTGTATGGTATTTATGATATATTTGAATGCCAGCGCTTTATCATCGTAGACTTACCATTATCACTAGTGTCAGTGGAGAACCTCTAGCTGTAGTCCAGTAAACAAATCTGGAGAGCAGACGGCACAGTAGCCTCCACACAGTCCACGAACCACCTCTCCGTTCTACAACAGGGTAGAGTAACAAATAAATAATGTGTTGAAAAACATAAAAATTACATTTGTATTCTTTTCGAAAAATGATAAAATATTGTCATTTGCCCCAGAGCAAATTAATTGATGGCAAAAAATGACAAAAACCACAGTCTTTAACTATAAGCAAGACTTTGAAAAGCAAGCAATTAATGACGCTTCAAGACTCTACATCTGATGATGCACTACCACAAATGAACAATACCCTTATATTATATGACAAATTAGCAAACCCTACTATTTCAGTAAACCCTACAACAAGATTTTATATACAAAAACAAAAACAGTGGAGGAATACAGAGTATCTTAAATAGATCATTCTACACCAAGTCACTGTCACCAATCAATTGGTGTGTAATGTTTAATGAAGTCATTTTAAATGGTCTCTTAGAAGATATGCTCTGGAAATACATGAATCAGTTATTTTGAATATTTATCTCCACGGTAACCAAGCACTTGATTGATGTGTGTAGAAAGTTTTGTGGAGTTATCTCGAGCAGTGTGGGAGATTTACTCCAGAAACTCTGACATCATGCAAAAAGGCACTACTACACCACTTGATTGATGTGAGTAGAAAGTTTTGTGAAGTTATCTTGGAAATGTTTTAGAGATGTTCTCCGGAAACGCCCTCAGGATGGACAGAACACATTTGTATATCGACCGCCAATCGTTGTTGAGTAGGGGATAATTACTGGGTAAATAATACTTACTTAAGAAAAAATACTTACAGGGGAGCAAAAGAAAATATCCGAAATAAAACAAGACATATCTACTTAAATATCAGTTCAGATTCTTTCAAATGAAACAAAAGGTGTCTCCAAATTGATCTAAAATGGTAAGCCTACCTGCATGATTTGAATCTTTTTTGAGGAATGACGGCCATGCAAAATCCAGGTAGTGTTTCTGGAGACAGCAAATCCTGTCCCTGTCAAGTTTATACTGAACCTTCCCTGTGATAACAAACCAGGATCATTATTATAGTCCAGAGTAAGTTAAAGTGTCTCGTAACATAGACAAGACAGAAATGCAGAGGAGACATAAACATAGAGGAGACATAAACATAGAGGAGACATAAATATAGAGGAGACATAAATATAGAGGAGACATAAATATAGAGGAGACATAAACATAGAGGAGACATAAATATAGAGGAGACACAAACATAGAGGAGACATAAACACAGAGGAGACATAAACATAGAAGAGACATCAACATAGAGGAGACATAAACACAGAGGAGACATAAATATAGAGGAGACATAAATATAGAGGAGACATAAACATAGAGGAGACATAAACATAGAGGAGACATAAACATAGAGGAGACACAAACATAGAGGAGACATAAACATAGAGGAGACATAAACATAGAGGAGACATAAACATAGAGGAGACATAAACATAGAGGAGAAATAAACATAGAGGAGACATAAATATAGAGGAGACATAAATATAGAGGAGACACAAACACAGAGGAGACATAAACATAGAGGAGACACAAACATAGAGGAGACATAAATATAGAGGAGACATAAACATAGAGGAGACATAAACATAGAGGAGACATAAATATAGAGGAGACATAAATATAGAGGAGACATAAACATAGAGGAGACATAAACATAGAGGAGACATAAATATAGAGGAGACATAAATATAGAGGAGACATAAATATAGAGGAGACATAAACATAGAGGAGACATAAACATAGAGGAGACACAAACATAGAGGAGACATAAACATAGAGGAGACATGAATATAGAGGAGACATAAACACAGAGGAGACATAAACATAGAGGAGACATAAACATAGAGGAGACATAAACATAGAGGAGACATAAATATAGAGGAGACATAAATATAGAGGAGACATGAATATAGAGGAGACATAAACACAGAGGAGACATAAACATAGAGGAGACATAAATATAGAGGAGACATAAATATAGAGGAGACATAAACATATAGGAGACATAAACACAGAGAAGACATAAACACAGAGGAGACATAAACACAGAGAAGACATAAACACAGAGGAGACATAAATATAGAGGAGACATAAACACAGAGGAGACATGAATATAGAGGAGACATAAACACAGAGGAGAAATAAATATAGAGGAGACATGAATATAGAGGAGACATAAACATAGAGGAGACATAAACACAGAGGAGAAATAAATATAGAGGAGACATAAATATAGAGGAGACATGAATATAGAGGAGACATAAACATAGAGGAGACATAAACACAGAGGAGACATAAATATAGAGGAGACATAAATATAGAGGAGACATAAACATAGAGACTAATATAGAGGAGACATAAACACAGAGGAGACATAAACATAGAGGAGACATAAACACAGAGGAGACATAAATATAGAGGAGACATAAATATAGAGGAGACATAAATATATTACTTTGATGGTTTTAATTAGAACCAAGTAAAGTTGTTATGTTACCTGAGGACATTGTGTCTGTGAACTGTAACAATCACCAGCTGTGCCAAATGGAATGATTTTACCACTAATGGAAGTGGCGAATGTTGTGTCTGTAGCTGTTTAAAAGCAAAATAAATAAATAACATTGATACATACTATTTTGAAATTACATCAATAATAATAATAATATATTTTACTCCAAATATGGGACAAAATCACACTACTGTACCTTGATAACAAAAATATAATGACATTTTTGCGTAATATCTATAAATGAGAAACATTTCGATTTCCTGTAGGTCCTGTATTATATATTGTCAATGACTGGTTGATTACAATATAGACATGTAATCCACAGGAAAATTTAATACTCCCCAGTCACAACAAAATGATAAAAAAACAGGAACTCAATCTTTGTTGGGAGAAAATCTCTCATGTAATATCTGAAGTACCAAACAAATGTGATTTAAAATATCAGAATCAGTTCATTATTTCAATATATTATGTATACAAACTTTTTAAATGTGGCCTCCGTTGACATAAGTAACTAAATGGTACTGGTATTTAAAGTAAAAAACTGAGAAATAAATGTAACAAGGTTTTTGATTGGTTGTACTTACTCATGATGCGGAGGTTAGTGAGGTCGATCCTGACCTTGGAGAAGGACGTATTTCCTGCCTCCCTGTATGGTGTCCGACGACACTTGGTGCATTTGTCTGTGCGTGTACCATTGTATGGGCAGTGACCAGAACGACGTAATCTATGAATAAACATATAACATTAAAACACTCTGACAAGTATAGCCCTGAGGCTGTCTGTATTGTCTGTCTAGTATGTTATAGGGTAACTGAAATAAGAAGCTAACAAACTATGTATAATAGATATTGTGACTTACCGTTTGTCGTAGACCTCCGAGTAATTTTCACCATCCCCTGCTGGAAGGTTGAGATACTCGGCAGGCTCCTTCTCTCTCATGTCCCTACAGTAGACCTGTAATACAAGCAGTTTACTTATCACCTGTATAGAAAACAATGCTTAAATCTATGGTACTGTAAACTTAATCTTACTATTTATCTGTAAAACCTACATCATCCTTAATTGAAGCATTTACCTGAAAAGTCTACATCACATGTAATTTTAGTATTTACCTTTACTTTTAGTATTTACCTGTAATATTAGAATTTACCTGTAAGACCTACAATACTTATAACTCTAACATGTAGTATTGTACTAACAGATATTGTTTTTAATTTTGTAGTTAATATACAAGTTTGTAACTGAGGTATACCTGAGCTGAGACATGACACTATATTTAGTAACAGAGATACACATTACTTACCTTTATCAGTCTGTTTCTGAGAAGTAAACTGTAAGTGTCATCATGTCGTATCGACGTTTTCTCTTTCAACTGCTGGCAGGACTTTGCGTAACCTGTAACAATACCACATACAGGTTTCATCTGTTGAGAGGTTACCAATTCATGATGATGGGAAATAACTCTTACTAAATAATTAAGGAAGCTAACTCCTACCAAGTTATTACAGAAAAACTGGAAATGGGTGATACCTTCTCTTAGATTAGAGTAGATCATGAAGTGTTACTATTAAGGAAGATTCCCAAATTGTTCCAATTAACCTATAAGTCCACCAAAAAAAAGTTTGTCAAAAGGATATGTACAGGGGTATTATTTAAACTTTCTTTATTTTACAACAATTGTGAAACAAGTTATATCAACTTAAATTAATCACTCTTGTTGGTTTGTATAAAAGCCTGGAAGGGATATTTCTGTTGGAGGGAACCAAAGTACCCACACAAAATCCAAATGGTCAGGCAGGTGACCCAAAACATATACCTTTTCACATCCAATTGGGGAATTGAACCCGGCCATCTAGGCGAATGGCAAGTGTGTTACCTCTATGCTACCCGACCACCCAAAAAGGATATCTGCCAATGTACTTTTTTGTAGCTTGTCATTTTGAGAAGTGTGCAACTCTTTCTGATGTAAAGTTTAATTTGGAATGTATATACTAGTAAATAAATAAAGAAAGCGTGCCCATATAATAAATAAAATGTCCACTGTGCATCAATTTGCACACTCAAGTGTAGTCCCAATTATGAGGCATGTGGCACACTTACATGGTCCCGAGTAGCATTCTTCCTCGTTGTCTGGCTTCAGACTGTTAGGACAGCGTTTCTTGGATCGTCTCCTCCCAAGAGCATCGACACAAATCACCTGTCGACGTAAAAATCCCCAACCACAACGAGAGGAACACTGCAATAAAATAAGATATGGCATAAACCTAAGTAGGTATTGATAGTCAAACACAATATTTCAAAAATAAATTCATTACACTGTTGATATATCAAAACTTTTTGACAGTAAATATTGAATTTGATATCCTTTGACCTACCTTGCCCCAAGGCCCGACAACCCAGTGGTAGCGAGCACCACATTCACCCAGGTTACAGAACCGCTGGGCAGGAGGTTTGACGGTGGACTGACAGGTAAATGGCACTTCCCCCGGAAGGATCCAGCCCTCTTTGGTAACAGCCTGACAAACCACCTTTCTCTCTTGTATACCGGCCCCACACGTACTGTTACACTGTAACATAGTAAAGGTGGCTTAGTGCTTTGTAAGTATGCTATCATCAACATATTAATTCTTTAAATTTCAAAATAAAGAAATGTTCATCCTAAATGCTGTTTCGTATAAATGGTGTATACCTGAGTCCAGGGAGAGGTGTTCCAGATAAAGGGACAAGGGAACTCGCTACATCTACGTTTGGGTTTAGGTCGTTTCTCTCCTCCACAGTTCCATTCTTCTACATCCTCTCCATCCAAATTCACACAAGTCACTGTCCGAGTCTTTGTACCGAACCCACATGTCTTTGAGCACTGCAAATAAAGATATACAATGTATGTCAAATATTACACCAGTGAACTATCTTAGAGTTAACTCCCTTACCTATGAGTTATTAGAGCTGTCATATGTGTATCACTCAAGTAAGTGGGAACTCTTTTAACAAATGAGGTAGAATAATATTGCCACTGCCTTGTGTTGTATATTATTGTAATGACAGAGAGTAACTTTTATGTATGTTACTCCTATAAGTAGAATGACATGTATTCCTCAAACCTAACACTCTGTGCCCTTTAGCCTGGTCTTACTAGACCTACCTCTGACCAGTCCCCTTTCTGCCAGGAGAAGTTGGAGCAGGGCTTTCTCATACACTCTTCTCTCTGTCTTGGTTTCTTTTTGTTCACACACAAAGCTGGATCAACAGTTCGCTGGTGCCTGGCTTTACACTTGAGGCCTCGGGTTCGAATACCAGTTCCGCAAGTTACAGAGCACTGTGTAAATTGAAAATTTAGCTTGTTATTCATTTTTTCCCTATAATATTGGATCTAAAACCAAATTAATATCTTTTTCTGAATTTTTTTTTCTGATTTCATCAACTAAATTTGACTGATCCATTAGTGGGGCACCTTTATACCAAACCCTATAATGTAAGTTACCAGTATTGATTTAGTGTTCTCTTAACTACTGGCAAATTGAGGTTATGTATTTGAGTAGGTATGACTGAGAGAAACTGATTACCAAAGGGCAATAACTCTGTATAAAGTGGGGTATCTAACACTGCACCAAAACAGAGGTGCACACATGGACATTTTTAGCATTTACAGGTAAACTTACACACAAACTGGTGGGCCTTTTAGCTCACAGACTTTCTAACAGGTGAAATTGCAGTAGTGGACTGATTGAAGTAGGATAAATTTGTTTTACCTAGATCAGTAAACAGACAGAGAGCCCAGCACACTGACAAACAGATGGACCTGTCAGAGATGGAACTGTTCATACATATCCATGTGTAAACAGAACATTTGTTACTTTACCATCAGAATCAGTTCTGTTCCACACTTCTGTTTACAAGTTCTCAGTACAGACTGATGTTTACTTCCCCTTTAATTTTTTTTTTTTTTTTTTTTTTTCATATTTGCAAGGCGTGGTTGTTTTAAATAATCTATAAGAAAACAAAGTCCACTGTTTACTGACCTTTGTCCATTCTGTAGCCTTCCACTTAGGACACCTGCCCATCTTACAACGTCGTGTGTTTCTTGGTTTCTTGCCGCGACATTCGTTAGATGGGCGGGTATTCTCCTCCTCATCTACACAAAGAACCTCTCGCTGCTGGTGGCCACGCCCACAGGTCGCAGAGCACTGCAAAATAATTCAAAGGTCATAGCTTATAATGAGCTGATAGCATTTTGGTAAAAGTTTAATCAATGTGGGAGGAATTAAGATATCTTGATGAAGACTGCGGTAGAAAAAAAAGTATATAAAACTTAATGAATAAAGAAATCAAAATTGATTTCAATGCTTTGAAATATGTTGTTATTAAAATCTTTATAAAAAGGAATTTTAATTTCAAATCCAATCTGAACACAAAACAATGGTATTTTCTTTCCAGATGCTAAAAAAAATATAAAAAAATCTGGCAGATACAGAATTTGTTTATAAGACAGCCCCAGCATCACTCGCATTTCCTAACTTAGGATTTTCTACAGGAAAACAGTAGCGGAGTTAAGGATGAAATTAATGATTATAGACATTATCTTTCAATTCTGGACCACTTTTCTGTGGAAAATATTTGGTTGAGAAATTTTCTTCAGTTAAGGAATGTTCATAAAACTGGGGCGTGAAGTACAACATGCATGTAACTATGGTTGTTAACAATACTTAATGCCAGTCTTCATTCCATAAATCAACAATCTGGCAGAGGGACAAGAGTTCAACATACAATCAACTTCACACTTTAACAATATATAATTATGCTTAACACTTTAACAAAAGCTATCATGCACATTATATGCTGGTGATCTGTTGGAGTTGTCTCCCCTAGATATGCGACTGATTAGCCTATTCAGTGTACTTTTAAAATATTTAAACTTCTGTACATTTCCACTGTATCACTGTATAATTTATCAAACCCACATCACCTCTTATGAAAGATTTATGTTTCCTTTACTGAAACTCTTTTGGAATGAAGATAACAGTCAAGTAGCATACATCCTTAAATTAATTTCGACACAGACAATTTCTTTAACAGGATCAATCATACTAAAGTAATACTAAATTAACTTGAAGTTTCCATAGATGTCAAGTTTCATACAAACATGCCAAGCAGCACTATCTATAAAAGCTGGGGAAGATTATAGGCAGTCACTAATTTATCAGGGCACCCCATGCATCCTTCAAATATCTTATTAATTTCAAAATGTTGGATGAAACATTCATTTAGTCACAAGAATATATCAACAGGATTGCTACAGTCTATTACTACAAACCGAAATTGTTAGACAGAATAAAAAACTAGAAACAGGGCAGCTATATAGAAACTACAGCTTTATAGGTTGTAGAACTCAGGACAGCTATACAGAATCTAGAACTACAGGCAGGACAGCTATATAGAATCTAGAACTCAGGACAGCTATATAGAATCTATAACTACAGGCAAGACAGCTATACAGAATCTAGAACTTCAGACAGGACAGCTATATAGAATATATAACTACAGGCAGGACAGCTAAATAGAATCTAGAACTACAGGCAAAGACAGCTATACAGAATCTAGAACTACAGGCAGGACAGCTATATATACAATCTAGAACTACAGGCAGGACAGCTATACAGAATCTAGAACTACAGGCAGGACAGCTATATATACAATCTAGAACTACAGGCAAGACAGCTATATAGAATCTAGAACTACAGACAGGACAGCTATACAGAATCTAGAACTACAGGCAGGACAGCTATATATACAATCTAGAACTACAGGCAGGACAGCTATACAGAATCTAGAACTACAGGCAGGACAGCTATATATACAATCTAGAACTACAGGCAGGACAGCTATACAGAATCTAGAACTACAGGCAGGACAGCTATATATACAATCTAGAACTACAGGCAAGACAGCTATATATACAATCTAGAACTACAGACAGGACAGCTATATAGAATCTAGAACTACAGACAGGACAGCTATACAGAATCTAGAACTACAGGCAGGACAGCTATATATACAATCTAGAACTACAGGCAGGACAGCTATACAGAATCTAGAACTACAGGCAGGACAGCTATATATACAATCTAGAACTACAGGCAAGACAGCTATATATACAATCTAGAACTACAGGCAGGACAGCTATATAGAATCTAGAACTACAGACAAGACAGCTATATAGAATCTAGAACTACAGGCAGGACAGCTATATATACAATCTAGAACTACAGGCAGGACAGCTATATAGAATCTAGAACTAGTTCTAGATTCTATATAGCTGTCCTGTCTGTAGTTCTAGATTCTATATAGCTGTCCTGTCTGTAGTTCTAGATTCTATATAGCTTTCATGAGTTCAGGACAGCTATATAGAATCTAGAACTACAGACAAGACAGCTATATAGAATCTATAACTACAGACAAGACAGCTATATAGAATCTAGAACTACAGGCAGGACAGCTATATAGAATCTATAACTACAGGCAAGACAGCTATATAGAATCTATAACTACAGGCAAGACAGCTATACAGAATCTAGAACTACAGGCAGGACAGCTATATATACAATCTAGAACTACAGGCAGGACAGCTATACAGAATCTAGAACTACAGGCAGGACAGCTATATATACAATCTAGAACTACAGGCAAGACAGCTATATAGAATCTAGAACTACAGACAGGACAGCTATACAGAATCTAGAACTACAGGCAGGACAGCTATATATACAATCTAGAACTACAGGCAGGACAGCTATACAGAATCTAGAACTACAGGCAGGACAGCTATATATACAATCTAGAACTACAGGCAGGACAGCTATACAGAATCTAGAACTACAGGCAGGACAGCTATATATACAATCTAGAACTACAGGCAAGACAGCTATATATACAATCTAGAACTACAGACAGGACAGCTATATAGAATCTAGAACTACAGACAGGACAGCTATACAGAATCTAGAACTACAGGCAGGACAGCTATATATACAATCTAGAACTACAGGCAGGACAGCTATACAGAATCTAGAACTACAGGCAGGACAGCTATATATACAATCTAGAACTACAGGCAAGACAGCTATATATACAATCTAGAACTACAGGCAGGACAGCTATATAGAATCTAGAACTACAGACAAGACAGCTATATACAATCTAGAACTCAGGACAGCTATATAGAATCTAGAACTACAGGCAGGACAGCTATATATAATCTAGAACAACAGGCAGGACAGCTATACAGAACCTAGAACTACAGGCAAGACAGCTATATATACAATCTAGAACTACAGGCAGGACAGCTATATAGAATCTAGAACTAGTTCTAGATTCTATATAGCTGTCCTGTCTGTAGTTCTAGATTCTATATAGCTGTCCTGTCTGTAGTTCTAGATTCTATATAGCTTTCATGAGTTCAGGACAGCTATATAGAATCTAGAACTACAGACAAGACAGCTATATAGAATCTAGAACTACAGACAAGACAGCTATATAGAATCTAGAACTACAGACAGGACAGCTATATAGAATCTAGAACTACAGGCAAGACAGCTATATAGAATCTAGAACTCAAGACAGCTATACAGAATCTAGAACTCAGGACAGCTATACAGAATCTAGAACTACAGGCAAGACAGCTATACAGAATCTAGAACTCAGGACAGCTATATAGAATCTAGAACTACAGGCAGGACAGCTATATAGAATCTAGAACTACAGGCAAGACAGCTATATATAATCTAGAACAACAGGCAGGACAGCTATATAGAATCTAGAACTACAGGCAGGACAGCCATATAGAATCTAGAACTCATGAAAGCTATATAGAATCTAGAACTACAGACAGGACAGCTATATACAATCTAGAACTCAGGACAGCTATATAGAATCTATAACTACAGGCAAGACAGCTATATAGAATCTAGAACTACAGGCAAAACAGCTTATAATTTACAATCTAGAACTCAAGACAGCTAGAACTCGGGACAGCTAGAACTCAGGACAGCTATATACAATCTAGAACTCAGGACAGCCATATAGAATCTAGAACTACAGGCAGGACAGCTATATACAATCTAGAACTCAGGACAGCTATATAGAATCTATAACTACAGGCAGGACAGCTATATAGAATCTATAACTACAGGCAGGACAGCTATATAGAATCTAGAACTACAGACAGGACAGCTATATAGAATCTAGAACTACAGACAGGACAGCTATATAGAATCTAGAACTACAGACAGGACAGCTATATAGAATCTAGAACTACAGGCAAGACAGCTATATATAATCTAGAACTACAGGCAAGACAGCTATATAGAATCTAGAACTACAGGCAGGACAGCTATATATACAATCTAGAACTACAGGCAGGACAGCTATATAGAATCTAGAACTACAGGCAAGACAGCTATATAGAATCTAGAACTCAAGACAGCTATATAGAATCTATAACTACAGGCAGGACAGCTATACAGAATCTAGAACTACAGGCAGGACAGCTATATAGAATCTAGAACTCAGGACAGCTATACAGAATCTAGAACTTCAGACAGGACAGCTATATAGAATCTAGAACTACAGGCAAAGACAGCTATATACAATCTAGAACTACAGGCAGGACAGCTATATAGAATCTAGAACTACAGACAGGACAGCTATATAGAATCTAGAACTACAGACAGGACAGCTATATAGAATCTAGAACTCATGAAAGCTATATAGAATCTAGAACTACAGACAGGACAGCTATATAGAATCTAGAACTACAGACAGGACAGCTATATAGAATCTAGAACTACAGGCAAGACAGCTATATAGAATCTATAACTACAGGCAAAGACAGCTATATACAATCTAGAACTCAGGACAGCTATATACAATCTAGAATGCAGTCAGACAGATAGACAGACAGACACAGACAGATGTACAGATAGACACTCAAACTAGCATACACACATTTAAAAAGATGCAAAGACATACAGATAGATACAAACTAACAGATAGTAGCTAATTTTTATAGATTGATACCAATACAGCCCAAACATCAATCAGACAGACAGGCAGACAGACAAAAAAGAAGACAGACAGACAAAAAAGAAGACAGACAAAAAAGAAGACAAACAGACATACAGACAAAATGAAGACAGACAGACAAAAAAGAACACAGACAGACAGACAAAAAAGAACACAGGCAGGCAGGCAGACAGACAAAAAAGAAGACAGACAGGCAGACAAAAAAGACAGACAGACAGGCAGGCAGATAGACAAAAAAGAAGACAGACAGGCAGACAGACAAAAAAGAAGACAGACAGACAATCTGACACGGAGACAGGTACAGACATGGATGGACAGAACAGCAGATATAGACAGACAGAAGAGGTGTCAGTCATTAATACCCCTTTTTATCATGCTCCATACCTTTACAATTTGTTGCCTACCTGTTTCTATCTACTTACTTAAGCACTGATGACTTAAAACCTCTTATGTGAGGCAGATAAATCATGATCCCTTCCCTCTATATTACACATCTCTTTAAATAACTTCAAGTAATATGCTCTGATTTGAAGTCATCAGCATGAATATGGAATTAGGTGATCAGGAAATGGCTATAGATGAAATGTAATCAGCAATAGTTTTAAGATCAATTTCAACATGAGCATTACTAATTCACTACCTTACTGTAAATCCACTTATAGTGGGGCACTACAATATCAGAATGTTTGTGGGGCACTACAATATCAGAATGTTTTAACAGATTAGTACAATGATGTGTCAGCAATAAATCAAGATCGTCCTCAGACTGAATTAACCTGTCATTAATTTTGGTAATATGTTTTTTTTTTCTTTTGATGAAATCAGTAATTTTAACTGTTTTTATAGAATGTAGATCCATTGATGGCACTTGTTCAGATATTAAACTTTTGTTTTCCAAAGTAATAGATTCTGCAATTACCATTGACAAACCCAAACCCTTGTTTTCTTTACTAGAATATATTGGGTTTTTTCAGTATTTTGTATATTGTAATTACAAAACATGTACAATGTTCTGTGACCTATCTAACTTTATCTTATACAGTAGCCATAGAGATCTTAATTACACGTGATAAAACATACTGTTGATTTAATTAAATATCTACGTATTAAATGTGATGAAATATCTAGGGGAATTAAACCTAATTAAATATCTAGGGAAATTTAAACTAGCTATATATCTAGGGGAACTTAACCTTTCAAACAAACTTCTTAATTCATTCTTAAAACTAAATTGATAGCTGAAATACATTACCGTCCTCTTACTCTGACATACAGACCCATATTGCAGGAACTGTTCACTTAAACAGCTTTTAAACTTCATGGACGGTAAATTGTACAAGTCTGTTGAAAAGTGGTGAACTATCTGATAAAGGATGATGTTATTTCATGAACTGCAGTGAATTTTAGCGCCCTGATCTCCATCTTTTATGTGGTGTACATATCGACATAGGTATAGTGCTATCTTCATATAACACCACACCCATGTTACATTCTCTACTTAACATTGTAGCCCATTCCAAAATATCTGCTTTGATAAGATTTTGATATTCTTCACAGCATTTTGAGAAAAAACAGATCCATTTGAAACCACAAGAAAGACCTTATCACATATGTGTGGTACTGGTATGACTAATTTATTGAAAGAATCATAAATTGTACTGAAACAATATTTTGCTATCTTTATCTGTATAAATGAAAAATGTAAAGATTGGAATTATTTTTCTGTCAGAAACGTGATCAGTCATGTTACAAGTCCCTTAAACTTCCATCAATACAGTTGGATACTGAAATAAGTATCTTAGGGAATTTTCAGGTATGGCATGAACCATTTCTTAACATTAAACTTGACAGTTTGGTAAAATAAATTGCATAACATTTTGTTAATTGAATAAATAGTCAATAAAACAAACATACATGTATGGTTTTAAGGTTGGTGTATGCTTTTGCCAGGTCAATGAATGGTTGTCAAGGCAATGAAAGGTTGCCAGGTCAATGAATGGTTGTCAAGGCAATGAAAGGTTGCCAGGTCAGTGCATAGTTGTTTTTTAGGTGTGTATGGTTGTAAGTTCAATGTATGTATTACTGTTAGGTCAAAGTATGGTTGCCAGGTCAATATACAGTTTTTAGGTTGATGAAACATCCCCTTTTATCACACCAGTAACCACTACCATCTTGTTGGTTGTATTACACTTTAACCTCATTTGTCACCCCGTAACCACTACCATCTTGTTGGTTGTATTACACTTTACCCTCATTTGTCACCCTGGTAACCACTACCATCTTGTTGGTTGTATTACACTTTAACCTCATTTGTCACCCCGTAACCACTACCATCTTGTTGGTTGTATTACACTTTACCCTCATTTGTCACCCTGGTAACCACTACCATCTTGTTGGTTGTATTACACTTTAACCTCATTTGTCACCCCGGTAACCACTACCATCTTACTGGTTGCATGACAATTCATCCTCATTTGTCCTACTTCAACCATTTCCATCTTCTTTGTACTAGGGTTTCTACTGATTTTTTTCTTCTGATATGCAATTTTGTCCTAATTACTATTTATTTTCCCAAGGATACCCTGTAAGATATCTCTATATCATACCCTGTAAGATATCTCTATATCATACCCTGTAAGATATCTCCATATCATCCCTTGTAAGATATCTCTATATCATACGCTGTAATATATCTCTATATCATACCCTGTAAGATATCCCCATATCATACCCTGTAAGATATCTCCATATCATACCCTGTAATATATATCTATATCATACCCTGTTATATATCTCTATATCATACCCTGTAAGATATCTTTATATCATACCCTGTAAGATATCTCCATATCATCCCTTGTAAGATATCTCTATATCATACCCTGTAAGATATCTCCATATCATCCCTTGTAAGATATCTCTATATCATACGCTGTAAGATATCTCTATATCATACCCTGTAAGATATCTCTATATCATACCCTGTAAGATATCTCTATATCATACCCTGTAAGATATCTCTATATCATACCCTGTAAGATATCTCTATATCATACCCTGTAAGATATCTCTATATCATACCCTGTAAGATATCTCCATATCATACCCTGTAATATATCTCTATATCATACCCTGTAAGATATCTCTATATCATACCCTGTAAGATATCTTTATATCATACCCTGTAAGATATCTCCATATTATACCCTATAAGATATCTCTATATCATACCCTGGAAGATATCTCTATATCAAACCCTGTAAGATATCTCTAAATCATATCTTCAGTAATGTCATTATCACAGCCTAATACATGTGTGTAAATGAATAGCATTAGTAGTCGCAGTGCTGGAGTCATTGTTAAGTAGGGGATATCATGGTATCATGTCCCACTGGGCATTTCTAGGACTTACAAAGTTATAGTATTGTCAGGCAACCTCTAACCTCAGTCATACCCTGTCCTTGTTTTGATAATGAAGTTGGAGTTTAATTTACATGCAAAGACAAACAAAACATTAAAAACACAAAAAGATGAGATCATAAACAAATGTTTAATACAAATTAATACGATCAGTTTGTGATAATAAAAATGTTATCAAAAATGACAAAAGTTAAAAAGAACAAATAAAAAATGAAAAATTATTGTGAATGAAAACATTTAAAAATTCAATTTGATACAACAAATTTGTTCTGTGCTATTGACCACAATTCACACAAAGAAAAACAACATCTTTTGTTATTAATGTGTACCATCTACACATTTTATTTCAAACTTCACATTTTTGTTTTTGTTTTGATTTATTGTTTACATCATTAAGATTCAATAACAAATGAATAATTTAAACTGACCTGGAGCTAATGTTCGGTATTGATGTAAAACAGCAACTTAATATCGGCATATCATCACAGACACTGACAAGAAAGTTCCATTTTTTGTAAGTGTATTGTCCCGTTTGTGAGTACTTTGTAAGTATATAATTATTTCTCAAATGAAAACAAATACAATCCCCTTGATTCTGAATGCAAAGCTTCGTTGAATAGCCATTTGTATTGAAAAAATGTAATTCTTGATGAAAAATAAAAAACGAATATATTTTGTTATAATTATGATATATACCAAAGTGACATGTGGGACTGAAAGTTTGGACAGTTTATTATCTATGAAATGACAATACCATGATATGTAAAACTGAAAATATAGCACCATCCAGCAAGAATTTGAAAAGTATTTTAATATTTCTTCATACTTATCATTTAAAAGGATAATTCTAAACAATCAAACATGTCAAAACGAAAAAAATCAGTTTTAAGAAGAAAATGTTCTTATATGGCTATTTTCATATTACAAAATTGCATAGTTTCTTGCGCTAGAACTAACCCAATTCAGCATTTATGGGACTCTTGTAAAATGATTCATAGTATAGAAATGTGAATCCAATATGAACAGTAATGTGAATCCACAAATGAGACCAAAAACTGGTAATGTATTTAAAAAAAAAACATGTCACATGTTATAACACATCCAATATTTTTGATTATTGTATAAATATCATTATATAACTCTTTCATAGAGGTCATTTTACCAAGGTATTGAAACAGACACTTTCAACTTCATGTTGACAAAAAAAGTAATATACTTCACAAAACTTGACAAAGATAAAAGTAATAGACTTTACAAAACTTGACAAAGACAAAGTGATAAAATCCACACAAAGACAAATTGATGAACTTTACAAAGACAAAGTGATGAACTTCACAAAGACAAAGTGATGAACTTCACAAACACAAAGTGATGAACTTCACAAACACAAAATTGATGAACTTCAGAATTACAAATTGATACACTTCACAAAGACAAATTGATAAACTTCACAAAGGCAGAGTGATGAACTTCACAAAGACAAATTGATAAACTTCACAAAGGCAGAGTGATGAACTTCACAGAACTTCACAAAGACAAAGTATAAAAATCAACAAAAACAAAATGATAATAAGTTTGTAAAGACAAACGAATTAATTTTAAAAAGACAAATGTCACAAAACGATGAACATCACAAAGACAAAGTGATGATTTTCAAAAAGACAAAGTGACAGAATTCACAGCATTACAATAACTTCACAAAGATAGAGTAATAAACTTTACAAGACAAAAAGACAAACTTCAGAAAGACCAAGATATACTTATAAAGACAAAGTCATCAACTTCATAGAACTTTACAAAGATACCAAGGTTAATGATGTCATCATCAAATCAAATCTAACAGAATCAGTAATACTCATATGATAAACTTCCTACATCAAACTTACTTACATGAAATCAACAATATTTCACAAATCTATTATCAAACTAAAAATGTTCAATGAGAAACTGAAGAGGTAGGTGTCCATTTAAACACCAATTTACTTTTGAAACTGCCTTTAAATCGCAAAACACATAAACATGATAATTAACCTCCACAAGCAGGTTGTTGAATTTGTTCAATCAATAAATATTCCAGTAAAGGGAGAAATATAATAATCAAATGAGTGACACAAACATTTCCCATGAATGTCCAAAACTGTCAACAATTCTGTAACATTTGGGACAGAAAAAAACAACATCAAGGGCCTCACAAACGTTCCACCAGAGTTCACAGTTGTCACTGTCAACAAGTGGCAACTTAACAACCAGGAAAGGCCTGTCTTCTATTGTTCCCATATCACACTACACATGTCAGCTGGCAACTTGATGGTCACTGACATAGTAATCAACATATACAGTTGTAACCATAGCAACAAATTCAACTGTTTCCGTATCAACATGTAGTTTTAACCATAACAACAAATACTAGCTGTTACCATAGCAACCTTACAACATATACAACTTTTACCATAGCAGTATATACAGCTGTTACCATAGCAACATGTACAGCTGTTACCACAGCAACATAGACAGCTGTTACCATAGCAACATATACAGCTGTTACCATTGCAACTTTAGCAACATGTACAGCTGTTAGCATAGCAACAAATACCATTGCTCTTTAGCAACAAATTCCCATAGTATGGAACTCTATAACTGTTGCCAGAGAAACAAATATATGTTGTATGTATTTAGCAATTATTTTTAGAAAGCAAACAAAATTGCATTGACATACTGTAATTGTAACCATAACAACCAATGGCCACATAGTAATAGTGCTACAAACACATAAATATCAGTATCATATCACAGGTGAACTAGGAGTCTTAAAACCATCACTACCATACAGAAATACATCACAGACCCTAGGCCAGAATACCACAACACAACCTAGACCAGAAATACCACAACACAACCTAAGCTAGAAATACCACAACACAACCTAGACCAGAAATACCACAACACAACTTAGACCAGAAATACTACAACACAACCTAGACCAGAAATACTAAAACACAACCTAGACCAGAAATACCACAACACAACCTAACCTAGAAATACCACAACACAACCTAGACCAGAAATACCACAACACAACTTAGACCAGAAATACCACAACACAACCTAGACCAGAAATACTACAACACAACCTAGGCTAGAAATACCACAACACAACCTAGACCAGAATACCACAACACAACCTAGGCCAGAATACCACAACACAACCTAGACCAGAAATACCACAACACAACCTAGACCAGAATACCACAACACAACCTAGGCCAGAAATACCACAACACAACCTAGGTCAGAAATACCACAACACAACCTACGCCAGAAATACCACAACACAACCTAGGCCAGAATACCACAACACAACCTAGGCCAGAATACCACAACACAACCTAGACAAGGAATACCACAACACAACCTAGGCCAGAATACCACAACACAACCTAGACAAGGAATACCACAACACAACCTAGGCAAGGAATACCACAACACAACCTAGACCTGAATTACCACAACACAACCTTGACCAGAAATACCACAACACAACCTAGGCCGGAATTACCACAACACAACCTAGACCAGGAATACCACAACACAACCTAGACCAGGAATACCACAACACAACCTAGACCAGGAATACCACAACACAACCTAGGCAAGGAATACCACAACACAACCTAGGCCAGAATACCACAACACAACCTAGACCAGAAATACCACAACACAACCTAGGCCAGAATACCACAACACAACCTAGGCCAGAATACCACAACACAACCTAGACCAGAATACCACAACACAACCTAGACCAGAAATACCACAACACAACCTAGGCAAGGAATACCACAACACAACCTAGGCAAGGAATACCACAACACAACTTAGGCCAGAATTACCACAACACAACTTAGACCAGAAATACCACAACACAACCTAGACCAGAAATACCACAACACAACCTAGACCAGAAATACCACAACACAACCTAGACCAGAAATACCACAACACAACTCAGACAGACAAGAAATTCCATTTCATTCTGAGCAATTTGTCTTACTGTTATCATATGAAACAAGATTGATCATTGGACCTAAAACTTGACTCTTTTTTTCAATGGATGTGTGAAGTAATGGAAATTTCAACCTAAAGATCCAACATCTATGGCTGATTCTCCAAGTGTATGGTAGCATAAAGGTGATGTTTCATACTGTTCAATACTATGTCTACGACATAAACACTATCTTCCTGCGGTACATATTGGCAAGATGCTGTTCTAGATACCCCTCTACCACCCCAGCCTTACTGTAGAATCTGATCACATTACAGAACCCAAATACTGAAATCCACATGCACGGTTTGTAGGGGGATAAGACAGCGATTTTATTGCATATCTATGAATAATTAAGTACAGATTGTTGCTAGTTTGGTGGAATTAAAACACCATCTCAAACAGCACTGCATGATCTATACATCTAGATTCTAGTATCGTCACTTAAATCTGATAACAGTTTTAAATATATATGTCTAGATATTTTATACCCTCAAATTTCAGAAATCTTCTTATCATATTTTTTTTTTTTTTTCCTTACAAAAACAGCCGTAATGCCAATAAACATCATATATAGCTATAGAGTAGTCTTGTATGTAGTTATTTAAAGAATGCCAAAGTTTTGAGAGTTTTACAATTTAACAGTTTCAAACCTAAAATAATTCTACTTGTAAATCTCAACTCTAATATGACTAACTCTTAGTCTGAAAGGTATAAGTTACTCCTAGACTATAATGAGTATGTTTAAAGTTGGTAAATCCTATACAAATATATAAAAGTATACAAATAACCGAGCCTGATGGTTATGATTTATACTGAGTAAATCTTGACCAATATGATTTAATGACACTGATGGGTATAATTTATACTGAGTAAATCTTGACCAATATGATTTAATGAGACTGATGGGTATGATTTATACCAGAATATGTGCAATATTTAAGTGGCAATTATTACGTTTTTTATCCTGAAATTCCAAGTTAAATAGCTAGACTTGTAACAGACACATAAATACACGGACACAACAGCAACAATTAGGCAATTAAATAATTAACAGAGAAAAGCAACGACGGAAAAAGCAACATCTGACACAAAAGCAAAAAAACATGTATTTAAAACAAGAGATAAGAGATCTCCAATCACAATAAATAAATGCATTGTTCCTGTTGAGAAATGTCACAACCACAATCTTCAAATCCAATGGCAGCATTCATGCGTTAATATCACAATGGACATGGTCAAATTAACCCAGCAAACAACATACAAATCACACCAATATTTTATATGGATTTGTAACTCTGTTCAATAATAAGTCTTTATCAATGTATTTACACAGTTTAAATATTGCATATATTTACCTATTTTACAAAAATATATGGGGGATGGGAAGTGGGGTGGAGACACAACGTCCCAGTAGAGAATGGTAGAAATCCAGACGAATCTGCCGTGGATACTGGTGAATACACGAGGTCTCACCAAAATTCCAGGTAATGTGTACGTAAAAACGTTGAGCCCAACACAGATATTCATTTGATGGTCCAATTTAAAGTGGTGTTGACATGTTTCGCCGATAGAGAAACCATCATCAGTAGTTCTGGTTCTGAGGCTTCACTATAGGCAAAACAAGGCTCCATTAAATTGAACCATCAAATTAATCTGCATGTTGGGCTTACTGCTTTACGCACATATCTTACAAAAAGATATTTTCTTCAAGTAAAAACAATAATTATAGGGAGTGTTGAGTGTTTGTCATGTTAAAATTACTGCCTCTCTATAACTGAAGTAGATAGTTACATCTCAGCCAATTACAGAGTCAGATATAAACTGGCAAATTTTCCAAACGAATTCAAGGACATATTATTTGAATGGTCTGAATCTATGTTATGAGTACTTACAACAGCAGTCAAAGCTGTTAAAGATACATACAGGTGTGTTACCTGTTGAAACGAAAATGAAATATTTTCATGAGGAATATTAAGGTTAATTACCTCTAAGACCTCCTTTTGAAATAAAAAAGGTCTTAATCTTTTCAAATAGTTAAAGCCTTTTCTTACTTTCAGATGACACAGGTAATCCTTTGTCTTGTCTTAGTTATTCAATATTTTTGTTCTCTCCTACCCTAGAAACATTACTAAGTTACACAATGACCTTGAACTCTGAAAATGAAAAGTCTGATTTCTTTGACCCCCGCCAAATTGAGGTCAAATACACGAATTGCATTAGGATGTGTGATTTATGTATATATGAGTGCCATAGTTAGAAGTGCTACCACAGCCATTAGTTTGCAGATTATGTAAGTGGTAGAAATATTAATACTAGTGAGCCTATAGATGAAAGCTTACTGTACATCTGTTAGGAGTAGAGCTTGTAAGTATACAGTATAAATTTGATTTAATTCCGTTAGAATGCTCCAAGATTACAGCAGTAGAGTTTGTATGTGTACAGTATAAACAGATATATATAATTTCCGTTAGGGTGCTCCAGGAAAGAAAAGCTTATTTGAAAGCTTAGTATATATACTGGCAGGTCCAGAAGAAAGAAGAAAGTCCTACGTACACCACAATAACTAATGTCTTCACCACGTCATGCACAGTACACTAGAGAATTTCAAGAGAAGAATGGATTTCCAGGCCAACACCTGTCAAAGGAAGTCAACGCACACCTATTGACGTCGCTGACGTAACCTTTGTCTTTGTCTTAGGCGTTGGCGTTGCCTTTGACGTTGCCGTTGCCGTCGACGGCGACGGCGGTTAATGGCATTATAGCGGAGGTAATATTTGTACCAGGGATTGTCGGGTCTTACCGGTGACCAGGGCGCTATGTACCAGCGCCGGCGAGTGCTGCACGGGCCGTTGTTGCAGAGACGACGATTGGGTGGCATGGTGGTCATGTTACAAAAGGAGTTGGACACTGTCCTGTCATCCAGCTGACACAGGACACGACGACTCTGTTCTCCGTCCTTTCCACACGTCACAGAACACTGAAAAACAAAGTTTTATTGTCAGTGACTTGTGCAAAGCGTTGTTAACAAAGGAGTCTGGCCTAATGAAGAAAACCCTATTTGAAAATTTCCCCCATCTTAGAAGTATTATCCCCTTTACTTATTGATCTTTCACAAGACTATCAACAACTGGCGACAGACATCAAAATATAACTCACCTGCGACCACATGCCGGTATTCCAGGTGCCGCAAGATTTCGCCTGACAGCGTTCAATCTCGTCTGGTTTTTGTTTGAGGTCACACTTGTCGCTGGCTCCAAGTTCATCCTGACAAACAACCTGTCGGCGTCTCCAGCCTGATCCACAGGTTGACGAACACTGAAAAAATTTATTTATAAAATCAGGCAGGCATTCTAAACAAAATTTACTTTCAGGAAACTCAACACATATTTGATTAGAATGATTTGAAAATTTTCAATGGGCATTGAACCTGGATATCAAGGTCATATCATCCCACCCTATAGTATCTGTGGTACACACCTGACTCCAGGGTCCTACCCTACAGTATCTGTGGTACACACCTGACTCCAGGGTCCTACCCTACAGTATCTGTGGTACACACCTGACTCCAGGGTCCTACCCTACAGTATCTGTGATACACACCTGACTCCAGGGTCCTACCCTACAGTATCTGTGGTACACACCTGACTCCAGGGTCCTACCCTACAGTATCTGTGGTACACACCTGACTCCAGGGTCCTACCCTACAGTATCTGTGGTACACACCTGACTCCAGGGTCCTACCCTACAGTATCTGTGGTACACACCTGACTCCAGGGTCCTACCCTACAGTATCTGTGGTACACACCTGACTCCAGGGTCCTACCCTACAGTATCTGTGGTACACACCTGACTCCAGGGTCCTACCCTACAGTATCTGTGGTACACACCTGACTCCAGGGTCCTACCCTACAGTATCTGTGATACACACCTGACTCCAGGGTCCTACCCTACAGTATCTGTGGTACACACCTGACTCCAGGGTCCTACCCTACAGTATCTGTGGTACACATCTGACCCCAGGGTCCTACCCTACAGTATCTGTGGTACACACCTGACCCCAGGGTCCTACCCTACAGTATCTGTGGTACAGACCCTACAGTATCTGTGGTACACACCTGACTCCAGGGTCCTACCCTATAGTATCTGTGATACACACCTGACTCCAGGGTCCTACCCTACAGTATCTGTGGTACACACCTGACTCCAGGGTCCTACCCTACAGTATCTGTGGTACACACCTGACTCCAGGGTCCTACCCTACAGTATCTGTGATACACACCTGACTCCAGGGTCCTACCCTACAGTATCTGTGGTACACACCTGACTCCAGGGTCCTACCCTACAGTATCTGTGGTACACACCTGACTCCAGGGTCCCACCCTACAGTATCTGTGGTACACACCTGACCCCAGGGTCCTACCCTACAGTATCTGTGATACACACCTGACTCCAGGGTCCCACCCTACAGTATCTGTGGTACACACCTGACTCCAGGGTCCTACCCTACAGTATCTGTGGTACACACCTGACTCCAGGGTCCTACCCTACAGTATCTGTGGTACACACCTGACTCCAGGGTCCCACCCTACAGTATCTGTGGTACACACCTGACTCCAGGGTCCTACCCTACAGTATCTGTGGTACACACCTGACTCCAGGGTCCTACCCTACAGTATCTGTGGTACACACCTGACTCCAGGGTCCTACCCTACAGTATCTGTGATACACACCTGACTCCAGGGTCCTACCCTACAGTATCTGTGGTACACACCTGACTCCAGGGTCCTACCCTACAGTATCAGTGATACACACCTGACTCCAGGGTCCTACCCTACAGTATCTGTGGTACACACCTGACTCCAGGGTCCTACCCTACAGTATCTGTGGTACACACCTGACTCCAGGGTCCTACCCTACAGTATCTGTGGTACACACCTGACTCCAGGGTCCTACCCTACAGTATCTGTGATACACACCTGACTCCAGGGTCCTACCCTACAGTATCTGTGGTACACACCTGACTCCAGGGTCCCACCCTACAGTATCTGTGGTACACACCTGACTCCAGGGTCCTACCCTACAGTATCTGTGGTACACACCTGACTCCAGGGTCCCACCCTACAGTATCTGTGATACACACCTGACTCCAGGGTCCTACCCTACAGTATCTGTGGTACACACCTGACTCCAGGGTCCTACCCTACAGTATCTGTGGTACACACCTGACTCCAGGGTCCTACCCTACAGTATCTGTGGTACACACCTGACCCCAGGGTCCCACCCTACAGTATCTGTGATACACACCTGACCCCAGGGTCCTACCCTATAGTATCTGTGACACACACCTGACTCCAGGGTCCTACCCTACAGTATCTGTGGTACACACCTGACTCCAGGGTCCTACCCTACAGTATCTGTGATACACACCTGACTCCAGGGTCCTACCCTACAGTATCTGTGGTACACACCTGACTCCAGGGTCCCACCCTACAGTATCTGTGGTACACACCTGACTCCAGGGTCCTACCCTACAGTATCTGTGGTACACACCTGACTCCAGGGTCCTACCCTACAGTATCTGTGGTACACACCTGACTCCAGGGTCCTACCCTACAGTATCTGTGGTACACACCTGACTCCAGGGTCCTACCCTACAGTATCTGTGGTACACACCTGACTCCAGGGTCCTACCCTACAGTATCTGTGATACACACCTGACTCCGGGTCCTACCTTACAGTATCTGTGGTACACACCTGACTCCAGGGTCCTACCCTACAGTATCTGTGATACACACCTGACTCCAGGGTCCCACCCTACAGTATCTGTGGTACACACCTGACTCCAGGGTCCTACCCTACAGTATCTGTGGTACACACCTGACTCCAGGGTCCTACCCTACAGTATCTGTGATACACACCTGACTCCAGGGTCCCACCCTACAGTATCTGTGGTACACACCTGACTCCAGGGTCCTACCCTACAGTATCTGTGATACACACCTGACTCCAGGTCCTACCTTACAGTATCTGTGGTACACACCTGACTCCAGGGTCCTACCCTACAGTATCTGTGGTACACACCTGACTCCAGGGTGCCACCCTACAGTATCTGTGGTACACACCTGACTCCAGGGTCCTACCCTATAGTATCTGTGGTACACACCTGACTCCAGGGTCCTACCCTACAGTATCTGTGGTACACACCTGACTCCAGGGTCCTACCCTACAGTATCTGTGATACACACCTGACTCCAGGGTCCTACCCTACAGTATCTGTGGTACACACCTGACCCTACAGTATCTGTGGTACACACCTGACTCCAGGGTCCTACCCTACAGTATCTGTGATACACACCTGACTCCAGGGTCCTACCCTACAGTATCTGTGGTACACACCTGACTCCAGGGTCCTACCCTACAGTATCTGTGATACACACCTGACTCCAGGGTCCCACCCTACAGTATCTGTGGTACACACCTGACTCCAGGGTCCCACCCTACAGTATCTGTGATACACACCTGACTCCAGGGTCCTACCCTACAGTATCTGTGATACACACCTGACTCCAGGGTCCTACCCTACAGTATCTGTGGTACACACCTGACTCCAGGGTCCTACCCTACAGTATCTGTGGTACACACCTGACTCCAGGGTCCTACCCTACAGTATCTGTGATACACACCTGACTCCAGGGTCCTACCCTACAGTATCTGTGGTACACACCTGACTCCAGGGTCCTACCCTACAGTATCTGTGGTACACACCTGACTCCAGGGTCCTACCCTACAGTATCTGTGGTACACACCTGACTCCAGGGTCCTACCCTACAGTATCTGTGGTACACACCTGACTCCAGGGTCCTACCCTACAGTATCTGTGATACACACCTGACTCCAGGGTCCCACCCTACAGTATCTGTGGTACACACCTGACTCCAGGGTCCTACCCTACAGTATCTGTGATACACACCTGACTCCAGGGTCCTACCTTACAGTATCTGTGGTACACACCTGACTCCAGGGTCCTACCCTACAGTATCTGTGGTACACACCTGACTCCAGGGTCCCACCCTACAGTATCTGTGGTACACACCTGACTCCAGGGTCCTACCCTATAGTATCTGTGGTACACACCTGACTCCAGGGTCCTACCCTACAGTATCTGTGGTACACACCTGACTCCAGGGTCCTACCCTACAGTATCTGTGATACACACCTGACTCCAGGGTCCTACCCTACAGTATCTGTGGTACACACCTGACCCTACAGTATCTGTGGTACACACCTGACTCCAGGGTCCTACCCTACAGTATCTGTGATACACACCTGACTCCAGGGTCCTACCCTACAGTATCTGTGGTACACACCTGACTCCAGGGTCCTACCCTACAGTATCTGTGATACACACCTGACTCCAGGGTCCCACCCTACAGTATCTGTGGTACACACCTGACTCCAGGGTCCCACCCTACAGTATCTGTGATACACACCTGACTCCAGGGTCCTACCCTACAGTATCTGTGATACACACCTGACTCCAGGGTCCTACCCTACAGTATCTGTGGTACACACCTGACTCCAGGGTCCTACCCTACAGTATCTGTGGTACACACCTGACTCCAGGGTCCTACCCTACAGTATCTGTGATACACACCTGACTCCAGGGTCCTACCCTACAGTATCTGTGGTACACACCTGACTCCAGGGTCCTACCCTACAGTATCTGTGGTACACACCTGACTCCAGGGTCCTACCCTACAGTATCTGTGGTACACACCTGACTCCAGGGTCCTACCCTACAGTATCTGTGGTACACACCTGACTCCAGGGTCCCACCCTACAGTATCTGTGATACACACCTGACTCCAGGGTCCTACCCTACAGTATCTGTGGTACACACCTGACTCCAGGGTCCTACCCTACAGTATCTGTGGTACACACCTGACTCCAGGGTCCTACCCTACAGTATCTGTGGTACACACCTGACTCCAGGGTCCTACCCTACAGTATCTGTGGTACACACCTGACTCCAGGGTCCTACCCTACAGTATCTGTGGTACACACCTGACTCCAGGGTCCCACCCTACAGTATCTGTGGTACACACCTGACTCCAGGGTCCTACCCTACAGTATCTGTGGTACACACCTGACTCCAGGGTCCTACCCTACAGTATCTGTGGTACACACCTGACTCCAGGGTCCTACCCTACAGTATCTGTGGTACACACCTGACTCCAGGGTCCTACCCTACAGTATCTGTGGTACACACCTGACTCCAGGGTCCCACCCTACAGTATCTGTGGTACACACCTGACCCCAGGGTCCTACCCTACAGTATCTGTGGTACACACCTGACTCCAGGGTCCTACCCTACAGTATCTGTGATACACACCTGACCCCAGGGTCCTACCCTACAGTATCTGTGGTACACACCTGACTCCAGGGTCCCACCCTACAGTATCTGTGGTACACACCTGACTCCAGGGTCCTACCCTACAGTATCTGTGATACACACCTGACTCCAGGGTCCTACCCTACAGTATCTGTGATACACACCTGACTCCAGGGTCCTACCCTACAGTATCTGTGGTACACACCTGACTCCAGGGTCCTACCCTACAGTATATGTGATACACACCTGACTCCAGGGTCCTACCCTACAGTATCTGTGGTACACACCTGACTCCAGGGTCCTACCCTACAGTATCTGTGGTACACACCTGACTCCAGGGTCCTACCCTACAGTATCTGTGATACACACCTGACTCCAGGGTCCTACCCTACAGTATCTGTGGTACACACCTGACTCCAGGGTCCTACCCTACAGTATCTGTGGTACACACCTGACTCCAGGGTCCTACCCTACAGTATCTGTGGTACACACCTGACTCCAGGGTCCTACCCTACAGTATCTGTGGTACACACCTGACTCCAGGGTCCTACCCTACAGTATATGTGGTACACACCCGACTCCAGGGTCCTACCCTACAGTATCTGTGGTACACACCCGACTCCAGGGTCCTACCCTACAGTATCTGTGGTACACACCTGACTCCAGGGTCCTACCCTACAGTATCTGTGGTACACACCTGACTCCAGGGTCCTACCCTACAGTATCTGTGGTACACACCTGACTCCAGGGTCCCACCCTACAGTATCTGTGATACACACCTGACTCCAGGGTCCAACCCTATAGTATCTGTGGTACACACCTGACTCCAGGGTCCTACCCTACAGTATCTGTGGTACACACCTGACTCCAGGGTCCTACCCTACAGTATCTGTGGTACACACCTGACTCCAGGGTCCTACCCTACAGTATCTGTGGTACACACCTGACTCCAGGGTCCTACCCTACAGTATCTGTGGTACACACCTGACTCCAGGGTCCTACCCTACAGTATCTGTGGTACACACCTGACTCCAGGGTCCTACCCTACAGTATCTGTGGTACACACCTGACTCCAGGGTCCTACCCTACAGTATCTGTGGTACACACCTGACTCCATGGTCCTACCCTACAGTATCTGTGATACACACCTGACTCCAGGGTCCTACCCTACAGTATCTGTGGTACACACCTGACTCCAGGGTCCTACCCTACAGTATCTGTGGTACACACCTGACTCCAGGGTCCTACCCTACAGTATCTGTGGTACACACCTGACTCCAGGGTCCTACCCTACAGTATCTGTGGTACACACCTGACTCCAGGGTCCTACCCTACAGTATCTGTGGTACACACCTGACTCCAGGGTCCTACCCTACAGTATCTGTGGTACACACCCTGACTCCAGGGTCCTACCCTACAGTATCTGTGGTACACACCTGACTCCAGGGTCCTACCCTACAGTATCTGTGGTACACACCCGACTCCAGGGTCCTACCCTACAGTATCTGTGGTACACACCCGACTCCAGGGTCCTACCCTACAGTATCTGTGGTACACACCCGACTCCAGGGTCCTACCCTACAGTATCTGTGGTACACACCCGACTCCAGGGTCCTACCCTACAGTATCTGTGGTACACACCTGACTCCAGGGTCCTACCCTACAGTATCTGTGATACACACCTGACTCCAGGGTCCTACCCTACAGTATCTGTGGTACACACCTGACTCCAGGGTCCTACCCTACAGTATCTGTGATACACACCTGACTCCAGGGTCCTACCCTACAGTATCTGTGGTACACACCTGACTCCAGGGTCCTACCCTACAGTATCTGTGGTACACACCTGACTCCAGGGTCCTACCCTACAGTATCTGTGGTACACACCTGACTCCAGGGTCCTACCCTACAGTATCTGTGGTACACACCTGACTCCAGGGTCCTACCCTACAGTATCTGTGGTACACACCTGACTCCAGGGTCCTACCCTACAGTATCTGTGGTACACACCTGACTCCAGGGTCCTACCCTACAGTATCTGTGGTACACACCCGACTCCAGGGTCCTACCCTACAGTATCTGTGGTACACACCCGACTCCAGGGTCCTACCCTACAGTATCTGTGGTACACACCTGACTCCATGGTCCTACCCTACAGTATCTGTGATACACACCTGACTCCAGGGTCCTACCCTACAGTATCTGTGGTACACACCTGACTCCAGGGTCCTACCCTACAGTATATGTGGTACACACCTGACTCCAGGGTCCTACCCTCCATTGGGTGGTTCCCTCCACATTGTTAGAGGTTATCACTACTGTCTCATAAGTATCCTCACTGACAGTGGGACAATCTCCACCGTTACACACACGGCTGGTCTCCGGACGAAGTGCCCTGTCACACTGACCTTCGTCCACTCGACGTCGGTTGACATGGTAACAAACAACTTGGCGTGTAGTTATACCTTCTCCACAGGAAGCACTACACTGTTGGCAAAATATTAACAACACAGATATACAAAGGAACTCAAGTTTTTACAAAGGAAATCAAGTTTAAATAACATCCATTAATAACACAAATATATAAAGTAAATCAAGTTTAAATGAAAACCATAAACAACTGAGAAAAACATTAAGAACTCATGTTTTTAGATATAAACCATCAATAATGCAGATATTCAGATAAATATGGCTATCTCTATTCTCCATTATACCTTTACTGCTATGGAGAGAATGAAATTTATCTGTTATAAAATTGATAAAATTTGTGACCTACCTTTCCCCAGTTTCCAGACCTCCATATTCCACATGCAGCCCTCACACATGGCTCCCGAGAGGCTGGCTTTTCCTGGTTCCTACAGAGGTTGCTACTTTGAATGCGTCCAAATCTGTCCTCACATCTGATATAGCGAAACCTTGTTCCCTGACCACAAGTGGCTGAGCACTGTAACAACCACAACAATCAGATCAATCAGGTGAAGCTGACAAAGATTGCTTACAAGTACTAGTTATAAGTTTGGTCCCACTTTACCCAAATCTACTGCTCACCAGCCAAAGGGAGAAAACTCTTACTGGTTGGTTATCAATAAAAACTTAACACTACAACAAACATACATGAAATGTCGGATATTGGTTTTTCACCTGAAAATTCTCATGCCTAGATAAATAAAAGGTAATTATTAAACATTGTCTTAGCTATTGTGTTTATCAATTCTTTATAAACCTACCCAGGTCCAGTCACCAATCTTCCATGAGAAGTGAAGTCTGGCAGCAGTCCTTGGTGACGCCCTGGTGGTCGACAACATCTCTGTAAGTAATACTGGTACAGGGGTTGTAGTGGAAGACAAGGTTGTCGTTGGTATGGTGGTAGTTGAGGTAGTTGGCCTTGTAGTAGTTTGTGTCATTGTTTGAGTAGTGGGTGTAGTGGTTGGTAGGACAGTGGTTGAGGTAGTGGTTGGTACGGTAGTAGTTGTCGGTACGGTAGTGGTGGTAGTGGTGGTAGTGGTAGTAGTGGTAGTGGTGATAGTAGTGGTAGTTGGACAAGACCTTGGGTAACATTTTCGTGTGTCATAAGGCTTGGACGTAGGGTCACATAGTTCCTCTGGCAGTATTTCTCCATGGTAATGACGGCAGTCGATACGACGCTTTGAAACCCCATGTCCACATGTAACGGAACACTGAAAATGTTGCAAATAATTACATCATCTGCTTTAAATAAGGTACTATATCATACTGTACTGGTTCATACAGTACTATATCATACTGTACTGGTTCATTCAGTACTATATCATACTGTACTGGTTCATACAGTACTATATCATACTGTACTGGTTCATATATAGGGTACTATATCATACTGTACTGGTTCATACAGTACTAATCATACTGTACTGGTTCATACAGTACTAATCATACTGTACTGGTTCAAGAGGTATTTTATCATATTGTACTTGTTCATATGGTACTACATGTATATCATACTGTACTGGTTCAGTCAGCATTATTCAATATAAGGTATTAATCATGCCATTGTTATGCCAAAGTGAGTGTGTAACTGCTATACTAATCATACAGATATTTAATCAGTAAATAAAATCAACTGATGTTGGGAAATAAATCTATATCAACTATTAAGTAACCTCTATATAAAGTGATGTTTAGTTATAATAGTAGTTTTGTGAGCCTACGACTTTTTGTAGACATTCCGACCCACTCCAGTATCTAAACATCTCCAGACAGTGTAATGGTCCTATCAGGGTCACGGGTGGCTGGGTCGGTTTGTGGAGTGTGAAACGTGTCTGTATTCGGATCACTTATCATTACAGCTCAATATTCACAAATCCTGTAAGTGTGATATATATCATTGGCCAACACCAGTGGTAACGTACAATAGGAGAGCTAGATGTTATCAGCCGTGCACATTGTCAGCACACTTTCCGGCCCTAACAACGGAAGAGGAATGTGTGAAATGGGACTTATATAAAACCAGCTTGATGGATTTATTGACAGTTTAATCAACTGATCACTTTTAACCGTGACCAAGTGGCATTTTTCTGTACAATCTCATCTATTTATCAGTTTCTCATTGACTTACGACCAATAAATAGTCATTATCAAATTTTACAAAATGTCAAACTGACATCTGCAGCAAAATACTGGAAAATCAGGTACAGCTTGGTATATCTAAGTAGAGGTACTGATGTATGTGAGAACGTCTCTCTCCGTGTCACCTACGTACAACTCTTGGTACTGGTAAAAGCATAAACCTACAATAATTGCTTTTTACCTCAAATAAAAACAGGTTTACATGTGAACACATGTAAAGATAAACAATAAAATAAACAAAAAATTCTTTTATCTGGAATAGAAATTAAATTGCAAGTTCTCCTCATAGAGAAATGTTAATGACAACATATAAGTAGAGGACTTACATCTCCCCATCTTCGCTCCCTCCACTCAGGACACCGCTGTCGGTTACAAAGTTCACTGCTGACTGGTTTACGCTCATTCTGACAGTACATGTCATCGACCTTCCTGTCACCATGGAAACAGTAGACTTTGCGATGTCTGGTTCCGGAGCCGCAGGTATGAGAACACTGAAAAAGATTTATAATTAAGGTGAAGGGATACATATGTAAAGCATATGAGCAGAGAGGCAGGTACAATAGTAGGGGGGAACACAGGTATATCAACACAGAGGGAGCCACCTACCCCTGTCCACAAAAATGTGCGCCAGTCAGGGCAGGGGTCCTCAT
This sequence comes from Pecten maximus, assembly GCF_902652985.1. NCBI lineage: Eukaryota > Metazoa > Mollusca > Bivalvia > Pectinida > Pectinidae > Pecten > Pecten maximus. The sequence continues at coordinate 22,938,405 of NC_047021.1, read as the reverse complement.
TACACGAGCGAGTAATGATGCGCTCCTCCGAGTGACACTCCGTCTCCGGTAGCTCGTTTCGACTGATATCTGTACAGGTTGCTCTTCTCTGTTGTACCCCTCCGTCACACGTCTGTGTACACTGTATAAAAAGGGAGGTAAGTCAGATAAGTTCCCGCCGTCAGTTTACACAGTGAACAATTGTTAATTTTGCTTGTGAAAATCAACCCAGAAGGATATTATAAACATAGAAAGAACTAGTTTTTACCTCGGACCAGCTAGCATACTGCCAGTGTGTGGGTAGACATTTCCCTGTACAGGACACAACATCTCCAGGGCGGGGGCCGAGATGGTCACATTCCCGATCAGGTAAATCCTCCTCAACCCCTAAGATATTCCGCTTGACACAGGCCACATGCTGGACAGCAACACCCTCCCCACACCGGGTGGAGCACTCCTCTTCTTCTATATGCCATCTACAGTGTACAGAGACAGTGGTCAAGTAGTGAGTATGAGGGGTCCCTTTACAGTGGTCAAGTAGTGAGTATGAGGGGTCTCTTTACAGTGGTCAAGGAAAGAATATGGGGGTCTCTTTACAGTGGTCAAGGAGTGAGTATGTGGTTCTCTTTACAGTGGTCAAGGAGTTAGTATGAAGGGTATCTTTAGAGTGGTCAAGGAGTTAGAATGAAGTTCTCTTTACAGTGGTCAAGGAGTGAATATGGAGTTCTCTTTACAGTGGTCAAGGAGTTATTATGAGGGGTCTCGATCTTTACAGTGGTCAAGGAGTGAGTCTGGAGTTCTCTTTACAGTGGTCAAGGAGTTATTATGAGGGGTCTCGATCTTTACAGTGGTCAAGGAGTGAGTCTGGGGATCTATTTACTTTGGTCAAGCAGTGAGTGCAGGGGCCTGCTTAGAATACGATATGTTCTACAATGGTTAATACAAAAGGGAGCACTTGGATTTCTTTATAAATATATTGTGACTTTTCTTCTAATACAACGAAAAAAACTTGTAGGTATTTGTAATATGTGTGTCTAATTAACACCAAAGAAAAAGAAATAAATATACCCGTCACATCAGATAAAATGACATAATATACCTGTCACATCCGATAAAATGACATAATATACCCGTCACATCAGATAAAATGACATAATATACCCGTCACATCAGATAAAATGACATAATATTCCTGTCACATCAGATAAAATGACATAATATACCCGTCACATCAGATAAAATGACATAATATACCTGTCACATCCGATAAAATGACATAATATACCCGTCACATCAGATAAAATGACATAATATACCCGTCACATCAGATAAAATGACATAATATACCCGTCACATCAGATAAAATGACATAATATTCCTGTCACATCAGATAAAATGACATAATATACCCGTCACATCAGAGAAAATGACATAATATACCTGTCACATCAGACAAAATGACATAATATACCGGTCACATCAGATAAAATGACATAATATACCTGTCACATCAGATAAAATGACATAATATACCCGTCACATCAGATAAAATGACATAATATACCTGTCACATCAGATAAAATGACATAATATACCCGTCACATCAGATAAAATGACATTACCTGTCACATCAGATAAAATGACATAATATACCCGTCACATCAGATAAAATGACATAATATACCTGTCACATCAGATAAAATGACATAATATACCCGTCACATCAGATAAAATGACATAATATACCCGTCACATCAGATAAAATGATATAATATACCCGTCACATCAGATAAAATGACATAATATACCCGTCACATCAGATAAAATGACATAATATACCTGTCACATCAGACAAAATGACATAATATACCCGTCACATCAGATTTACCTGGTGATATCTTACCTCAGGTTGCAGTTCATGTTGCAGACCTGTTTGAGCCGGGAAGGTCTGGGGATGCGAAGTCGTTCACACTTACGGTCGGAAACAATGGTACGTTCACGATCATCACTCACACAAACCACCTCACGAGTCTGCTCCCCTGTGTAACAAGTGTCATACATTATAGTCACAACCCTCCAACCACTATAGTAATAGAATTTACATACCATGTTAGACCAGTTAGTTCAATAGGCTCCTGTTTGAATGAGTACACACAGTTAACTTTTGACTATATTATTATATTGACCCAGGCTTACCTTCACAAAGTCTGCTACATTTCGACCAATCACCATGATGCTGGCTCCACACAAAGTGAGTTTCTATGGAAACCATGTAGGAGTACTCTAAGTTGGGTGGGTAGTGCTTTCCAACGGATAAAACCTGTACAGGTCACAAAAGTCACATGGTTATAAGGGTCATCAAATAACCTATAGAGGTCACAAAGGTCACAAAAGTCACATGGTTATAAGGGTCATCAAATAACCTATGGAGGTCACAAAGGTCACAAAAGTCACATGGTTATAAGGGTCATCAAATCACCTATGGAGGTCACAAAGGTCACAAAAGTCACTTGGTTATAAGGGTCATCAAATCACCTATGGAGGTCACAAAGGTCACATAGTCATAAAAGTCATCGAAAAACCTATGGGCCATAAAGGTTGCAGTAATAAGGTCATTTAAGAACCTATGGGGGCGATACAGGTCACATAGTCATTAAGGTCTTCAAAGAACCCGTAGAGGTCACAAAGGTCACATATATATAAAGGTCATCAAAGAAACTATGAAGATTACAAAGGTCACATAGTTTTAAATGTCATCAAATTGAAAAGATGTCATAATCATTGAAATAGTAGGAAATTAAATCAGTGTTTTACTCAATCATTGTCCATTTTGTTGCATCCGATTTTATTTGTTTGTTTATAATTATTATTTTATTGATAGTTCAGGTATGGCCCGACACCATATGAAGAGTTTGCGCTGTATACCTTGAACATTCAAAATTGATACATTAAACTTCAATCAACAGTACAGAAAGTAACATGTAGGCTTTGGTATGAAGTCCTCTGACAGATTTAAGATTGCCATCACTTCTGAAGACGATACTTGACATTCCCAATAGGTCTATATGACAACTCAATGACAGAATCAATGATTTAAAAACTTTGTTGTGTATAAATCTAATGATACCTGTGACCCTAAGTCAACACAGTAATCTGTCAATCATGTACAGGTAACACCACCTGGTGGCAACCCCTGACCTTTCCCTGTGTACAGCAGTCTCATAAATTACAATGAAACATAAACCTGAACATGTTGGATCAGGTTAAATCTTTTTTACTACATTATACATAGCTGTTGTTAGCTTGGTGTTACCACGACAACTAAATCTGAATTCTACCTATTTTCTCTGTTACTTTACACAACAATATGCACATACATGTAATATACCAGATAATGATACTGTGAAACTAAATTACTTATGTTTTTGTTAACATTATCATTTTGATGATAACTAATCAACAATGTTAGAGGATTAAGCTGACAAAAACTGATAACACACCTTTGATGATGTCAAAAATACATTTACAACATACATACATTCTATTGTTGCCTTACATATCAGAAATCTACAACATATCTTTTCCTTTGTCAATTCCACTACAAAACTAAGCTTAATTTAAATATGGTCATCTTATTTGAAAATATTCAACCAAAATTATTTAACATAACTTTGAGGATATCAATTGTCCTGAAACTATTTCAATATATGTAGATATCCTATCCGGACTTTGAGAGATATATGTTGACTGACCATGAGTGTGATGTTTTCTCCAATAGGACCAGTGGAGTTGATCTGTTCTGTGACCGTGTCCGATCCACTGTAGTCTATGTTAGCACTCTTCACCTTTATCTTCCTACGAGCTGTGTTCACCACAAAGTCACCATTCAGGATAAAGTGACCCGTTGAGTTCCGAAGAGCTGTGTAAAATATTCTTTTATTTAAAGCAACCAAGTATACAAGTTTCATTTGTACAGGCCATATATAGGAGTTGTCTCCCCTTACCCTTCAGAGCCTCATTGCTCCCTATCAATACGGATTGTAACATTAGAATCAATTAAACAAATAGTGGATGATATCGTGTTACATTACCCATGAGCTGAAACTCAGGTCAGAGGACATTGTCTAGTATTTTATAGTTATTAAAATGTTCACCTAGATAATTTCCGTCCTCCTTCAGGTTCCTAAAGCCATGCTGCTGAATGACGATATTCTTAGCTCCGGACGGTATATCTGCCACAAAGTTGTAACCTGGAACACAGTGGTACAGGGAGTCAGACTACCTGATTATTAGTTGGGAGTTAGTACTACAAGTTACAGCCTAATAAAGTGGCCTAGACTAGGTCAAATGTCTGCCATCAATGTCCCCAGCACACCTCCATTATAATCAGGGTCTGGTAGCTGTCACAGTTTTCAGGATGACGGGGTAAATGACCACCCGTTGTCGGTATTTATTACAGTAATTAGTGATAGTAATAACTGGTCTCTGATAAAGCCTTCCTAAATATTGTGTCTTAATGCCACAATATGGTACAAGATATGGTAAAACGAGGCAAATTTCACCAAGAATTTTGTTAAGGTCCATTTAATTGAAAGAAATCTCAACACACCATATTTGGGGATGCGCTTGAACTGGTTCACAATTTCCTCAAAAATACAGGAAGTGTTGTCTCCACCACAAATTCCACATCGGTCCACCTTCATACGCGACCCAAGACGATTATCACAGCCAGCACTCTGTAACCAAGGTCAAGGTCATCATTGTTAGTCACGGATATAATCAATATCTGACAGCATAATATTGTACACACTATTGTAGAAGACATTGAAAATGACAACAACAAAAAATCCTAACCAAAAATAAACAATAATGCACAACTTATGGCAAAACAAATGGCTCGTCTTCCTTCCCTTTTGAAAAAGGCATAAATTTGGTATCAAGCTATTTTTATTCCCATATTCACTGAACAAAAAAAAAGGAGAAAAAAAGAATATTTTCATTTTCCAAAATATCACTGCATCATTGTAGTCACTGAGTGATTACATCTTCAGTTCTGTGGAGTGGTAGGCAGAATGACACGCACCACTGACAAGTCTCTCTGATATTATTGATTTTCTGTCCAAAGTTCAAGGACAAAGGCAATGAATCTGATTGCCCTTTTGATTAGTATGGCCTCAATCTCATTTCAGGCTCTAGAAGGTCAATAAAATGCTAAAAAAGGCTAAAAATTCCCCACTGTACCCCTCCAGTATCACAAACAGGATCTAAAACTCATAAGATATCTAATTAACTACTTTATCAAGAAAAAGAGCAATGAGACATTTTTTCTTCCTTCTTTATTTCCGTTTCCCTCCATCCTCCCTATTTTCCAATCACTTTTATAAGCAGTCCCTGTATCATTTACATGAGTGAGCCATTGTATAACCGCGCCATCAACTAATCAAGACATGGTGAGCAATCAAAGAAATGAGCTTCAGTCAGATTTCTGATACAAACCCTATACAAAATTGTCTAATGATATATTTTCCAAAATCCAGTCCAGAAAGCAACTTTGTGTTACCATTGGTTGTGTATGTGATGCTTACCTTACATTTCCCATTGACACAGATGTCATGTGTCTTTGGTCCACACTTGGTGCCATCTAAAACCTTGTCTGCCAGGAGATAGTAGGCGCTGCTTCCTGATGGTCGACAGTACAGTTTACAGGCATCCTTCAGACGAACTACCAACAAAACACATTGATATAGACGAACTACCGACAAACACATTGATATAGACGAACTACCAACAAAACATATTGATATAGACGAACTAGCAACAAAACACATTGATATAGACGAACTACCAACAAACACATTGATATAGACGAACTACCAACAAAACACATTGATATAGACGAACTACCAACAAAACACATTGATATAGACGAACTACCAACAAAACACATTGATATAGACGAACTACCAACAAAACACATTGATATAGACGAACTACCAACAAAACACATTGATATAGACGAACTACCAACAAAACACATTGATATAGACGAACTACCAACAAAACACATTGATATAGACAAACAACCAACAAACACATTGATATAGACGAACTACCAACAAAACACATTGATATAGACGAACTACCAACAAAACACATTGATATAGACGAACTACCAACAAAACACATTGATATAGACGAACTACCAACAAAACAAAACACATTGATATAGACAAACTTCCAACAAAACAAAACACATTGATATATACAAACTACACGTTGGGTATCTGGTTATATATGGCATACTATTGTATTTCTAATTAGATTTTTATAATTATTTCAAACACCATTTTAGAATGAAATAAGTGAATATTTTGTGAATATCTCATATATTCAAGTATTTTGACATAGGAATGTTGATATTTGATTGGGGGAGAGGGGTTTGCAAATTAGAAATCTTATCATATTTACCAGATGAAAGGAGGAAGATTTTATTCAAGTTACTGTTAAGGTTGTTATTTTGGAGGGGTTCTGATTTTCCTTATTTTTGAAGATAAAATAAAAATTGTCAAGAGATATCTTAAAAATTGAAATAGTTGTGTCCATTCATTATATCCATGCTGGTAAAATACATTCAATGAATATCATAAATCATAGCCCTTTCCTCGTCTCATCCTCATATGTACTTACTTCCCGCATATTTGGGAACCCAGCGGACATTGGATGGAAGGCCACGGTGTTTGTGAGTATTATCAAATCGGGAGCATTGGATATCCCTGAAGTCTGGAGTGTCCTGTTCACATGGCTACAACAGAGGGGGCAAAGGTCAAAATAGAAGGTATAATCGACTTTGTATTGAGATCTTACCTCAGTTCCACACAACCTGTAACAGATTTAACCTTGGTATTATAGACCTCTAACTAACCTTACCTCAAAACAACATATGATCTCTATCATATCTTACCTGAATACCACACAACCTCTAACATATATCTTACCTTGGTATTACATGACCTGTAGCGGACCCTCCTTCCTGTGCAGTATTTGCCTCCATGGGCTGGGCTGTTAGGGAAATAAAATATCTGTGTCTTTATTCAGTACTTCACTCAATTGGTAAAAAAGACATTTTGTTTGTAGATGGGTAGATGGTATGAACTTTCTGTGAGGTAGGCTGAAACAGTGACCTATTTCACTGGAATTTAAATGACCTGCTTCATATTGGAGTATAACTGTGACCTATTTTTACTGGGAATATATAAATGACCTACTTTTACTGGGGTATATGACCTATTTTTACTGGAATATATAAATTACCTACTTTTACTGAGATATATGAATGACCTATTTTTACTGGGATATAAATTACTGTAATAGTACTGATATCCATGACCTACTTACACTGGGTTGTTACAATGCTGTACTTACACTGGGTTGTTACACTGCCGGATGCCTTTCTTGACGCCACCTGCACATGTCCTTGAGCACTCTCCATAATCTTCCCAGCGTCCCCAGCCTCCATTGATCGTCACTAGGGGACGCTCAGCTCGACACACACCATGTCTACACCACTAAAATATGTAGGATATATTGGTCTTAACAATCGCTGCTATTAATTTTTTTCTTTTTTTCTTTTCATATACGTTGTTTATAAAGCTGTATATATATTAAGCCATGATTATTTTTATTACTATATCCGTGAAATTTAAAAGAAAATGTTCAATAGAAAGATTTCTCCTCCTGAAAACAATTAAGAGATTACACTCCAAAATATACATTTGACCTATTAAGTTTTTTTTACAATTTGTATATGCAACATAAAGGACATGATGAAGAGGATTTTACTGAGGCACACAGAACTTGGTAAGGGTATAACCTTGTATTGATGGTGACAGTGAATTGTATCTTGGAAATAAACCCTTGACCCCCTATTGGTATTTCTTATTAAAACAATGTAAATCTCGCTAAATCATCAACAGTATTAAGTGATATGGGGGTGAGAAGACAAACAGATAGAGACCTAACACAACAATAGTTCCCAATGTAGAGCCGATAAACCGGGATAAGATAGGGGACAACAATGTTTGGTATTTACACCCCGGAGACCCACACGTCCAACAGGTCCCACAAGTGACCACCAGACTTACTGACCCTTCTGATGACCACAAACCTTCACAAGAGATGACCAGACCAAGACAAGATGTTTATCCCATTTTCTCTATGGCGCCCAAAGTTCCCCAAACACCCTGACTCAAAGCATAGACACATCTTTTATTTATTGAAATCCCAGCCTTGATTTATGAATGTTCGATGCTAAATAGGTTAAAATTATTTTACTCATTTATAAGGAGTAGACTTCTTTTTCTTTTTTTTTAATCTAACCACCCTTTAATGGGCTCATCTGTTGCCAGGAAGTCCATAATCTCCTCGGGTCTACAATGTTCAATACCAAGTCCAAAGGATGATCAATAAAATTCAAATTTAGCCAATATTTCTTCAGGTCTTTGATCTCAAATAGCCAAAACTGAAACATTTACAAAAACCATGCAAGGTGAGTGATTTTTTTGGCATTTTAAATATATTTCCATCCAATTTAAGCTTCATTCTGAATGATCACAAAGATAGTTTCAAGAATGTACAGAAATTAAAAAAATATTGATGGTAAGGGAACTCTTGTTTAACTAAGATTTTTATTGTATTCCAGTTGTAACCTGACAGTTTTTGTTTTTTTTTATTGTTTTTTTGTATTCCAGCTTTTGTAGGAAATTCCAGCTGTACCTTGCGAGGTATTTCAGCTGTGTAATTGTAGAATAAGGAGAATGAAAGTTATGTGTAAGTGGTGATGCATTGGGGGTGGTCACTGCTATCAGTAGAAATGTCAGCCCCTGATAGATAATAATGCTACACATGTTAGCACTAGTGAATCTGTGTACACACAACTGATAGCTGCTGATAACCTGTTGTAATCTGTACGCCCTCCACATACCTGTCACCCGCTACCCTAAAACATCCACATACCTGTCACCTGCTATCCTAAACATCCACATACCTGTCACCTACTACCCTAAACATCCACATACCTGCTGTCACCTACTACCCTAAACATCCACATACCTGTCACCTACTATCCTAAACATCCACATACCTGTCACCTACTACCCTAAACATCCACATACCTGTCACCTACTACCCTAAACATCCACATACCTGTCACCTACTACCCTAAACATCCACATACCTGTCACCTGCTACCCTAAACATCCACATACCTGTCACCTACTACCCTAAACATCCACATACCTGTCACCTACTACCCTAAACATCCACATACCTGTCACCTACTACCCTAAACATCCACATACCTGTCACCTGCTACCCTAAACATACTTGTCACCTACTACCCTAAACATCCACATACCTGTCACCTGCTACCCTAAACATCCACATACCTGTCACCTGCTACCCTAAACATACTTGTCACCTACTACCCTAAACATCCACATACCTGTCACCTACTACCCTAAACATCCACATACCTGTCACCTACTACCCTAAACATCCACATACCTGTCACCTACTACCCTAAACATCCACATACCTGTCACCTACTACCCTAAAACATCCACATACCTGTCACCTACTACCCTAAACATCCACATACCTGTCACCTACTACCCTAAACATCCACATACCTGTCACCTGCTAACCTAAACATCCACATACCTGTCACCTACTACCCTAAACATCCACATACCTGTCACCTACTACCCTAAACATCCACATACCTGTCACCTACTACCCTAAACATCCACATACCTGTCACCTGCTACCCTAAACATCCACATACCTGTCACCTACTACCCTAAACATCCACATACCTGTCACCTACTACCCTAAACATCCACATACCTGTCACCTGCTAACCTAAACATCCACATACCTGTCACCTACTACCCTAAACATCCACATACCTGTCACCTACTACCCTAAACATCCACATACCTGTCACCTACTACCCTAAACATCCACATACCTGTCACCTACTACCCTAAACATCCACATACCTGTCACCTCCACATACCTGTCACCTACTACCCTAAACATCCACATACCTGTCACCTACTACCCTAAACATCCACATACCTGTCACCTGCTATCCTAAACATACCTGTCACCTACTACCCTAAACATCCACATACCTGTCACCTACTACCCTAAACATCCACATACCTGTCACCTACTACCCTAAACATCCACATACCTGTCACCTACTACCCTAAAACATCCACATACCTGTCACCTACTACCCTAAACATCCACATACCTGTCACCTACTACCCTAAACATCCACATACCTGTCACCTACTACCCTAAACATCCACATACCTGTCACCTACTACCCTAAACATCCACATACCTGTCACCTACTACCCTAAACATCCACATACCTGTCACCTACTACCCTAAACATCCACATACCTGTCACCTCCACATACCTGTCACCTGCTACCCTAAACATCCACATACCTGTCACCTCCACATACCTGTCACTAGCTGTCCTAAACAAACCATCAGAACCACTATATTCCTTCTATCTCTCTATGAAAACCTGTAAAACTCTCTGCCCCCTACAACCATCATGATTCGACCATAAAACGAGAGGAACTGTCAATATCCCCACTCAAAGCTACATCACATCAATATTCAGCTCATCAATCAATCATAAGTTAATTAGAATAATGAATTCCACCTACACCCACTACAGATCATGTATGCAGTCTCTGTCACATATCACTTAATTCCCATAGACAGACACATTCTTCCTCAAGTTCACCAATACTAATCAAACGCTCATCATTCTGTTACAATTCCTCATGTGTTGAACTTCAAAAGAACAAATGATAGGTATGATGTCTGACTAAACAGTCTCAACCACTGGATAGAAAAATGCTCAGGTGTTACCACAGTTGAATATATTAGCATTTCTTAAATACAGACCCATATTTGTAACATTGCATTCATATCATTAAGAACCTATTGCTAACCTGACTTTTGTTCTCATGCAACTTGAATTTGCTCTAAATACAAACACCTCCCTCACCTTGATTTCACTCTAAATATAGACACCTCCCTTGTGTTGATTTCACTGTGAATCAGACGCCTCCCATGGCTTGATTTCACTCTAAAATACAGCCCCTCCCTAGCTTTGCTTTCATTCTAAAATACTGACACTTCTCTGGACTTGATTTCCCTCTAAATATAGATAACATTGACTTGACTATATTCAAATGTATTCACTCTAAATATAGACAACATTGGCTTGACTATATTCAAATGTATTCACTCTAAATATAGACAACATTGGCTTGACTATATTCAAATGTATTCACTCTAAATATAGACAACATTGGCTTGACTATATTCAAATGTATTCACTCTAAATATAGACAACATTGGCTTGACTATATTCAAATGTATTCACTCTAAATATAGACAACATTGGCTTGACTATATTCAAATGTATTCACTCTAAATATAGATAACATTGGCTTGACTATATTCAAATGTATTCACTCTAAATATAGATAACATTGGCTTGACTATATTCAAATGTATTCACTCTAAATATAGACAACATTGGCTTGACTATATTCAAATGTATTCACTCTAAATATAGACAACATTGGCTTGACTATATTCAAATGTATTCACTCTAAATATAGATAACATTGGCTTGACTATATTCAAATGTATTCACTCTAAATATAGACAACATTGGCTTGACTATAGTCAAATGTATTCACTCTAAATACAGATAACATTGACTTGACTATAGTCAAATGTATTCACTCTAAATATAGACAACATTGGCTTGACTATATTCAAATGTATTCACTCTAAATATAGATAACATTGACTTGACTATAGTCAAATGTATTCACTCTAAATATAGACAACATTGGCTTGACTATAGTCAAATGTATTCACTCTAAATATAGACAACATTGGCTTGACTATAGTCAAATGTATTCACTCTAAATATAGACAACATTGGCTTGACTATATTCAAATGTATTCACTCTAAATATAGATAACATTGACTTGACTATAGTCAAATGTATTCACTCTAAATATAGACAACATTGGCTTGACTATAGTCAAATGTATTCACTCTAAATATAGATAACATTGACTTGACTATAGTCAAATGTATTCACTCTAAATATAGATAACATTGGCTTGACTATAGTCAAATGTATTCACTCTAAATATAGATAACATTGGCTTGACTATAGTCAAATGTATTCACTCTAAATATAGACAACATTGGCTTGACTATAGTCAAATGTATTCACTCTAAATATAGACAACATTGGCTTGACTATAGTCAAATGTATTCACTCTAAATATAGACAACATTGGCTTGACTATATTCAAATGTATTCACTCTAAATATAGACAACATTGGCTTGACTATAGTCAAATGTATTCACTCTAAATATAGACAACATTGACTTGACTATAGTCAAATGTATTCACTCTAAATATAGATAACATTGACTTGATTTCCTTCTAAATTACAGACACTTCCCTTGACTTGATTTCACTCTAAAATACTGAGAACCCCTCCCTAGCCTTGCTTTCTCTAGAATACAGACGCCTGCCTCGCTCGCCTTGATTTCACTCTGAAATGGAGACACCTCCCATGGCTTGATATTACTCTAAATACCAACACCTCTTTTGGCCTGATATCACTCTGACTTGATTTCACTCGAAATACAGAACTCTCCCTCACCTTATTGATCCCACAGGAAGTGCCGTCTGCCCAGGGCATGTGAAGGGTTCGACACCCCTTCCTCTTGTTCCTTCCATCTGTGCACCAAAGCCTCCTGCATTCTGTTTCAAGCTAAATGAAAAGACATTTTTGTTAAAATCTTAAATGTACAATTACAACAACCAAAACCTTAAATGATGTTCAAAATAAGGATATTTTCATAGTAGTTATACTTCAAACATATTGTTACTGTATTGTACCAATATCAATGTCAGGATGCCTATGCTTGACTATATAGATGTAACTTACTTTATCATAGGGACATTTTTTGTAGCCACGACCAAACATTAGTTCACACTGTGTGTTGATATCGTACATCTGGCCTGGAGCGTTGGCCTGGACACGAGAAAAAGGGAAGCGACTCCGCTTGCGAGGTCTGTCCAGCAGACACTCGGTGGAACCTGCACTGCACAATCAAAAGAGCATATTGTCAAGCCAGCACTCTCATATCACACTGTAATACATTCAAAACAATTTGTCAAACTCCTGAAATTACTAACAATTGTCAAACTTTCTATGACGTTACCTGGACGTCACATCTATTTGTTACATGAGAACTGAAGATAACACTGTGTTGGTACTTACTCTATAAAGCGCGTGAGCAGGGCAGCACTACACCTTGACCACGACCATGCACTCGTGTTGTGGTCAAGGGTGGGGGACATCACATGATCTGTTTTGTCCTTCAGGTAGTCTTTGCATTTTGAATTGTCATCATGAGGTAAGTTAAATCTGTAAGTAAATGACGATACAACCTTGATGTCTCAACATTACACGTTAGATATCCGACACTTACAGCAACATCTTACAATTATTCAGACTTTTCCTTTGTAAATCTGATAATCATCAGATTAACAATTCACTAGACATTTTGAAGTTTAATCTTAATTAATGAAAAATAAGTAGTCTCTGAAAATGTTTAAAATGAAGGTCAAAGACAATTTAAGATCAAAATTTTTACATATTGGCATAGACTTTTTTATTCATTAAAATCATAATGAGTAAGACTTATAAAGAACAAACTAATGATCATAAATATAAATGATTAAATAGAAACTTGATAAGTTATGACAATACTTGAATAACACTCTAAAATATGGGTCATACTCTACAATACCACTAATCTGTTTCAATAAAACACAATGTCCGCAAATCAGTTCTGTAGAAAATATGAACTAAATCATACTGACTTAGATCATTTCAAAGGTTCCAAATAGAAAATATCAGCATTGTGTTTTAATTTGGATTTAATCTGTCTTTAAATGTTTCCTTGTATTAAATCTCTTTAGAAATTTAATATTAAACCTTTTTTCATTACTGATGACATTCCAGGACGGTTAGCCACAATGTACTGGTATGTGGCGTCTATAGTGAAGGGGAAGGAATCAGGCCAACACAATGGGAGGTATTGAGGAACAGGGGAGGGAGGATACTGGGCGGAGCCTTGTGGCAGTGTGTGCCCACTCTATCCCCCTGGGGAAGTCAACATCCACTTGTATACATAAAATAAATAGGGGACAGGACAAAGGGTAGGCCCTGGTGTGTACCGGTAAAGGTAAACACATGGGACATTGACAATTGGTGCTGGTCTAGAGGTTCTGGGCACATATCCTCAGGTATACCAAAGCTGGGTAGAGATGACAATAATATCATTATAACACACTAATTCAATTAGATAGCCACTAGTACATTCCTGGCATCAGCCAATTGCAAATATTTGTCAGCTTAAGACAATTTTCAAAAACATTAAATCTTTAAATATTTTCATAATATGTTTTAATTACAACTACATCAATTCATGAATTCTGATATTATGGCAGTCAAACTACTACAATTTTTGCTGTATTGTTATGACAGAAAACTGACTTAAGGACTGTGCCCTTACAACAGATAAGCAGACATTACTAGCCAGGTAAAGGCCATTGTAAAAGATAAGGCCATATTCCACTGATGCCTGTGTTAGCATTATGAATCACCAAACAAGAATTCTGTTTAACCTCCTGAGGTTACAAGATTAGCAAATAGTGGACAAATAGAATTTTACACTTATCACCAGTATATACCCCCAAAGTGGCAGTACCCCTATAGACAACCTCGCACAATGATGACAGTACCCCTTTAGACCCCTTCCCTCTGTAATGACAGTATCCCTTTAGACACCCTTCCTCTGTAATGACAGTACCCCTTTAGACCCCTTCACTCTGTAATGACAGTACCCCTTTAGACACCCTCCCTCTGTAATGACAGTACCCCTTTAGACCCCCTCCCTCTGTAATGACAGTACCCCTTTAAACCCCTTCCCTCTGTAATGACAGTACCCCTTTAGACCCCTTCCCTCTGTAATGACAGTACCCCTTTAGACCCCCTCCCTCTGTAATGACAGTACCCCTTTAGACCCCCTCCCTCTGTAATGACAGTACCCCTTTAGACCCCTTCCCTCTGTAATGACAGCGACCCTTTAGATCCTTCCCTGAATGATGATTAGTACCCCTTTAGACCAACTCCCTCAGTGATGACAATACCCCTCTACACCCCCAACTTCAGTGTTGATACTAACCCTTCACACCTCCCTCCGCATTCCCTCTGGAACCCCTCCTCAGTGATTACAGTACCCCTCCACACCCCCTACTTCAGTGATGGCAGTACCCCTCCACACCCCCTACTTCAGTGATGGCAGTACCCCTCCATACCCCCTCTCCAGTGATGACTCTACCCCTCCATACCCCCTCTCCAGTGATGACTGTACCCCTCCATACCCCCTCCCTCAGCATCCCTCTAGAACATCTCCCTAAGTAATGTTTATAA
Organism: Pecten maximus; assembly: GCF_902652985.1. NCBI lineage: Eukaryota > Metazoa > Mollusca > Bivalvia > Pectinida > Pectinidae > Pecten > Pecten maximus. The sequence continues at coordinate 22,922,792 of NC_047021.1, read as the reverse complement.
CCCAATGGTCTATACTTTAATCCATTTATGAAAAATGAAGAAAGAATATATGTACTTGTAGATTGTCTGACCATACATAAGATAACCAAAACAAATGTACAATATTAACTGACAGATGTCCATCACTTGATACAGGATTTCTACTGCAATAGTGTTGATATGCACTGTAACTAGCGCCTAACAAGAAATCTATCTGGCTTTTCAGACGTGCAATAATGCTGTCATTGTTCCAAAACTGTTGTCATGGCAACTGTAGTTGGAAAAAGGTCGCTTGCTTCACTTAACAACCTTGCTGTTGAGGTGCAGAGTGTTACAACATACTTCCTACTTACACATGTCCAAGTTCATGAGCAATTGTATACGCTGCGCTGATACCATTGTCTTCTATAATGGAACAGCTTCTTAACGGATCACAAACTGTTCCTAATTCAGCTAAACCTGTAACAAACAACAACAAATAACAGCATCTCCAACATACATGTAATGGAGAGGCATCAGTACAGTAATGTGGATAGATTTCTGTCTGAAAACAAAAGAAGACTAAAGACAATGATAAGTTTTATAAAGGAACTAGGGAATACATTTCTCATAATGACCTTGACCAAGGTGGTCACATAATGACCTAGAGAAATATCTCACCCGATACGTTTGGCCTACTCTAGTGGTCAGTGTCACAACTTCTAAAATATGTAGAGGTCATTTCTCAAAAGTGTCATCTTCTTGGTCAGTTCTGCTTACAAACTAATTATTAGCAATCCCAGTCTAAATCAAGCATAATTAATTTTAAATTTTCAAACATTTCTCATGAACATCTTTTAACATTGTTGGTCTTCTTGAAATACTAACATATAATATTTGGTGTCAATTATGGTAAAAACAAACCAGGGAGTAAACCAGGCTTTGAAGACAGAGATTTTGATGTATAAGAACTGGACACCAATGACCATTTTCAGTGTCCAGTTACCCGAGTCAACAACTGCTAAGCTACTGAGGTGTGATGAGAGACTGGAACTGTTTTTTTAGTAAACATGGCTGTGTGTGTGGACTGGTGTATTGGGTAGCCTTGTTCAGTCACTAGACCTGTGTAATGGGGCTGTACCATCATTAGCTCCTCTATTGTACTATGGTAGTGGCACTCGGAGGAGGACAACTACCCCCGACATCCTATATATACCCCAGATCTAATAACTGACCATTGACCCTTCTGTATGGCCTTAAACTCCAGTTACTCCTAGGAACCTGTTGTTAATATCCCACATCTATACTGAAGGTTTGATAAACTCAAATTGCATGTCAGGATTCTCTCATTTTTACCCCAAATCCTCAGTAATCCTACTCCTGTAACCCTGACTGCACCCCAAACCCTCAGTAATCCTACTCCACTAACCCTGACTGTACCCCAAACCCTCAGTTATCCTACTCCTGTAACCCTCACTTCACCCACAAACCCTCAGTAATCCTACTCCTGTAACCCTGACTGCACACCAAACCCTCAGTAATCCTACTCCTGTAACCCTAACTGTACCCACAAACCCTCAGTAATCCTACTCCTGTGACCCTGACTGTACCCCAAACCCTCAGTAATCCTACTCCTGTAACCCTGACTGTACCCCAAACCCTCAGTAATCCTACTCCTGTAACCCTGACTGTACCCCAAACCCTCAGTTATCCTACTCCTGTAACCCTGACTGTACCCACAAACCCTCAGTAATCCTACTCCTGTAACCCTGACTGTACCCCAAACCCTCAGTTATCCTACTCCAGGAACCCTAACTGTACCCCAAACCCTCAGTAATCCTACTCCTGTAACCCTGACTGCACCCCAAACCCTCAGTAATCCTACTCCAGGAACCCTAACTGTACCCCAAACCCTCAGTAATCCTACTCCAGTAACCCTGACTGCACCCCAAACCCTCAGTAATCCTACTCCAGTAATCCTGACTGTACCCCAAACCCTCAGTAATCCTACTCCTGTAACCCTGACTGCACCCCAAACCCTCAGTAATCCTACTCCAGTAACCCTGACTGCACCCCAAACCCTCAGTAATCCTACTCCAGTAACCCTGACTGCACTCCAAACCCTCAGTAACCCTACTCAAGTAACCCTGACTGCACCCCAATAACCCTCACCATATCCCCAAACCTTCACTAACCTTTTATTCCTCTAACCCTCACAATACTCACAAATGTGTACCTCATTATACCCCAAACCTTCAGTACCCCTACCCCATAACACACACTATAGCTCCTAACCCTCAATATACCCCAAAACTTCACTGTTCCACCTTATCTATGCACCATTACAAAAAAAACCCAAAACACATCATGTTAAACACAGCTGTATTGAACCCAGTGATAAGCTGGTAAACAACCCAACCATATAAGTACATCATCTTACAGCATACAGATGTCCCTAACAGTGGGATTTGAAACTTTCTTATCTAAAACAGCTCAAATTTACCTACGTCACCTTTAGGACATTGCCTTCAGTGTTTTACATTCCAATAATCAAACAATGACCCCCCCACCACCAAACTCACTCACTTTGTTTGAGAGATTTGATCAGAAATAACACAAAATGACCCTGGTTCTTTGATTTTGACCTTTAACTCCCAACACTTGACCTTTTATGTTTTATGAATATGCTGTCTGATCAATTTTTGACATTCAAAGGAAGTGAAAACCTTCAGAACATATACAGGATTGAGATGACAATTCTACATCTGATGTTCTTCAATGGTCTTTTGTTTTTCTGGACACTGATATAGAAAGACTGGACATATACGATGATCAACAGGACTTTTCAGGGTATTGAGTTACAGATCACCTGTCTAACTGGCTAACGGTCAGCTGCTGATGGCAATGTTCAGCTGACAAGAGTTAAAGTTGTCATTGTTAAATCTCAAGTGTCCTCTGTAGAACACGATGCCAAGAAAGCATTGAGTGCTGCGAAAATATGGTTAATATCGTCACTGTCAACACTAAAGGAAATGAAGTAAAACCAAGGACAAAGCGAGAGAAACGCACATTTCACTCCCATCAGAACACATCAAAGCAAGGGCAATCGGCACATTACTCTGAAGGGCAATGGGCATTTCTCTATCTTCACTGAAAACCTTACAAAGCCAGAGCAATGGGCATTTCAAACTATGAACTATATTCTTCAACATTAAATAAAGTTACATAGGGCAGAAGTAAGTATTAAATTTGTGTCATCTTGTTAAGATATCTTACGCCAATAAAATATGATTGCCCTATTTTAAGAAGAATAAGTAATTTTAGGTACCCCACACTGCTTTTGATGATAAAATCAAACAACAATTTATCACCCTAAAGTGGGGTATATTGCTGACATCATCGTTCAATGATAACCGTTTTAATGTAACAGTTTTAATGTAACAGTTGATGTCTTCAGGTTCTGCTCTGGACTGTGAAGTGAGGCTGATGTGAGATAGGGTCCGCTTAAGGTCAAAGGTCAAGAGCGAGTGTCAAGTCTTGATTAGATAGCGATACAACTTGCTCTGTCTGGGTAGTACCAAGTCTATGAAGTAGCTTCCTGGCCCTAGACAGATATTGTCTACAGAAACACAAAGATTAAGTATTTAATGTCAATTGTTTTATGAGTTTTTTCAGACACATATTATTAAAGATGTTACGTCAGCAAAACGTGACGTCAGCAAGCCTACTGGGTAAGTATATCCTCTAGAACCTCACTTACCCCTGCCTACATGACTGACAGAACAAACACAGAACAATGAAACAGGCAGGAGACGACTGTTGGGTACAGTGATAAACCCAGTCGTGTAACAGTCCTATCGGGAGGAGGAGACCTAGCCCTCTTGAGAGACCACTTGTTAATAAGACAGCTATCCAATGTCCTACTCCTATGTACAGCATTGACGTACCACCCAGTAAGTGGTTCCTGTATTTGTATCTGTTGTGAAAGACCACCTTTTCTGTCAGAATTTCATCCCTCCAGGCAGGTGGTCTGGTAAAGCTGGGCATATCTGGGTATATTAGTGTATAGATCATCTCAATAGAGTTGGTTTTTACTACAGAGGAGGAAAGGATACACAGGTAACCTTCAGGAAGGAACTTGGTTTTATCATAGTCCTCATCACCTAAAGTCCTTAAGGTGAAACAGGCATATATCAGGATCTGAGGTCAGTTTTTATTTGAACAGGTCAAGGCCCTAAAAGGTTGGAAACATTGATACAAGGCTAAAAAGGTGCCAAACTTAAAGGTCCGGATCAATAGGTTTAAAACAGACTTAAAACATGGTAACAGGACACTGACTAATAGTCAGGGGGACCTAAAGATAGGTGGAGTCATGTGGATGGTAAATCAGTAACTTAATAACTAAATGACTCGGGACTTTAAAAGAGGTCACAGACTTAGTGTGGTTAAAATCATTGACGCGGGACTAAGGAGGTCACAGACTTAGTGTGTTTAAAATCATTGACTCGGGACTAAAGAGTTCACAGACTTAGTGTGGTTAAAATCATTGACTCGGGACTAAAGAGGTCACAGACTAAGTGTGGTTAAAATCATTGACTCGGGACTAAAGAGTTCACAGACTTAGTGTGGTTAAAATCATTGACTCGGGACTAAAGAGTTCACAGACTTAGTGTGGTTAAAATCATTGACTCGGGACTAAAGTGGTCACAGACTTAGTGTGGTTAAAATCATTGACTCGGGACTAAAGAGTTCACAGACTTAGTGTGGTTAAAATCATTGACTCGGGACTAAAGAGTTCACAGACTTAGTGTGGTTAAAATCATTGACTCGGGACTAAAGAGGTCACAGACTAAGTGTGGTTAAAATCATTGACTCGGGACTAAAGAGGTCACAGACTAAGTGTGGTTAAAATCATTGACTCGGGACTAAAGAGGTCACAGACTTAGTGTGGTTAAAATCATTGACTCGGGACTAAGGAGGTCACAGACTTAGTGTGGTTAAAATCATTGACTCAGGACTTAAGAGTTCACAGACTTAGTGTGGTTAAAATCATTGACTGGGGACTAAAGAGGTCACAGACTTAGTGTGGTTAAAATCATTGACTCAGGACTTAAGAGTTCACAGACTTAGTGTGGTTAAAATCATTGACTCGGGACTAAAGAGGTCACAGACTTAGTGTGGTTAAAATCATTGACTCGGGACTGAGGCGGTTAAAAACATGTGAATCAGGAGCACACAAAGTGTTGGTAATTCCCTCTGAATCTTGCTCAATAGTAACATTATACTTCACAGGAATCTTAATGTTTTATTGTGGATTAATAAAAACAGATCAAAGAGGAATTACTGAAACAAAATCTAGACTCCCTTACCTCAGGTTTGTTATAAAATTTCAATGGAGGTATTTTCACTATACAAACACGTGTTCTGCTGATCTAGACGATCTATTTTGAGAAATCTGTATCAAGAAATGATAATAAATACTCTGCCTTACTTACCTAGAGTATCACATTTTTGAGGCGATCTACAGATATCCTGTCTGAAAATAAACAGAGAAATCGCGTTATTTGTGCGGTACATGATAGTATCACATGGCTAACATGAATGGGGTTACGTAGCTGGTTCCTAGTTATCACAAATCCCCACATGATTATATACTGATTGGCAAAAAGCAGCAAAACGATATAAATTTCCAATGATTGAAAAAGATGATAAACCTGAAATTCAAAATCATACAAATTATGTGTTAACACTTAAGATGTTATTCAGAATCACGATTTACTAAAGATAGGACAAAAATAAAAATTCAGCAACTCTACATACAAACCATCTGGATATGAAACATGTTGATATTATGTAATGTTGTATTACAGTCTCTGAAATTAACTGCAGATTATACCAGTATGTTTTAGTGTGAAGCAAGGATGATTATAGAGTGATTATAGAGGTCATATGTGTCCTAATAAGAGGAGTGTTGGGATAAAACAAGATGAGTAGGTTTTATTGTATGGTATATTTAGATTATTTTCTGTTATTGATAGAATTGTATGCGACTAAACAGTTGGTGACTACCCTGTATGTGACTAAACAGTTGGTGACTACCCTGTATGTGACTAAACAGTTGGTGACTACCCTGTATGCGACTAAACAGTTGGTGACTACCCTGTATGCGACTAAACAGTTGGTGACTACCCTGTATGCGACTAAACAGTTGGTGACTACCCTGTATGTGACTAAATAGTTGGTGACTACCCTGTATGTGACTAAACAGTTGGTGACTACCCTGTATGTGACTAAACAGTTGGTGACTACCCTGTATGCGACTAAACAGTTGGTGACTACCCTGTATGCGACTAAACAGTTGGTGACTACCCTGTATGTGACTAAATAGTTGGTGACTACCCTGTATGTGACTAAACAGTTGGTGACTACCCTGTATGTGACTAAACAGTTGGTGACTACCCTGTATGTGATAGTGATGACTAAACAGTTGGTGACTACCCTGTATGTGACTAAACAGTTGGTGACCACCCTGTATGTGACTAAACAGTTGGTGACTACCCTGTATGTGATAGTGATGACTAAACAGTTGGTGACTACCCTGTATGCGACTAAACAGTTGGTGACTACCCTGTATGTGATAGTGATATACACCCAATTTTTCTGTGACAATTATGTACACCAGTAGATATCACCAAGCTGCCTCTTAATGTACCACTATACCAGGGTAATCAGGTCAAGTTCCAGGGTACTTGGTGGTCAGTTGTAAAAATTTACACAAGGTCTGTGTATGTATTTGCCATGAATTGGTCAGTAACTCATTCAAGAAATCTATAAAACCTTCATAAAGACCAGGTGTGTTGTTGAGTTTGGCTGATGAGAAACTGGTATATCTACAAGATGACCTTATTGCACTTATCCTTTATAGAACACCCAAACAATAACAACCTGTGTGTTCTCCCCCTCAATATTCAGTCTCCAGCCTGTGTTCTCCCCCTCAATATTCAGTCTCCAGCCTGTGTTCTCCCCCCTCAATATTCAGTCTCCAGTCTGTGTTCTCCCCCCTCAATATTCAGTCTCCAGTCTGTGTTCTCCCCCCTCAATATTCAGTCTCCAGTCTGTGTGTTCTCCCCCTCAATATTCAGTCTCCAGCCTGTGTTCTCCCCCCTGAATATTCAGTCTCCAGTCTGTGTGTTCTGCCCTCAATATTCAGTCTCCAGCCTGTGTGTTCTCCCCCCTCAATATTCAGTCTCCAGTCTGTGTGTTCTCCCCCCTCAATATTCAGTCTCCAGTCTGTGTGTTCTCCCCCTCAATATTCAGTCTCCAGCCTGTGTTCTCCCCCCTCAATATTCAGTCTCCAGTCTGTGTGTTCTGCCCTCAATATTCAGTCTCCAGCCTGTGTTCTCCCCCCTCAATATTCAGTCTCCAGCCTGTGTTCTGCCCTCAATATTCAGTCTCCAGTCTGTGTGTTCTCCCCTCAATATTCAGTCTCCAGCCTGTGTTCTCCCCCCTCAATATTCAGTCTCCAGTCTGTGTGTTCTGCCCTCAATATTCAGTCTCCAGCCTGTGTGTTCTCCCCCCTCAATATTCAGTCTCCAGCCTGTGTTCTCCCCCCTCAATATTCAGTCTCCAGTCTGTGTGTTCTGCCCTCAATATTCAGTCTCCAGCCTGTGTGATCTCCCCCCTCAATATTAATTAATTGTGAACCCCAATGACAGACTGCCTCAGTGATTGTACAATGTACAGGTGACCTTATTATACACAGCCTTGGTATCTGTGAACTGATATTTGGTGACTTTGAACCAACAATACAAACATGGTAATTGTGGGTCAATCTTGGTAATTGTGAGTCAATCTCGGTAATTGTGAGTCAATCTTGGTAATTGTGAGTCAATCTCGGTAATTGTGAGTCAATCTCGGTAATTGTGAGTCAATCTTGGTGACCGTCAACTAACAACAGACAGACGATAACACAGTGTCAATATTCGGGCTACTGAGACTTTTGAATAGTAGAGAAATATTGATGCCGTGTCACACTTCCTATTGTCACAGCCAGGTGTCATTTGGTACATTTTAATGCTGAAAACTCAATACACAACACTGGGAATGAATATCAGACTGGAGTCAAATTCAAAAATCCTATAATGTATAGAGTTGGCACAATATTACCATTTGAAAAACAGCCGGGTGTTACAATAACACGAGTAATGAAAGACATCCTACATAGATACTATCTTTGTAATGGTAAAGATTATATCCCACCCAGATCACATCTCCTTCATTCATTCACAAAGGAAATGACAAAATTTTAATACGGAATTCAGAAAAGTCAAGAGATTTGAACGTTGAATAATATTTGCTGATGTGAAAATTGGCTTGATAGGCAGCATTTCCATTACAACATAGTTGACGGATATTACAGGGATATCACGGGTCATACAGTGTGTATCTCCCATTAAAGTCAGACTGACCTATCTAACTACGCTGTCCCGATCAAACGATTTACTCCAGTATAATACAATGTATTAGGAGAATCCTGTTCACAACATTGACTATTTATAACCTGAAGTTATCAACCCCACAATTCTATGAATGAAACAAGAATTAGAGTACATTTTTATGACTCCTTTTTTTCAATGGAGACACTTGGTATTTTAAATACAGATTTAAGATAAAACTACACAGAAAACATTGATCAGGTAATACCGCCGACAAACGTATCTGTGAGTTATCTACGATATATCCCACTAGACAGGGCTCTGGCGTGTCAATGGTGAGGGGCGCTCCGATATCACACCAATGACAGTTACAGTACAGGTACAGGACAGGTACACAACAGGTACACGATGGCTATCAATACATCTATCACTATAGGGCCAATACTACCTCTGATTACGCCACGTCCAATCAAACAGCTATAGCTTCGATAACATACTATCATTTTTACCACACATCTAATTCCTATCACCATCATCATAGAAATATTGTGTTGATGGTTTTTAATCTGATAAAAAAAGTTTGTTTTCATTTGTGTACACATACAGGATAATGTGTACTATGAGAACTGGTAGTGTTGTGCTATCTGATGAGTTCTCATCAGATCTTAGATGTACAGATCTCACTGACATAAACCTAAAAAAAAATAATACATGTAAAATCCTCACAAGATATCCAAGATAAAACATCTTCTAGTTTATAACTTTTTTACAACAAAAAAATCAGAACCATTTCCTCCAATGAATTACCAAATTAAACTTTTTTTGAAGCATGTGTTATTTTTGAAGTTGTTTTTTACCTAATATTAGTGATCTCCTGCACCTAAATACAACAATTCAGCAGATGCCCCAACTTTTTTTTCCAACAAATCCTGGAACCTTTAAATTAATCTGTCTATAAAAAGTGAGGATTTGCTGATCCACAGCCAACACTACTCTGATACACTGCCTATCTGCTAGATTGTATGTCCCAGCACGAAACAGTGAAAATCAGCGGCTCATCGCCAGTGTTTCCAATTTAATGTGCAGTAAGCCATGGACACCAAACCCCCTCTTTGCTCTTGTACATATGGAGCTCATAACAATGGTCATAAATTCTGAAGGAAAAAACACCACCAAAGGGCGATGAGAAAAGGTGAGAATCTTGTTCCTACTGTGTGTTGACATCAATGGTGCTCATCCTGACCCGTGTGTACAGATCAGTGAGGTAATGGTTCACATTGCCAACAAAAATAACTCTGTATTCAAAATTCAAAAATATGATCCTTTCAAATGCCTCATCTTCTTCATCTCTATCTTTGAGCAAGAAGCTAATTTCAGGGAGCATTTACAGACAGCATGTTAGCATGCCTGACCTGCCTTGAGCTCTTACTTAAACAGGTATCCAGAGTTTTTATCAAAGCACTTTTACTTGCATTCTCCATTTGAACTGAAAAGATGCCTCTTCAAATTCCAATTTATCACACAGCTTGGCACCACCAGGAAATGTCACACCCACAGCAGTCATTGTATGCTAAATGGAACTGCCAGATCTCCAAGGCATTATGAAAACCTTGGAGAATTCATCAGACACCAATTAAGGGGATAGACCACTAGGTAACCATATCCTACAGTCTGGCCAGGGAGTTCAGAGCAATGCTCAAAATATAGCATGTTTTACCCTGTAATGGCCTGCTCAAAATAATAACAGACACTAAACTAACACAATGTATGTTGGAAACATTGACTTAATTGTAATAACACACTAATTGGTATTTAACACGTTCGAGACTTGAGGGCAATTACCAGGAGTTTCTTTGTAAGGTTATTACAAACTGTCATAATTATATCATGGTGTATAATGTTCTTTTTCTTAATCTCCTCCCCTTCCAAAAAATATACATATTCCATCTCACCACCACAATACTAACTCCTATAAGAAGTAGTTTTTGAGACTATAAACATCAATCAAGAGTGTGATATCTAGGAAGGTTGGATCACCAAGACACAGGAAGTTTGGACTGCCCAGTAGGACTCTGACAGGTCCCTCCTCACAGTACAACAATGCTATCTCTCCCCACTTACAACACCGTCATACCTGTCAATAAGTACCAACACAGGTCAATACACCCACGGTCATTGTACCACAGTTAGCTCCCCTGACCAGTTGTGTTATCTGGACCCCTGGCCCCTGTGGTGTGATGGGGACGCACCAGTTATCTGCCCCTGACCAGCCCTGTTATCAGGCCCCTGTGGTCTAATGGGGGACATGGACGTCTGACATCATTCTTCCCTGACAGGCACAAACAACTGTTGTAATATAACTCAAGTACCACACAAGAATGTGTGAAGGAGGAAAACTCATCAACATCACCACCCGAGGGCTGCCTGGACATTTGTTTTAACACTCAAGTGACTAACAATGTCATATAACAAAGACTGGGTAGGACACCCATCGATTCCTAGGGACAATCAACACTTAACATTGTGTTTTTGTGGCCTCAAGGGTGATAAATATTACTGACAGCCTAGAGAAACTCCAGTGACATGGAATTCTGGGACCAATGACCGCAACATTGGGGAAGAGGGACCAACCACTGCTTATCTGCTAGCTGTGTTACTTCTCCCCCTCCTCTGTATCATAACAACCATTAAATCACCAGTACTTCTCCCCCTCCTCTGTATCATAACAACCATTAAATCACCAGTACTTCTCCCCCTCCTCTGACATAACAACCATTAAATCACCAGTACTTCTCCCCCTCCTCTGACATAACAACCATAAAATCACCAGTACTTCTCCCCCTCCTCTGACATAACAACCATTAAATCACTAGTACTTCTCCCCCTCCTCTGACATAACAACCATTAAATCACCAGTACTTCTCCCCCTCCTCTGACATAACAACCATTAAATCACCAGTACTTCTCCCCCTCCTCTGACATAACAACCATTAAATCACTACTTCTCCCCCTGTTCCAACAGAAAATCAAAGACTACTGAGGTAGTCCAGGATCTGTCCCCCAAACCCTGTCATTACAGTTTCCACACACCAAATCTAGGGTCTAATCTACATATAGAATCACAAAGAAATAAAGACTATCAAAGGACTTATACAAATGCCAACTGATACAAAATTCTTTATTATTAACCATCATTGGTGTACATTATTACAGTCCAGAAATAAACACGGGAAATGGTTACAAACGCCAGCTTAGTTACTTGTGAAAAGTCCTTGTAATAAACAACATATCTGAATTAATTAAGATAACTCGTAAAACAGTGCACTCGGCACATTTTCTATATTTTTTTCGGATTTTTCTTACAAGGCCAATCCTAGCTTGGCTATTTAGTCACAGTGACATCATCTGATTATTGTGGCTAGACACATCGCTGACTGTGTCATAGGAATTTTGCCTCTTCTAAAATGTCAAATTTTCAATGTAAGTTTGAAATAATTTAAATTCCAGATACAATATGCCGCTAAATGGACTTTACCAGATTTGTCAGTGTACCGTAATAGTTACTTGTGTGTCAAGGTGACAGTGTATCATGTTGTCAAGGTGACAGTGTATCATGTTGTCAAGGTGACAGTGTATCATGTTGTCAAGGTGATAGTGTATTATGTTGTCATGGTGATATTGTATTATGTTGTCATGGTGATAGTGTATTATGTTGTCAATGTGATAGTGTATTATGTTGTCAATGTGATAGTGTATTATGTTGTCAATGTGATAGTGTATTATGTTGTCATGGTGATATTGTATTATGTTGTCATGGTGATAGTGTATTATGTTGTCAATGTGATAGTGTATTATGTTGTCAATGTGATAGTGTATTATGTTGTCATGGTGATAGTGTATTATATTGTCATGGTGACCGTGAATTATGATGTCATGGTGATATTGTATTATGTTGTCATGGTGACAGTATATTACATTTGTTATGGTGACAGTATATTACATTTGTTACGGTGACTTTGTATTATATTACATTTAATCTGTGTAATCACAGCATGCTGCTTTACAAGGCTCATCTCAAGATGATTCATTAAATCGTTTGTGATGGTCTGAAATCACTGAGTAATCATATTACATTTCCATGACTATAACAAGGCATACCCTTGTGAAGTTTGGCTTCAGGGAAGACAATCATCTGACTGACTGAGTAAAATGATAATTATAACAGTTTAGATGTCAAGATAAAACAGAGTTAAATGTTCTGCCACACCCATACCTGTGACACCCAGGTCATCGACAGATGGACGCACTGTCACCCGCCTCATCAGCTAATCAGTTTACAGGACCTATAATCTGAGCCGAATATTTCATAGTCCAGCTAATACCCAATTACACAAATATAATTTCATACTGTTACAAAATTATCGACAAATTCTGGAGATGAAGCCATTATAGGGTTGTCAGAAATTTTGTTTCCGACCCATTATTATTAACACACCATTCAACAAAGATTTTCATTACAAATTATGCATATATAGTTTTAAATCTAAGTGAGTATGTTCCTATTTGATCGGAATTCTCTCTTAATACAAGTTTAATGTGTCAATAGTAAGAGGTGATTTAAATGCTGTTCTACAGGATCAAAATGTTGCTTTAATATGATGCAGGAATTTAATTATGATTTTACAATATCTTAATAAAGAAGAAGAATGTCTGCCAGGAAACCTATGTGAGGTTACATTAGTCATTACATTGATAAGGGGAGATACAGGCACGATTAAACATGTTGGTAACAGGTATAGTCTGAACGGAAGTGTTTCCACCATTGTTTCTCACATCTGTGAACTGCATGAGTGTGCAGTCCTGGTCCCGGGAAGACTACACCAGAAATTACTATCTAGCGGGGAACCCAAAAATACAATGGCACAATTAACGTTTTACAGGTGGTCCATACTCCATGAATACAGTATAGCCCATCTGGCTTTTATAGAGCAGGTTAGAGCTGCATGGCCTCTACTCTAGAGGTCTGTTGTCATTGCGAATGTTCCAGACTCCACACTAATAAAACACTGTTCTAGGAGTATCTGCTTCCTCTGCAATGCTATGCATGAAGAAACATAAAATACGAATATAATTCCTGGTAGAGGGGGGTACTAGGGTGTACAGTGAGGGCCAGAAAAACCTGTTTTATGTGGAGATACTGGTCGGCTCAACACCTGATAATGTTACATCACAGAACAAGCAGTCCAGGAGGCCAGCAACTCAGGAATAATGATGTCACTCAACACTGATTATCTCCCCTTCCATCAGGGATTATCTCCCTTAGAAATCTAATTTTTTGTACTTTTAAGCCACAAGGTACTAACTCATTCCATATCTTTAGTGCAATCACATCGGTTATAAATTTGTACAGACTATAATTTACTGTATAATCATTGAACTAATTACAATTAAGGTTGGCATTTATTCCACACCTGGTCATTTTAAAAGTGAAGATAACATCATAGTTATATTAAACTGATGAAGCTATCCTATCATTCCACATAGAAACATGTTTGTATAATGCTATATCAATTCTATCTTTATAATATCAATTAACCCAGTTTCCGGATTTTATTTTTTATTACTGACCGAACTGTGCACTGTATACTAATCAAAACGGAGTCAGAAAATAAAAAAATAAAAAAATAAACATTTTCTGTAAGAATCTGTCAGGCTGCTACAAAAACCAAGTAGTCTGACTTTGTATAAGTGTATGCCCATCTGCACTCTGACGCAGGTACTGTTTGTACAATTCCAAGTATGCTTATGTATAAACCACCTGTGCTGTTATCAGACCTGTATCTCTCTCAGTCACACATTAACTCAACTCCAGCAATGTAAAATTCCATTCATAAAGATTTTCATATCAATTTGTAAATGATGAGATATAGGTCAAAATACATTTTAAATCAAAGTAATAATTCCAGTGAAAATTATATAAAATATTGTACTATAAAACAGACAAGGGCGCTATAGTCTCTTAGTATTCACATCCTACAGGAGAGTTGTTCATCATTTGTAAAATTCACATTATCATACCAAAAAGTGTACCATGTTTTTTAATAATCAAATTACTCTTGCAATCATTTGTTTTTTCCTTTTTTTCTTTATTTGTCATTATTTTATGTGGTTAAAGTAAAATTATTCTTATAGTTCATATCATTCTTTTTTCTCTCTCTCTGTGATGGACGGTGTGATAGAGAGTGTTATATGTGATGGACAGTGTGATAGAGAGTGTTATATGTGATGGACAGTGTGATAGAGAGTGTTATATGTGATGGACAGTGTGATAGAGAGTGTTATATGTGATGGACAGTGTGATAGAGAGTGTTATATGTGATGGACAGTGTGATAGAGAGTGTTATATGTGATGGACAGTGTGATAGAGAGTGTTATATGTGATGGACAGTGTGATAGAGAGTGTTATATGGTATGGACAATGTGTCGTGTGATGTGTGATGGACAGTTGAATGGACAGTGTAATGGACAGTTTGATCCTTGATGAACAGTATCATCTGTGATGGACAGTCTGATGGACAATGTGATGCATGATGGACAGTGTGATGGACAGTGTGATGTGTGATGGACAGTTTGATGGACAGTTTGTTGTGTGATGGCAGAGCTTGCTGGGTGCTACTGCTATCTCCCTGCCACAGCTGGTGTTTTGTGGTCACTTAGGTGCTAATGATCTCAGGAATCAGTAGTTATTATAGGAATGATCAACAGGGGATGTAATGATGGGTAACATTACTCTGACCAATACACCTGTTCCTCACACCTGTCAATCATCAAAGGCCCTGCTGCACCAGGAGGACCGACAATACAGCTTACCCACAACAGAGCGCTCACTCAATCACATTCTAAGCTGCGTGTATAGGAAGACATATTACAAGTTCATTTCTTTATTTCTCAAAAACACACCTTTATTTTGTTTTTCGCCTAACAACAGAATGGTTACAATGTGTTTTCTTCATCTTTTCTGGTTAAATAAAGTTTTGGAATCTGTTGTTTCCACGGATCCGCAACATCAACCATGCCGTGTGCCAAGTCCATCAGTGAAGGATTGGACTGCCTCACCTATACTGCCTCTACTGTGAACCTCCACTCCAAAGAATGCTACAGATGCTTATCCAAAAGACAAATTGTGAAAAACATAGAACGTTAACTTGCTATTATCCAACCATCTACCTCTCAACTGCTACGCTGGATATAAATATATATTGTTATAAGGCTAATACAACATTAGGCCCTAGTCGATCAGTTCAACATTAAATGTATTTTCTTTCATTGAAATATTTCTATAACGGAAAACAAGCCCATCAGCTGCCATTACTGCCAATAAGTGCATTAGAAATGAACCTGATAACTTCAGCATTAATTCACTAAAGCATCATTTTACCCAAGAGTTTGAATACATTCATTAAAGAATTGCAAAATCTCAGTAGTAAAGGCTTAAAGGCGTATTTCATTTCAAGTTCAATAAAAAATCAAATACCAATATCATGATCAAAGAGTATAAAGATTCCCTAAGTCAGCATATCTGAGAGGAACTTCCCCAGCCAGCGTAATCGCTCACCGGATTACAAGCTGCATGCACCAGACATATTAAATAAACACTTTAATTTCAATTTTACTCGTTATTTATTTCTTTTTTTGTTTTTATTCAGGTTAACTACGTATATTCCTCCATTTCTAATATCTGGAAGATTCATTTAGGAACTGAATGTATTAAATTTTATTGAACACAAACATTTGTGGCTGTGGACCAATTCTATTAAATAGCTTTCTCTTTCCTTTTCAATGGAGTAAGATCTGCCTGTTTGAACGATTTAATGTTAGCACGAGAAAACTCTTGGATATTAAACCGAACGATTTCTAGTGATAAAATATCTATTGATATACTACTCAAAAGATATAATCTAAGACTATTAAAACAGCAGAGAAAAAGAAAAGTTGGATAACTTTCAATGAGAGTTGAGAGGTGAACACACTCATACAAATTTAAATGGATCCTGAACATTAAATATCCTCTCAAATTAGTTTATTGCCTGACACCGGTAAATAACATTGACCATCAAGTTACCATTTGTGAAAGCAGCAGTACACATTTCGGTTTTACATGCCTTGTTAAATAAATTATAGTCAGGGTCTTGTTGATTTGAAAGGGAATAACTGTAGCCCTTATCACCTAATATAGCACAAATGGAAACCTAGTAGTGTGAAGTGGTCGACATCTTAATGGAAATACTGGCTCACAGTTCTCTATGACTCACATATAGTTTAAGTCGGTTATAACGCTATGATACTTTGGTCAAGGTATACCATGCGTATTATCACACAAAACTCATGTTCTGTTCACCTGTCACATATCTTATATATGATCTTACCTTATATATTATCTTACCTTATATAATATCTTACCTTATATATAATATCTTATCTTATATATAATATCTTACCTTATATATAATATCTTATCTATATATCTTATATATCTTACTTTATATATTATATATCATTGTATATATATATTACCTTATATATAATATCTTATCTTATATATAATATCTTATCTTATATATAATATCTGACCTTATACATTGAATATAATATTTCATCTTATATATCTTACTTTATATATCATATCTTATCGTATATATATTACCTTATATATAATATATTTTATATAATATATTACCTTATATATGATATTTCATATAAAATATTTTATGTGTAATATTTAATCTTTTTGTACAATTGCCTTGTTTTTATCATTTAATTAATATCATTACAACAGTAACACAAAAATGAATCTGGCCTATTGATAGTTAAAGGATGAAAATAAAATGAAAGCACTTATTGACCTTTACTCTAAAACTTGTTTACTAACAAATATTTTATCTAACATTTATTGCTACATATGCAGGACATATATCCTGTTATAAGAAGTGTATTTGTCATATAAATGACACAGGCATACATAGTGCTCTAGTGCACATTATCAAGTTTGCCTGTAAAGCCGTGTCATTTATATTCACTATAAATACTATACTGTGGTATTTCAGTCCTTTAACAGTTATATGCACCCCAATCAGATGAAATCACCTTCAGGCAAAGGTCAATTCAATTCTTTATTTTCTCCAAAATAATAAAGATTACAATGAAAAAGAAAAATGAATTAAGAGTAGATAAATGTTTGAAAATTAGAAGGTACATGGTATTCTAAAAATTAAATAGAAATCGCCGCTAGATCTGATCTGTAATATACACGTAACTGTCCATTTGATACATTGGTTTCAATGTGGAAAACCAGTTAACAAAGTTTGATAGAAAAAAAAAAACAAAAATTATCACCTAGCTTTCGTGATTTTTAATATCTAAGCATTTACATGGAGCGTTTCATTTTCAATGGGTTTCAAAATGCAATTCTCCCAAAAAAACTATGTCTGCCCTATATTTTTTGGTGGCGTAAAAATCTGTTTCGACATATGTTTGGACTCTGGTGAAGTATCCTTGACATTTTGCCTAGGAGGTCAATCACATTGTATATACAGAGTGAACACTTTACATAGCTGTGTAGTAAACCTCCACACAACCATATCACTACTTCTACACAGAAAATCTCTACAAACCTCACTGTATAGACACGTATCTTCAACCCTAAATTGTTTCTATATAATCATAACACTAAATAAACTTTCGTTCAATCAGAGATTCCACAGGAAACGTCAACCCTATGAGTTATGTAGAAATTTCACCCAACTTTTCATTTACGTCAGAAACCTTCTCCATCCCATCCGAACCAGGTCAGAAATGGAACTATAACAGAACTCTGCAATACTATAGAGTTTTATAAATGACAGTAACATTACTCTTTTAAATAACAATGACTGTAACTTCATCTCCCCTCAAAGTTGGCGGAGAGAGATGTGTGAAGGTGCGATTGTCAACAGGTTCTTGACTCCTCAGTTGTTATAGCCCTCTGTAGTGTGACTCAGTTCACCAGACAGCTACTTGTAAATTCTCCTGTAGCTTCTAATAACTTACTGTTGATAAGGGGCAAGTGTTGCAATTTGTTCGGCTGATTATCAATTACATGAAATTACAACAACTCAAACAATTTATTATGATGTGTAACTCTGTCCTGACTGTGTGAGCTCCCCCCCCCCCCCCCCCCCCCCACCCCCCCCTCCCTCCCTTACCAGATTGTGTGAGGGTCCCTTGTCTGAGTGAGTAAGGACCCTCCCCCCTTTCCCAACTGTAAGGGTTTCCCTCATCCTCCTCCCACACCTAACTGTGTGAAGGACTGTATGCCCCCCTCCCTTGTACAAGGTCCCCTCACTAATTCTTTGAAGCCCCCCTCCTGTGTAGGGTTGATATAGACATTGTTAGAGATAGTTAAGTTGTTTTATGCCCAGACACTTGACATCTGCACACATTTACAACAACATAACTCCAAATCAAATTCTCTCCTCATTTTAAAGGGTAATTGAAGGGTTGAAAGTCTGAGCCAAAAATGGTACATAACTGTCGTAGTGATAAATGTATAGGGTTTACTCATTTCTCAGCCAACACTGTGTCAGCTGGACCCAGTGTTCTGCTGGGGAAAAAAACTAACAAATCAAAAATTTGAAAATTTTATATTTTACCTTCAATTAGTCATTTGTTATCCTTGAGTTGTAAGCTCTTCAGAATTTCTACAACTTTGGTAGCTTTTCTTATTTATCTAAAACCACTAACAAAAGATATGTCAAGAAAGTTATCTCCCCTTGCCACCCAGGATCAAAACAATGCTGGTGGTTTATTGTTCCAATATCTTTCCACACAGAAAATAACATAACAGCAAATAATATGTCAGTGTGGAGATCGACTTCTAAAACCAGAGTCGGCATTTGTTGTTTGAAATCTCATGCCAAAATGCCAAAGAGAAAAACACAACACATGATGACATCACCAAATTGGTACATAAACAGTTCACCAGATCTTGGAAGGATCACCTTCCTTCCTACATATCATTAATTGTAGTTTAGACAACACAGTGTACAACAAACGATCCTTCATTTAGGTACACTTTACCAGATATTGGGAGGACCCCTTTTCTTCCTACCATATCAGTAATTGTGGTTTGGAGTCATAATGCACAACAAGTGATGACATCATCAAGTTATGCAGTAAAAGTTGCTGCGGTTTGGTGGGAACTGTACATTCTTGTTGTGGTCAATTTTTATCATGCTCTCTGTATTACTCAGGGAACTAGGAACCTTCTTTTCTCTCTCATTAAACAAACAAGTCCTTACAAAAACAACCCTGATAAGAAAAACAAAAAACCATGAAGTATGCACAAAATAATGTTTCCAGAAACCTTAGCTCTCTGAATAAGCTAACCACGAATCTTAACCCAAGATAAAGACTCTAGTGACATCAGCTTCCCGAGCTATTATAGATACATGGATGTGGCTACCACAACACAGCAAGCGATGGCACTATCAAAGGCAGCATCACCAGTGGACCTGAACCTGGCTTCCATCTGCAATCTCCACACCCATTTGTGGCTGACCAGGAAATGGTTGATACAAAAACTCAGTGTAGTCCTTCACTGGATTATCCCCTCTGCTGATAATAAAGCCCATTTGTGGTTTGACCAAAAGCTGGGAGAAACCTAAGGAAAAATCTTGGATCAAGTGAGAATGTAATTTAAGGTAGCTGAATTACCAGCTCTCACATTCTCCACATGGAAGCGGATGTAGTTTAAAGTACACATCTTTTTAAGTAAGTTTAATTAACACTGATTTGGATCTGAATCAGTATATTCTCTCAGATAGGTTTTTCTCCACCAATCAGGAACTTCAATACATTATGTCAATTTTACCGAGATAGATGTCAGACATGGTTACTAAAAATCTGGTATCAACTGCTGAAAACTTGGTATTATTGAACGTAAACGTAAGATACCTGGTGGGATAGATTTCTGTCTATGGAAGTCTGTCTCTGGTATTCATTATTGTACTGTCCAACACCGGAGATATCAAAATAGGGTCAACAAGTACACATTCAGCCTTCTCACAGACGCCAATGACGACCATATTTACGGATTACATGACAGTGAAATGTGTTTTGTTTACAGAGAATGGTTTACTGTTCATTGGTGCAGAATCAAATAGAGTTGGATTGTTAATATGAGATGAAAGCTGTAATAGCACCAACACAGTAAACACAGCCTATAATACAATCTGCCTGCTACACAGTGCCAAGGTAACGTGATGATGCTTTCTCCTTGCTCTTCCTCTGTACGTCATACACCCCAAATTCTCCTCCCTCTATTGTTTTTAGCCTACTCCTTACCCTATTGTTCAACCCCTCCCCCTTAAATTCTATATACCCCCTGCCTTCTAACT
The DNA here is from genome assembly GCF_902652985.1 of Pecten maximus. NCBI lineage: Eukaryota > Metazoa > Mollusca > Bivalvia > Pectinida > Pectinidae > Pecten > Pecten maximus. Next base: position 22,901,965 of record NC_047021.1, on the reverse strand, counting down.
CCAACTCCCCCCCCCCCCCCGCCCCCCTCCATACTCCCATCCCTCCCTCCTTACTCATGCCTGGGCACCCGCCACCATTGTTTAATACCTATCTTCCTTTTACCTTTTACTTTCCATACCTGTCTATAACCCCCCCCCCCCCCCCCCCCCCCCCCCCCCCCCCCCCCCCCCCCCCCCCCCTTTTCCATCACCTTCTTACCTCCCCCCACCCTCAAAAACATTTCTCTTTCAAAGGGAGATAACTTATCAGAGTTTAATGGTTGTAGACATTTGTGAGCAGTGGTCCATGTGGCCATTAGGATTATGTTTTGTTAGGATCAGTTGCCTTCCTAGGGTGATGATTAGCCCTCTACTGACCACCTCACCAAAACATCATATCCTTGTCAGCAGGTAACCATAACAACAACAATTACAAATCACTTCAAATCCTTATATACCAGAAATAATCCTCAAATCTGTTTGCCTTTTCTATGTTTAAATATCTCATCAATTATCAAAATATTTATTATCATTTATTTCTTTAAGAAAGATTCTTTAGATATATGTTTAAAGATAACAATGCTTTGGATAGAAAAGACAGAAGGATTAAATAGTAAATCATCTCTAGACTCCTCGACAGCCATCTTTCTCTTCAACAGCATTGTACCATGGGGGTCTACATTAAGTATGTTCAAACTTGGAATGGTCAGTTTTGACCAGTCAGAGTTCCTTGCTAAGGGCCAGACAGGACAGATGGATGTGCTGTCAGATGAACAAGCTAAAAACCATGTTATACAGATGGGTGGCCAAGGAGATGAATGGACAGATGATACCCCAGACAGCATCGACAGTTTTATAAGCATGCAGTCAGCAGAAATAAATGCATTACTGAAAATTTCAAGATAAATCTGTTACTTTTAACCATAGAGACCTCAACCCCATTGATGAGAAGGTACGGCTTGTGTTCATGCTAAAGAGCTTTCAACCCCATGTATGACAAGGTACAGACTGTGTTTATAATAAAGTACCCCCAACCCGATGAATGACGTCTTTGTACTATAGAGCCCTCAACCTCATGTATGACCAAGGTACAGATTGTACTATAGAGCCCTCAACTCCATGTATGACCAAGGTACAGATTGTATTTGTACTATAGAGCCCTCAACCTCATGTATGACCAAGGTACAGATTGTATTTGTACTATAGAGCCCTCAACTCCATGTATGACCAAGGTACAGATTGTATTTGTACTATAGAGCCCTCAACTCCATGTATGACCAAGGTAGGGACTGGCGACCAAACATGAATCATATTAGAACCAACTGATCATCTAATCAATGTTTGTACCATTTAGTACTTGTATAACTGGTGTATGTGTAAGGGTTTAACTTAGATACCATGTATCTGTATGGTTTTGTACCCTCCCTGATTAGAGGTCCTAGTGGGACTGTGTATTGGTACCTATGTGTACATTAGTCGTCCAGTAGTTTAACTGTACTGACCATGTATAATAACTTCAGACAAAAAGTCCGCAAGATTAATTCACATATTCCCCTATCAGGTCAACATTTAATACATTATAGCCAATAACAGATCTACACTTACATAATCGAGTGATAATGTGATTACACTGTGAGAGTAAACCCCTCCTGTTTGGAGTAATCCAATAGGGAATTTAACAGCCCTGGAAGGTTATCTAAATCTCAAGTACTAGAGTTTTCCTTCACCAGGAAACGGCAATGCTTTCCGAGCTAGGCTAGTGTTTAGTGTGTAGTTAACACATCACAGCACCCCTCCACAGTAACCTATGGCCTGTGTTACCAAAACAAAAAAATAACTGACTTTAAAACCAGACAATATGTACATGTAACAATTAATTGCTATTAAGGACAGGTAGCAGGCTCTCTCCAAGTGATGTTTTACGGGATCTCCGGGTCTGGACTGCATCTCGGTATCATCACGCATCAGTTAGAGACCAGACCCTACACACAGCATCACCATACACTCACTACCCTTGTTTTCAAAACTGCACTTGTTAACCGGGGCGGCTTGTCAATTATCACATCATTTCATCACTTTTAATTACAGATCTTTTTAACCTTTCTTAGATTGTCTTAAAACTCTTATTGATTTGTTTATTAGTTTTGAAAACATACTAAAACACAACAAAGGATTCCATAGATTTTACGTTGACATTTAAATACAACAAATAGTTTATAAGACTCCAGTGTGGACTAAAACTCTGTGATTTAGAAATAGCATTTCCTTGTTGACATGAATACATTTGTAGCATTTCCTTGTTGACATGAATACATTTGTAGCATTTCTTTGTTGACATGAATACATTTGTAGCACTTCCTTGTTGACAGATTCAACACTTCCATAAGGAAAAGAATAGCATTATATTCTGTTAAATTTTGATACAAAGCCGATTATTTGATATTTCTGCTCTCTAGTTCAAACTTGAAAACGCACTGCACAGAATTTAGATACTAATAGCACTAATTCAACTGACATTAAACGTTTGTATTTGTCATTAGAAGTAGACATGATAGATATCTCTAAAACTCAAACCTACGTACAGTGATGCCATGTGTTACCACAGCTAGTTGATAAACCATTACTTCAGTGTGGGTGCAAGGTTCTAAAGGCATAGAGAAATGTAACAGTATGTAGTTGAAAATTCAATTCAATTCAAATGTTTATTGAACAATTCTAAAAACATATCTTATTTGATGGGAATAAAGATAAACAATTGTCAAAATGACGAAGACTCCTCAGGAAAGTCATCACACCTATACTGACAAAGCTTTTAGTCCTCAAGGTTTTAAATCTGTTATATAATCACATAATGTCACAAATGATGTAAGGATAATGTCCGTCAAGCCCTTAATGTACAGCTAGTGTATTTTGATTTGAATGCTTTATAATTAGGCGACAGAATTTTTTAACAGTTCTGTCACAATTAATTATCAATTTAATTAATTGGATGTCCAAAGTTTTGAATAGGATTATTTATATAAAACCACTCTACAAGAGATAATTGTCAATGTACTAATTGTTTATGTTGTATTATCTACTCAATTAATTGTATTCTGATCAGGAACATCAAAACAATTTATAAGATATTAAACTTTATGGATATTGGACATTGATGAAGAGGGAATGGCTGTTAACTGGCAGTAAAACAAAACTTGGGTCATACACATGACACCACAACCACAGATAAAAAAGATAAAAAGATCGGCCAGGATTTAAGAGCAGGGCTAACCAACAAGGATAGGTTGACACTCGGGAGGTGGAAACAAAGCTAACCCCTCTGACTGCTGAGACAACCATTGTGTTTGAAACTCTCTTCCTTTCTGACCTTTACAAGCTCATAAAAGGCAACCATCCCTTACATTTCACTTTCTTAGGAGATGGTTTTGACAGCTCCCTGTGAGGGAGTCACTGGGTAACTTGATTAACATGGCTACACTGATCAGTGGGGCGTGGCAATAGTACATGTATCAATTAAAGACAGTGGATTTATTGCTTCATTCCTGTCAATCTTTCTTACTTGAAACGGGAGAATGGGTTGACAACCTTTCAATGAATGTGGACGAAGCTTTAATGAGAAATACCTAATCAGGGCTGTCGACCTAGATAAGAGTTTTCACTGGACATTCTGACACATGTTAAAAAGGACATGTCAAACTTGTTGCTGTTTTTTCCATAAAGAACTTTGACAGGATATCCCAGGCTAATTGTGCCTATCTCCCTCTCATTGTGATCTATTACAGCTGGTATCTATGTCATGTCAAAGGTCAGGGGTCATCCGAGTACAGCCATTATTGATATCCAACGGGTCAACATTGATCTTAATTAAGGTACAGATTTGAACAATCAACACTAATCTATTAGAATGTATGGCGAGATCCATTTTAGGTTTTTGAGGCTTAGGTCTGGTCAATATAGCCGACCAAAGACCAGAACCATCTGACCAACAGCATGACACGACCAGTGCATAGTGCAAGACCTACAAATCCTATTAGTGCAAGGTTAAATCCACAAAACTCTCTTCTCCATTTGAAATGTGTTTTGTTCCTCTGACCACTAGAAATAGCTCTGTTAAAGGTACAAAGGCAACAGGACCAACTTTGGGAGTATTCAAAAGTCAAAAGCTATTACTTCTATTCATAACAGGATGTCTGTAGAGGTTAAGCAGACAAAGTCAAGTTGATTACAGTTATCTGAAACCCAAGGGAGGGTTAATAGTTTGTCAGAAATAAATACGATTACACTAATTACTCCCAAACAGAGACTGGTCTTAGACCACACTGTCCAACAGCTAGATGTCTCACTCTGTCCTCTGTCCTCTCCCTCATCCTATCCCCCAAACACAGCCCCTGGCATCCCTAACCCCCACAACCCATTCCCAACCCCTCATCACATCCCCTAAAAGCCCACATCCTATACCCCAAAAGTAGCCCTTGGCATCCCTACCCCGATTCCTAACCCCTACTTCCCTCCCCACCCCCCTACTTCCCACCCCACCCTGATTCCTAACCCCTACTTCCCACCCCAACCTGATTCCTAACCCCTACTTCCCACCCCACCCTGATTCCTAACCCCTACTTCCCACCCCACCCTGATTCCTAACCCCTACTTCCCACCCCACCCTGATTCCTAACCCCTACTTCCCACCCCACCCCTATTCCTAACCCCTACTTCCCACCCACCCCTATTCCTAACCCCTACTTCCCACCCCACCCTGATTCCTAACCCCTATTTCCCACCCCACCCCTATTCCTAACCCCTACTTCCCACCCCACCCCTATTCCTAACCCCTACTTCCCATCCCTACCCCTATTCCTAACCCCTACTTCCCACCCCACCCTGATTCCTAACCCCTACTTCCCACCCCACCCTGATTCTTATCCCCTACTTCCCACCCTACCCTGATTCCTAACCCCTACTTCCCACCCCACCCTGATTCCTAACCCCTACTTCCCACCCCAACCTGATTCCTAACCCCTACTTCCCACCCCACCCTGATTCCTAACCCCTACTTCCCACCCCAACCTGATTCCTAACCCCTACTTCCCACCCCACCCTGATTCCTAACCCCTACTTCCCACCCCACCCTGATTCCTAACCCCTACTTCCCACCCCAACCTGATTCCTAAACCCCTACTTCCCACCCCACCCTGATTCCTAACCCCTACTTCCCACCCCACCCTGATTCCTAACCCCTACTTCCCATCCCCACTCCAACTCCTAACCCCTACTTCCCACCCCACCCTGATTCCTAACCCCTACTTCCCACCCCTACCCCTATTCCTAACCCCTACTTCCCATCCCCTACCCCTATTCCTAACCCCTACTTCCCACCCCACCCTGATTCCTAACCCCTACTTCCCACCCCACCCCCTATTCCTTAATCCCCTACTTCCCACCCCTACCCTGATTCCTAACCCCTACTTCCCCCCCCCACCCTGATTCCTAACCCCTACTTCCCACCCCACCCTGATTCCTAACCCCTACTTCCCCACCCACCCGATTCCCTAACCACCTACTTTCCCATTCCCACCCCTATTCCTCTAACCCTACTTCCCACCCACCCCTATTCCAAACCTACTTTTCCCACCCTACCCTTTCTAACGCCCTCCTTTCCCCACCCCTACCCCTATTCCTAACCCTACTTCCCACACCCCCCCTACCCCTATTCCTAAACCACTGTTCCCAAACCCCACAACCCCTATTCCCTAACCCCTACTTTCCCATCCCTACCACCACGATTCCTAAACCCCTACTTCCCACCCCCACCCCCTATTCCTAACCCCTACTTCCCACCCCCTCCCCCTATTCCTAACCCCTACTTCCCACCCCTACCCCTATTCCTAACCCCTACTTCCCACCCCACCCCCTATTCCTAACCCCTACTTCCCACCCCACCCCCTATTCCTAACCCCTACTTCCCACCCCTACCCCTATTCCTAACCCCTACCCCCCACCCCTACCCACATTTATACTAATCTGTATGGCTTTTATCACAACAAAACATTTACTGATACCTAATCTTACAAAACTTAGAAAATCTAACATCAATTTTAATATCCTTAATATTCTTTTAGTATATTAATATGACTTTAATGTGTAAACATTATTGAAATAGCATGTATTGAGGCCTGGAGGCCTGAAATACTGAGTATATTCTATATCTCCTCTCTTCATTTCTCCACGTTGATTCGTTCTCAGTCTGTTTCTCCCAGTAGTCAGTCCTTGTTACCTATCCATTTGCCCTTCTCAAAGTGAAAAAGTACAACGAAAACTAAAAAAAAATTTGTTAAAATTATGTTTGAAATTGACGTCATTATTGTCAGGGTGTTACAGTAAGGATCAATATCATGGCATTCATCATTACGTATTCATGCCACATACTATCAATGAAGTTTTATAACACAATATGCCAACACAAACATTTTCTATGTTAAGAAACAAGTGATCCTTGTTTCATGTTGGAAGTAGATAATGAATAAATGTATCATAACCACAGCTATCTCCCTGTAAATGTAGAGCTCTGATTCATTGTCAGTAAAAAAAATATAGGTCATTACTACGTTTGATGTTTTAATTTGAGTGATAAAAAACATAGAACTAAAAGGCCTTGTTAATGACAGCCAAATTAATTCAACATCCCTCGGCTTTGAAACTGAAGAGCAGATCAAATGGTTCTATCACTGTTCACAATCATTGTCTATTACGGCATTACACAAAATTACAACTTTCTGTCACTAAACAGTTTTTACTAAAAGAAGTAGTAGATTTGGATATACACATGGACACAATAGCAATTGGAGTTGTCACTGGATGAGGCAGTGCGCTGGGTAATACGAGTTGGATCCACTGTGACCTTTCCAGGGTCGGGACACTTATACAGCTCCCAGGCCTCATAAATGTCTGTACCAATCGAAAGAAAACCTTTCTACTTTTGAATGCATAAACTATCCTGTGTTACCCTGGACAAGGTCTTGTAACTCAAAGAGACCATATCGGATCACGTAACAAGAGAAGGAAACCAAATCTATTTAGGTAGATTTCCGGGATAACTTGTCTTTGAAATGATATATTTTTAACCCATTCAATCTTAGAAAAATACTTCTAAAGATTGACAAAACTGCAAAATGCATGGAACACGAGCAGTATAAAATCTTCACCTTACCTTTATGTTTTTTGTGAAGGTTGAAACATTAATGATCCCTGCATGCTCTTGAGAGTTCCCAGGGATCACCGCACAATGCTATCAAAATAGCACTGATAGGTTTTGTCAAAATGTACACAACATGTAGAACTAATACTTTGTTATCAAATCTGATCACACACTTCAGACAGACCTAAATATAACTCACACTACTATCAATGTCTCAATCAATTATTGAAAAATGAAAATTTTCAAAGGATATGCTTGTTGTCTATTAATTCGTAGGGTTTAGTATCAATAAGACACCTTGATGAACTCCTGTCAGTTCTCCCTTAGAGATACACTCACCATACAACAATTCTGGACATTGAGCTGTTAATCGTATTCTAATGAACAGTTCACTCCCTCAATCAACTACAGACCTGTAACCCTGATCTGGACACCCATCTGATCATCACACCAGAAAATATATATAGGCCACTGTTAAAAATTACAACTATTGTAGCCCAGACAAAGACGCTGGAGAAGATCAACCATGTTCAACAAGCTTCCAATAAGCATCAAACATGCTTATAATGTTTTTTTTTCAACATAACAGGTATGATGATTTCAACTTTTCCCAATAGGTACTGACAAAGTCAATGGCCCTTGTACCTATGCCATTATGTGTGGATGTGGTACCGCTGTACACAAGCCATCATTTGTTGGCAAACAGTTCCACAAGGAAAACATGTGAGGCTCCACAGAACTGCCTAGATCTGCCAGACACACAGGGAGAAACTGCTGTCTCGGGAACATTAAGGGACTCCAAGATGGCAGGTCAGGCCAAAGGAGTGAGAATATAACCCAGGCAGTACAGGAAGTGGGAAACACACGGATGATACTGGTGTCTCCCAGTACACAGCCCCAGACTGATATCTGGTGTCTCAGGGTCGAGTTCGTGGAGGTTACCTGGGGTACTACAATGTAGACAACCAGACACAATAGTTGGCTCAAACCCCACATTTTATTAAGGAAATACATTTTAATCTATATAAAAAGTATCATCATGTGCTTATCTTGTGTTGTCCTGTTTTCCTGTGATGTATTGGTGTATTTTGTTTAATGATATCTATGCTAATTTGTTCAGGGTATAATTTCCCTATAACAGATAATGTGTCAAATATCAACTAGAGACTACCGCAAAGGAAACGAGCAAATATAGTGAAATATAGGGTTTTAGTGTAACAATGGGACAGCAGACACTTTTTTAATGATCGATCAGCAGAAGACACAGAAGAAAACCCGATGATTCCATGGGCTCCAATATATCTCATACAGAAATGTCATGCAGATACAGTGGGCCTATTGGAATACAGTGGGCCTATGGGGACAGATTGGGCCTGTGGGGATAAGGTGGGCCTGTGGGGACAGAGTGGGCCTGTGGGGATACAGTGGGCCTGTGGGGATAAGGTGGGCCTGTGGGGACAGAGTGGGCCTGTGGGGATAAGGTGGGCCTGTGGGGATAAGGTGGGCCTGTGGGGACAGAGTGGGCCTGTGGGGACAGAGTGGGCCTGTCGGGATAAGGTGGGCCTGTGGGGACAGAGTGGGCCTGTGGGGATAAGGTGGGCCTGTGGGGATAAGGTGGGCCTGTGGGGACAGAGTGGGCCTGTGGGGATAAGGTGGGCCTGTGGGGAGAGTGGGCCTGTGGGGATAAGGTGGGCCTGTGGGGACAGAGTGGGTCTGTGGGGATAAGGTGGGCCTGTGGGGAGAGTGGGCCTGTGGGGATACAGTGGGCCTGTGGGGACAGAGTGGGCCTGTGGGGATAAGGTGGGCCTATGGGGATACAGTGGGCCTGTGGGGATACAGTGGGCCTGTGGGGACAGAGTATGTTAGGGTGATGCTGACTGTGGTCCTAGGACTTGGTTAGGGTATGTTTGGGTGAAGCTGACTGTGGTTATAGGACTTGAAAAGGGTATGGTGGGGCGAATCCACACTCCCCTTAAAATAACCCATTCCACCAATTACTGACCCCATAGAAGAAAGCAGAACCAGGTGTTAGACTGTTTTGTCATTACTTTATAGAAAGGCTGTCCCTTCCTTGACAATATCAGGTTCTGGCAATTCTCTACTTCAAAGGCTTGGCTCATGCCACAACTTAAATGTTAACTGCAGTCAAGTGCTACCTGTCGTCCTCATTTCATACGGAAAATTAGTGAATCTACGGGCAGTACACTCAAAAAACAATTGAACATTCTCCAAAACCACCCCACTAACTGGCAAACACCAACCCCAGGGCTCTTCTGGATGAACCTGATAATCTGGCATACATTATTACAATTACCAGTGTTCAGCCACGAACAGGTACTCTACATCAACATTACCAAACTGAAAAATGGATGTGTCAGTGGTGCCAAGAGTTCGGTCATAACTCACTGCTAAAGACGAGAGGTGATTGTCGATTTTAAGTTTCATTAAATCTATAATGATGAAGTGGAAGCAGAATTTGTCTCCTTGCGATGGAATGATCCTTCCAACAGACTAGGTGATCAAACACTTTAACGTAATGGCTTATAAATGCAGCCAACAGCAGTGATGCAAATGGAGGCAGTTTTATATCAGGACGTAAAAAAAAACTTGCCAAAGTTTATCATGCGAGGAGCAGAGAGTGCGTCAGACTTGTGTACCCTGAGCAGGTGGATAATGGGTTGAGGAAAGGCAGGGTTTAACCATCAACTTTGTTACTCTTTAATTAAATCTCTCAGTTATCATCAAAGTTCATGAAGAATAACTGATCGCTAGAAACTTGTGCTGAAAACGTCATAACTGCAACTGATAGCAAAACATAATCTGGATTACCATCAGGTGTGTATGTAAAAGCTGTTAAGTTGCTCCAATGAGATGGGCTCCAGGGTAGTGTTCAAATACTTATTTTATTGAAATGGTATGTCCTGGGCTTACTTCCTCCCCGATAAAGATCAAAAGTCGGGGATTATATTATCTGGACATGGATAAGGTCGGCCACATTCCAGTCTGTCTGAATGGAATCAGAGTGACATAAATTACTTAAATATAGATCCACGCCTGTTTTACATCCTCTGGCTCCATCATCACTTTTCTTTCCTCAAGCGACACCAGCATATCGGAAATGTCCAAGTGAGGCTCTGGTCAAAGTCAGGCCACCTTAACCTTATCCCTATCTCCGGTGGTGATGGTGACAAAATACCTGTGACACTAATCAGCTTCCAAGCTAATATACATATTGCATACTCCAATGTAAACCAACCATTCCGGCAGGTTTGGAGTAAGATTAGTGACTTTACTAAAGTATGGGTGGAACACATTAGACACCAGTCATTTTTTGTAAGATTTTTTTCAATCTAGAACACCACTTATAAATGAACTTGATGAGTCCAAATGCTATAGTAAGTATTCAAAATTCGGGTACCACAGGAAAATAATGAGTCAAGAACTCAAATACCTGAGTCCCAAAAATCACGGAGACACCTTAACCTCTGGTTTCTGGTGCAGGGTGAGAGGGGTTGGGGTTATTTCATAGAAATCCCTCAACGACAATTTACATTAAAAAATTGTTGATTTAAGTCATGTCCCTGTCAGCTGAGTAGAGAAACTGGATGTCAGCTGCCAAGTTGTTGGGTTTAGGCGCATCTTCTGTCCACAGGTGACACTGCATACGCTCTATCGTCAGCATATACTCCATCAACATAGCCCAGCCACACTGGTACAGATTACCTGGTGTTAATCACAGGTAAAAAACACATAATATGTCATACAATTCCAATTACAGCCTCAAAAAGATGCTATCTTTATTCAATAGCAGTAAATAGGGGCTCTATAGAAGGTCGATTTCCTGTGATGACTTTGAACCCATCAGCTTCAGGATGTGAACATTAGGAGTGTAATCCATTGACAGTTCTGGGACACCTGATATCTGGCACAGTAGACCTGTCAGCACTCACTAGGAACATTTTATTCTGAATGAACAGATATAAGGTGAGATCTTAGCTGAGGGACTATATACCTATCATTATACAGCTAGACATCTACCAACTATCAAACCTCACACATCAATAAAACCAGGCTGTAATGGCTGGGCGGCAACTGGATAAAACATGCAACTTTCAAATTAATTTCCCGAATTACTTACCTACTAATTAACAGAGGCAAGAATGCACAGCATTATAACATCAGACCTACATGTCAGGTAGCTGGCTTGTCCGGGAGGGAGGGGGGAGGGGAAAAATGTCTTCAGATCAAGGTAAAAGGACCAAATCAGTCAACTGTGACTGTGGATACAAGATGAGGGAGCAGACTCACAGAAAATGGTATAGATTTATGTCCTGTACAGTTTGGAATCCTGGGATACAGATTTATGTAAGGGACAAAGTGACCACATTCATCAGATGGCCGCAGCCTTTGGTGAAAAGTACATCCTGGATGTCCACACCTACGCTGTTGGGTGGGTCACTTCTCTGGGCAAGGAGAGTCAACATTAACAGCTGAGTAAGAATATTAATGTTATAAAATGTTACTCCCTCCGAGGATTAGCACTTCTTCACCTCCACAAATTTCAATTATTTTAACTTGTAACTGAAAGAAATGTCTATACTTCAAAGTGTTTGTGGAAGAAATAACTGTGTGTGAAATGAACCACACAAAATATGTATATAGGTAAGTTTTATTACAAATCAAACCATGTTTTATTTTCATTATACAAAGACCAACAGATAATCCTGTTATTGTTCATTATATTGAATAATAGGTATAATTTAATACAGAGTATATAACAAACTCCGAATACAATAACATTGTACAGGGAGGACTTGTATTTACCTGGGATTGTATAAATAATAGTAATTAACGTGATGTAGTGTTATCCAGGTGTTATCAGACAAAGGTCATTAAGTCTGTACCTACATTCCTGGGGGATTAACTTTATTTCTGTGGTCAGTGTATTAACACTATTATCCCTTAATACTTACAGTATAGAAATAGCATGTAAGTATTTAGTGTCACACTGATCTTCAATAATCAAATTAATATTGAACTTAACCCAGATTAAAAGGGGAACAAAAATATGTGTGTGAGATATATTCACACAGTACCCAGAGAAGAATACTGCTTTAAATTAACAGTCATTCTGTAAGGAATCTATCAGAACCAAATACTACAAGTATGCTACTCTGGGACATGGTTTGTGGTGGAAGTAGTGATTTTGAAATTAAGACAAACAAGAATGGCACAGTGGTTAAACGGTGTGGCACAGTAATTAAAGAGTGTGGCACAGTGGTTAAAGGGTGTGGCACAGTAATTAAAGGGTGTGGTACAGTGGTTAAAAAGTGTGACACAGTGGTTAAGGGTGTGGCAAAGTGGTTAAAAAGTGTGACACAGTGGTTAAGGGTGTGGTACAACGGTTAAAGGAAGTGGCACAGTGGTTAAAGGGTGTGGCAAAGTGGTTAAAAAGTGTGGCACAGTGGTTAAAGGGTGTGGCACAGTGGTTGAAAAGTGTGACACAGTGGTTAAGGGTGTGGTACAACGGTTAAAGGAAGTGGCACAGTGGTTAAAGAGTGTGGTACAGTGGTAAAATGGCAGTGGCACAGTGATTAAAAGGGAGCAGTTTGGTGATAAACTATATTTGGCTGGGCTGGGTTATGGGAATTTTAAAGATTAGATGGCATGATGGAGTTGTAATTAGCAAGTTTGACTTACCTGGTCATCAATACTGCAGTATCGTAATGCTGCGACTGGTTGTCATCATGAATATTATGAGAATATTGCCACTTACAAAACTCTTGTAATGAGAGAGCTGCATTTTGATTAATTCTTGGTCCATCCTGTAAATATATAACAATAATGTTTAAAGACAAACTAAATACCTTTACAGATATAACAATGACCTTTACAGATATTAGAGTGACCTTTACAGATATAACAATGACCTTTACAGATATAACAATGACCTTTACAGATATAACAATGACCTTTACAGATATTAGAGTGACCTTTACAGATATAACAATGACCTTTACAGATATAACAATGACCTTTACAGATATTAGAGTGACCTTTACATATATAAGAGTGACCTTTACAGATATAACAATGACCTTTACAGATATAACAATGACCTTTACAGATACTACAATGAACTTCTTTGATATATCAAATAACATTGATACTGTAGATATAACTATGACCTTCACAGACATGGCATTGACCTTTTGCGATCTAATTGGAAATTGTGCAGGAATTATCAATCAGGTAAAAACAAATATAACAACAAAAGTACATTTGTTGAAGCTCGATGTTTCCATAATTTTATCTGTCATGTAAAGACAAACAGCTGTATTGTGAACCCTTATATTTGCTAGCTGTGGTCCCCACAGCCACACCACCCAGTCAGATAATGGTCTTCTTCTGTCTGTGTTTTACCTATTGAAGCTAATTATATGTGTATATGGGATCACTGCAAACATTTGACATCAGCAGACAAGATGAGAGATATTCCTTCCAGGATGCCTGCCACCTCGGAGTTGAGATACAGTCTGTGTTTGCTCTGGTGTTACTTCCTAAATAATAGCCAATAAAAATGTAACACCCCAATGATTTCTCTGGATTATTGTCTGGTGTTGATCGAAATCTCAGAAATTTGGGTGTTTGTATGCCAAAGCCAGATCTCAGCCCTGTATCAACCACTGTGAGGAAGTAGGTTTGAGCACCTGTTCCATACAGACCAAACACAACATGGCAACATTAATATTGGATCAACCTCACTAAAGCATACAAACTTGATGTCAAACTCGAAATAGATGTCAAACTCGAGCATACGAATGATATACAAAATACAACTGTGTGGTTTTTGGTGCCACCAGCCCTTTGTATCTCTCCTGCCATTATTTATAAATGTTTTCCGTGAACCAGTTCTTCTACCAGTGAAACCACCTGTTGGCCAATCTCCCATGTAAACATCACCAAACAATGATACTCAACTCTAATTTTTTTGTATAATAAAACAACTTTATACCATGCTTTATAGTCATTTTGACATTAAATCTATGTCTTCAGCTTTAATAGATAACATGAAAATCCTTATAGGATGTGTGGTTTAACCATGTTGTATGGACTACTGCATGGCTATAGGAACATCACTCAAACTCGGTCATCATTCCACATCTATCTACAGTTGGTCACACTCCATTCAAAAACCCTTCCCCCTAAAGTCATAAATCCCTATATGATTTACGTCTATGTCCGACATTCCATTAAAATTTGCCGAAAATGTACCAGCTCCTTTATACATCTACTCCTCCCTTTGCTCGAAAATTGCTGTAGTTTGAAAATGATATCACACAGATCTACTCTAAGACTACAAAGTGATGCAAGATGAATGAATGAAAGAAGCGGTAATTTTTTTAAACAAAAAGTTATACAAAAGAGAAGCTAAATTTAGTCCCCTTTTTTTTCACCGAAATAAGACAAAACGGGTTCATAAAGAGCATGTACTGGTAGCTGTTTTTGTTTTTTCCTGAGGTTAAAAATGTTGATATAGATATTTACATACAAGACAGCCTGTTTGGTGCCACTACTGAGGGACTTGGTCTAACCTCTCGGAGCCTGATTGGAGCATTATAGTTTAAGGTGCAACAACTGCTGGTGAAAATATAGATAATTTACCTCAGATAGGTAATTCACTGTTGTACATCTTTTGTAGGTAGGAAAGTTAAAAGGCAAACAAAACAATGTACATATCTGCGTGATAGATCAATCAGTTTTACACTTTGTACTGGCTTACCAAGATTAACATGAAAGTTTTGAAACTATTCTACCTATGTTTTGTGGGATGCAGCAAGGTAAAGTCATTCCGTATACAAAGTTATTGATATTTTATTTGAACTCCACTTTGTGTTTTCCGCTTCTTTCATACAAACAGAGAATTGGAATAGTTGATGGATAGGTATGCCCTCAAGGCCCTCTGTCAACAGATTATCAATGAACATTCTGAACCCTCTCTTTCTGTCAAACTCTCTCCCCCATCTGGGAGCATCTGACCCCTGTTTTTATCAAAGTGGAATCAAATGGAACTGATCACTTGACTAGTATTGATTGGCCGATGTTGTCTTTTTTTTTGTCCAATCACCAATCTGCTCATGATTGATCTGTGTAGAAAGGAAGCTTGTTATGCTGGTTAGGGGAATGTTCTGTACTTTTGCTGGCGTATTTGGGTGCTGTATCCCCACATATCAACAATCCAAGAAACTAGCGTCACAACCAACTTGCTGTATCTTCAATATCACAACAAACCTTACCCAAGAAACCTGCTTCCTTTTCTCAAGACAAAACAGAACAGTGAAAATGGTCAATTTAGTTTCAGTCTAACTGGTTATAAAGGAGCTCTGTTGACTCCACCCAACCTAGTTAAGACAAGGACTGTGGACTCTGCTGTAGTGTTAAGATCTGGATAACCATAAAGTTCAGGAGATGGGCCATTACTCAAAAAGCCATTCCCATTTTTTATGAGAATTATTTACTAATGATACACAAGATACATCTGTTTCCTGAGTTTATCCCATATCATTAAAGATTTTAAGTACTTATACAAAGTCTAGGTGTGAAATCCTTCTGTATTAGAACTAAAGTCCACTATTAACACAATGTACCAGTGTTAAAGTCTCAAAAACATTTCCCCAATAAATGACCTACTGACCACCTGCCTGATACCCAACATACAAATGTAAACCTTGACTGCCTCATGGATATCAAATGAGTACCCAGCCTACCTCTACCTCCACCCTACAGAGTACCCTAGGTTCCTGGCTGGCCCTTCCGGCCTACCTCTACCTCCACCCTACAGAGTACCCTAGGTTCCTGGCTGGCCCTTCCGGCCTACCTCTACCTCCACCCTACAGAGTACCCTAGGTTCCTGGCTGGCCCTTCCAGCCAACCTCTACCTCCACTCTACAGAGTACCCTAGGTTCTCTACCTCCACCCTACAGAGTACCCTAGGTTCCTGGCTGGCCCTTCCAGCCTACCTCTACCTCCACCCTACAGAGTACCCTAGGTTCCTGGCTGGCCCTTCCGGCCTACCTCTACCTCCACCCTACAGAGTACCCTAGGTTCCTGGCTGGCCCTTCCGGCCTACTTCTACCTCCACCCTACAGAGTACCCTAGGTTCCTGGCTGGCCCTTCCGGCCTACCTCTACCTCCACCCTACAGAGTACCCTAGGTTCCTGGCTGGCCCTTCCGGCCTACCTCTACCTCCACCCTACAGAGTACCCTAGGTTCCTGGCTGGCCCTTCCGGCCTACCTCTACCTCCACCCTACAGAGTACCCTAGGTTCCTGGCTGGCCCTTCCGGCCTACCTCTACCTCCACCCTACAGAGTACCCTAGGTTCCTGGCTGGCCCTTCCGGCCTACCTCTACCTCCACCTTACAAAGTACCCTACGTTTCTGGCTGGCCCTTCCTCAAACCCTCCTGATGTTTTAAACACACAGTCATATGAACACAGCGTTAATGGAGCCAGCCATGTTCTGCCATCACTTTATTGGCAGTTTATAGTTTCTGTAGATTCTCACACAAAAGTACTATTGTACGAAGACTTAAAAATGTTATATCTCCTCTCTGACCTACAAACAATTAAAAAACTCTTCAGAAGACATTAAAGAATGGTTTTCTACATCTAGCAACACCCGCATGTAAGAGATGGAATCTGAAGTGCTCTACAAACGTACTATATGAACTACAGCTTTCAAATAACTTCTACTTCAACCAAACAAATAAATTAAATGAATTGATGAACAGTTTCAAAACCCTAAGAACAAAATTGAGCTCTACACAATGTATGTGATGAAAATTACTTTTATCCTATCATTAAATGAACAAATAAAACTAACCAATCAGAACCCTTTTTACAAAAGTCATCATTACAAAGTTGGGTAACAGTCAACCTCATTGTCACAGTCTACCTATCTCTCCATCAAAGTCTCCTGGTCCATTTCACATCAAAATGTCCAGCAAACCGGGGGACAATTAAAAAAACAAAGTTGAAATGTATTTGAGACATTTGTATAAACAGAGGTGAGTGAAAAAGATATGGATAGATAGTGGCCAAAGACCTGGTGACCTTGATAAAGACATAGGGGAAGGTAGGGGATAGGATAGAGATGGAAAGGTAGAGAGATGATATAGAAGGGAGGTAAGATAGAAAACAGAGAAGAAAAGGAAACAGGGATATGGGGAATGTAGAGAGGAGGAAAATATGAAGAGAGAACAGATAGAGCAGAAGGATAGAGAGTAAAAGTAGAGAATGGGACGTAGAGATAGTGAAGGAAGGGGTGACCAGTGGATAGAGAATACAGGAGAACTTTGGAATAAAGAGCTTAAACAGACATGTGGTCAGAGTAATGACAGTATGATGGATATGGTGAAATTAATCATCAGGAGATTTCTTAATCCATCTGTCACTGTAACCGATTATCACTGTTCCAATGAAAAGATAGCTCTGGTAATCACCACCAAATCTTTGACCACAGAACTGACCAGAGAACTGGACACAGAGAAATTAATCATTGAACTGCCTCTAGATAGATTTATACAATTTTCTGAGGATATACACGTTCTAGAGGGATGGTAGACACAGAGTCTAAAATTCATCAGATCAAAATGTCTAGTTAAAAAAAACATCACATATTTCATGAAAGTTTCTTGGCCCACTGACATAAAATGCAATCCAACAACACAAGTATCAAGTATTTGTGAAATTAGCAGCCTCATAATCTTCTAGGCAGCTTTAAACAGGCCAACTTAAAGGGTGATTCAAGGGACAATGATGATATTACCTATATCTTGATATTTTTATCACGGAGCATGCACAGTGTTTAAATTTTTTTTTATTCTAAGTCCATATGATTTATAGGGATTTTATTCCAAGGTCTTCAAACAGGAATGACTGTTATTTTTAACATAGTAAATGAATGGTCTTGGTTTCCTTGTAGTTCATTCATAATGGACAATAAAAGTTCATTGAAGGATCAGGATAATTCACACGTCTTTGGCGGTCCAATCCGTTTGCAAACCATTCATGTTTTAAAACTCTGTTTATGTGTTTAGATTACAGCTGTTGATATTCAGTAAATCTGATGTTTTCCCTTTCTCTATGAGCAGGCCCTACGGCTGTGATTACCCCATCATTGGCCTGACCACAAAATAACCAATGGTCAAGCTCCGTAACAGCTACCGACTGGTATCCGACTGGTATCCGTGTGACACTTTTGTACCAAGACAATGCTTGTTCTAACCCTATACAGTCGAGTGTTCTTTTGTATTTAGTCCAGAAGAAATGGGAATTAAAACAGTTAAACGTGTCTGAAAATGTATGTAAATAATCAGCATAAACATACGTCCTCCTGAGAGAATCCAAAAATGTATAGGAGATTTAGCCAACAACACTGTGTCCTTAATTTACCTGCTGTCGGATATCTGGCCATCTGACCACCCTACTTAGTAAAACTAGCCACTCCAAGACCAGTAGGTTAACTTACAGCAATCTGATTATTGATAACGAAATCAAAAAGCATGCTTCATTTTATATAAAACAAGAATTAATTGTTTTCAGAAATAGTTGTGTTATACATTTAAAGAAAATATTTGAATAAAAACTAGCTGCAGGTGTACAGGTAAAAGATATACCTGTGGATGACTGGTGTCAGAAACACGTCATCGATGGCTCAAATATCTCATAAAAAAGACAGGTAAGAAATTATAATCAGTGAGTTTGATTTGTATTTAAATGATGTTACATCAGGTTTACCTGTTATGAAGGTTATGATAACACCAGTGATTAGAATTTCAGATGCTGGAGTTTATCGGGAGAATTCTCGTATCCTAAATACTTGATGTTCCTCTGACCTCATCTGTAAAATTTTCCCAACCCTTATATTGAACTGTTGTTCACATCATAATTAAACATTCACTTCAGATTATTAACATTGGTATTCATTAATAAATTTTAATTTTTAATGTCTGTACATCAATTATACTTAAATCTAAATTTTAAATGGAGTTTGATAAATTGAAGGATGTTAATACTCTATTACAATAGACTTGTTTCCACACCTGTGTGGAAATTCCTGTCCACACTACAAGTATTTAGAGGATATTGAATGTTTCACGAGTATGACAGAATATCAGTATTTTCACAAGTGCGAAGAACGATATTGATATATAGTCATACAAACAAGTGAAAAATATTGATATATTCTGTCATACGAGTGAAATATATGTTATAGTCAAAGGGAAACAATTTAATTTTCTTTTTGTTGCATTTTTATGCTAAAAAACTAAAATAAAATCATAGAAAAATTAATTGTGTCAAAAAGGGCAGGAATTAGTTACATAATTCAAGACCTTGTCTCTTTGTGACGTTACTCCACATCAAATAGATGATGCCATTTTGAAATGACTGATCAGTACAATTTAAGCATTTTCTGCTGTTATCCGAGAATTTGTGCACGAAAATATAATGTCAAGTGAGTATTTTGTCAAAAACCAGTCTGAATATTTCAGAAATACAGCAAAATAACCAATCTATCTCTCTTCGCTTCAATTGGAAAAATTGGCAAGTTTCAATGAGGTGAATAAAAGGTTCACTCTGATTGGTCAAAAACAAAAAGACTTGTATTTTCACTGCAAAACTTGTATTTTCACTGCAAAATCTGATATTTTCACTGCTAATTACTGATCAGTTTGATAATTTTCTTCATTTCACTGGCAAAAATGCAATATAAAGATTAACCTGCCTATAAAGGACACACCTGTATACAAAGGTTTAACCTGCTTATAAAGTATATACCTGCCTATAAAGGACACATCTGCTTACCAAGATCTAACCTGACTATAGAGGTCACACATGAACATACAAGTAGGTTTCAAATGACAAAACTTGTATTGGAGTCATTGGAGATATTTCCATATACTATCTAGAACTGGTGGGGAAAAGTTCAGACAAGGACGAAATAAAACATTGTTCCATTTATAAAGGGTGGTGTGCTGTACAGCTGTCCTCACACAGACCTACATACCGTTTTATAAACACCCACTAACATTGTTTTAAAACTATTTCGGTGAATGCACCAAGCTCAGTGTGTCTGTTACCTCATGTAAGTATCTAGTGCCTGATCCCAAAGTCAATGAAAAGTTGTAAGATTTGTTCAACAACAGTCGGTATCAGTGATGGTATCTCTGAGTGATAGGGGTAGGTAATTACCATAGACTAGACCCCCAGTATAGAACACTGGCGACAGAAGCTACATACTATTATAGCCGCACTGACAGGAATAGAACCTTTAACAAAGTCAAAGGAAAACAAGAGATTTTAAAAATAAACCTACTATATAATATTATGTAAACTCCCTCAAGTTATAATGTTCAATGTGTAGATTCAGAACTCTCAAATCCCTACAATGTTCAATGTGTAGATTCAGAAATCTCAAATCCCTACAATGTTCAATGTGTAGATTCAGTACTCTCAAATCCTTACAATGTTCAATATGTAGATTCAGTACTCTCTAATCCCTACAATGTTCAATGTGTAGATTCAGTACTCTCTAATCCCTACAATGTTCAATGTGTAGATTCAGAAATCTCAAATCCCTACAATGTTCAATGTGTAGATTCAGAAATCTCAAATCCCTACAATGTTCAATGTGTAGATTCAGAAATCTCAAATCCCTACAATGTTCAATGTGTAGATTCAGTACTCTCAAATCCTTACAATGTTCAATATGTAGATTCAGTACTCTCTAATCCCTACAATGTTCAATGTGTAGATTCAGTACTCTCAAATCCCTACAATGTTCATTGTGTAGATTCAGTACTCTCAAATCCCTACAATGTTCAATGTGTAAAGTGTACTCAAATCCCTACAATGAAAAACCCTTTTTGAAACATTAAAAAATAATCTATAAACCACACAAGAAGAATGTGTCAGACATTTTTTATCACTTAATCCCATATTTTATGTGTTGCTAGTTGACCAAATCCTGTTTCCATAGTAACGTAAATGTTATCATATGAAGAGTGAAAATGATATTTGAATGTCTAACATTTAGTATTCTTTATCATGAAAACTCCATTGTTCAGAGGGTTACAAATTTTCTCATTTCACAAATCAAACCTTTAATTTTACAACTTGATATAGATTTGTTTTGCAGAAGTGTTAAAATGTCGAGATTTGGTGATTTATCAGAGATTGGTATGTGGAAGTGAAGGCTAATAATACATACATCCCAGCAATCACCAGGCCACAAAAACATCCCACCAACTGCACCAATGTGCAAAGCCAATTTATAACTTTTGAATGGCTGATAAACATGTTTTAACAATGACCTTTCAATGTAGGTAAAGCATGAACAAACACCAAACTACAACTGTAAAAGGCCATGCATTTCTAAATGTCTCTGTCAATGAAATATCTCTGCCATGAAACATATTTAGAAGGTCTGCACACATAGCAGTTCAGTGAGTAACACTGGTCAGCACATTCAACATGACATTTTAATGTTCCAAAGTTCTGTAATAGGCGATCATCACTGAAACTAGTCAATTTTATTTAATGGCATGCAAAAACTTCCTTCAAATTTACCAGGCACTTTTCAAAAATTATCAACAGCATTTGAAACACTAGAGGCATTTATTCTGACAACAGCGTAACATGAATGACATATTTCAAGACAGCTTTCTGATTTTGATTTGGTTTTTATGAATACTTTGTATTCTCTGCCTCGTAAAAGTTGAAGTCTGTAATCTGTATACAGTTTACACTTCATCCTAACTGGAGGGGTGATCAACCACTCTCACTTATCAAACTAACAGTATATACGTCAACCAATTAGACAGCATTTACCATGGCCCACGATGCCTTCATACTGACTCCATGCCTTCATACTGACTCGGCCAGTGTGTGTTTGTACCCAATGATAAACATTTACTTTACTCATCTCACACACCATGCAGTTGAGAGACACTGTAGTCTTCGTATCAGTGTGTAACATGCAGCTTCCAGCAGTCTATCAGATATATATGTTCGGACCATCAGATAGAACAACATCTCCAAAAATATCATATAATTAGCAGTGAATGAAAAACTAAGCAAGAAATGAAAAAAAGACAGAAATCTAGTTTGGAACTAAACCATATGGTGATACAAATCAAAAGTGTGAAATAAAAACAGTGATATTCATCATCTGTTGCATTGATCAGAGCTTCAGCGCCATCTTAATTAGCTCAAAATAAAAAATTCATAGGAAGTTGAAACAAAACCTGATTATGTAGAGAGACAGAAATGGACCTGATGAATGCCAGTATACCAAAATCCTCAGGTACAAAAAGTCAGCAACTTCATGTAAATATACCAGCATTCTTGTCTACTAAATGTCAGTCTTTTAAATGTCCATTTACCGAAATTCTTGCATGCAAAAAGTCAACATTTTCAGGTCTTTGTAGCAAGTGTTGGTAAAAGGTCTCTACCAGAGAAAAGTGTCATAATTAGCAAGAAGCTCAGTGAGAGGTTGTAACGGTTGGCCCGGCTGTTGGGTACAGGATGTGCCGGTTGGCCCGGCTGTTGGGTACAGGATGTGCCGGTTGGCCCGGCTGTTGGGTACAGGATGTGACGGTTCGCCCGGCTGTTGGGTACAGGATGTGCCGCCAATGTTTTTTAGGGATTATCTGCTCATTAATCTCAGACTCAGGTTTATGGACTAGTTTGAGGGAGCTGTACCACAAGTACGTACATATTCAGTGAGGAACATCAACACACAACCCGTCAGTAACTACAATGTAAACACGCCATCCCCTGGAAAACATTCATAATCCCATCAGACCAACTTCTACCAACAAAACAAAACCAGAAAATTAATCTTTTATGTTTGTTGGATAAAAAATGACCATTATTATGACTCAATACCAGAGTTTTGACAGATACAGAATCCAGCCTCTGTTTCGTTAATAGTCCTTTCTTAGGGAAATTATCCAGAGGAAAACCTGATTTGATTTAAGGAAAAAATCTTAGTTAATGAACATTTAAAAATTTTCTTATGATTTACTATGAAGATTGTGAATTAAAGGAATTTCCTTATGATTTACTATGAAGATTGTGAATTAAAGGAATTTCCTTCAGCTAGGGAATGAAGCCGGGCTAAGGACTCTTAGACTTTCAAGATCTTGTTTTAAATTGGTCTTGCACAGAAAGTGTTCGTCAGTTCAAAATCCATACTAAAAAGTCAGTTTTTAGTGTTATTGTAATTTTCTTAAATTGTGTTTTTATTAGGAATGAGTGAACTACTTGAATAACTTTATTTGAGATTTCAAAACAAACAATGTGGTGCCGCTATTGTTATAACATTATCAGTCATTCCACAGCCAAACTAAATAAGATCTAGACGAGGAATCAGATAGAATTCTAGTACAGAACCAGGACCAGTAAATTAAGTCTGCGGAAACACGCCTTCCGTGTGATAGTATGTCAGATAATTAAAATGTTCTCTTTTTTTCCTTAAATAAGAAAACTACCAGAGATGATTAACAGACAGAAATGTCTCTTGGCTCGGCCAATGTCTGCTACATACATGTGCACACTGGAGGGTGTAGATAGCCAGATAGGGAGCGAATCATCTGTGACTGAAGTAGATACCCTATCAGGTGTTGAAAGGAGGCTCAGGGTCCAGGTAGGCCAACTGGAGGTGTGCTAGGACAATCCCAACACTACCAAATGTGTGGGGCAAGATCTGCATCAATTACCTGATGGCCGTTTTCAGGTGGAACTAGTCTGTCTTCGTGTGAAATTCGTCCAGAATGTAGGGCAGCCTGAGATACACGGATAAAGAACCTGCTATCTCCAATGTATCATAGAGGAAGGAATTTGTATCATATGCTGTAGTCAGCTGTAACAGTGCAGAGACAGCTCAAGTCTGTAGGTTCTCCAGTTGGGTTAGTAACCTCTCTCTTCTGTAGTCTAAAAAGGGTCCTACCCCTGGTGTCCCTACTCTTCTGTAGTCTAAAAAGGGTCCTGTCACATGTCCCTACTCTTCTGTAGTCTAAAAAGGGTCCTACCCTGGTGTCCCTACTCTTCTGTAGTCTAAAAAGGGTCCTACCCCTGGTGTCCCTACTCTTCTGTAGTCTAAAAAGGGTCCTGTCACATGTCCCTACTCTTCTGTAGTCTAAAAAGGGTCCTACCCTGGTGTCCCTACTCTTCTGTAGTCTAAAAAGGGTCCTACCCCTGGTGTCCCTACTCTTCTGTAGTCTAAAAAGGGTCCTGTCACATGTCCCTACTCTTCTGTAGTCTAAAAAGGGTCCTACCCCTGGTGTCCCTACTCTTCTGTAGTCTAAAAAGGGTCCTACCCCTGGTATCCCTACTCTTCTGTAGTCTAAAAAGGGTCCTGTTACATGTCCCTACCATTGATATACAGTCTCCTGTATTTAAAAGAGTCAAAAAGGATCCAGTTTCATGTCCTATAGACCTTCTGATATACAGAATAAAAAGGTCCAACCTCATGTCCTACAGACCTTCTGATATACAGACTGAAAAGGTCCAACCTCATGTCCTACAGACCTTCTGATATACAGACTAAAATGGTCCAACCTCATGTCCTACAGACCTTCTGATATACAGACTGAAAAGGTCCAACCTCATGTCCTACAGACCTTCTGATATACAGACTGAAAAGGTCCAACCTCATGTCCTACAGACCTTCTGATATACAGACTAAAATGGACCAACCTCATGTCCTACAGACCTTCTGATATACAGACTGAAAAGGTCCAACCTCATGTCCTACAGACCTTCTGATATACAGACTAAAATGGTCCAACCTCATGTCCTACAGACCTTCTGATATACAGACTGAAAAGGTCCAACCTCATGTCCTACAGACCTTCTGATATACAGACTGAAAAGGTCCAACCTCATGTCCTACAGACCTTCTGATATACAGACTAAAAAGGTCCAACCTCATGTCCTACAGACCTTCTGATATACAGACTAAAAAGGTCCAACCTCATGTCCTACAGACCTTCTGATATACAGACTAAAATGGTCCAACCTCATGTCCTACAGACCTTCTGATATACAGACTAAAATGGTCAAACCTCATGTCCTTTGGACCTTCTGATATACAGACTAAAAAGGTCCAACCTCATGTCCTTTGGACCTTCTGATATACAGACTAAAAAGGTCCAACCTCATGTCCTATGGACCTTCTGATATACAGACTAAAATGGTCAAACCTCATGTCCTTTGGACCTTCTGATATACAGACTAAAAAGGTCAAACCTCATGTCCTGCGAACCTTCAAAAATAAACATTGGTTACCAAATACATGACTAGTTGCAACAGTTACTGCCTCCATAACAGTCACTGACCAGCCATTGACCAAAGAGAGACCTATTACAGAATGATTTTGTGATAGGAACCCTAATAAAGTTCTACAAAAGTCATTGTAGGTAATGATGCGGAAAATAGCCAAGGAATAGCCAAGTAGCCGAGGGGTAGCCAAGGGGTTGCAGAGAAGTAGCCGAGGAATAGCCAAGAAGTAGCCGGGGAATAGCCGAGAAGTAGCCGAGGAATAGCTGAGAAGTAGCCGAGGAATAGCCAAGAAGTAGCCGAGGAATAGCTGAGAAGTAGCCGAGGAATAGCTGAGAAGTAGCCGGGGAATAGCTGAGAAGTAGCCGAGGAATAGCTGAGAAGTAGCCGAGGAATAGCTGAGAAGTAGCCGGGGAATAGCCAAGAAGTAGCCGAGGAATAGCTGAGAAGTAGCCGAGGAATAGCTGAGAAGTAGCCGGGGAATAGCTGAGAAGTAGCCGAGGAATAGCTGAGAAGTAGCCGAGGAATAGCGGAGAAGTAGCCGAGGAATAGCGGAGAAGTAGCCGAGGAATAGCTGAGAAGTAGCCGAGGAATAGCGGAGAATTAGCCGAGGAATAGCCGAGAAGTAGCTGAGGAATAGCCGAGAAGTAGCCGAGGAATAGCTGAGAAGTAGCTGAGGAATAGCCGAGAAGTAGCCGAGGAATAGCGAGAAGTCTCGAGTGACTAAGGCAGAATTCACCGGATATCTAGCCTAAAAGGGTCACTGCGGACCAGTAGCCGAGATTAAAAGGGCAGAAGAGCGGTAATATGCGGAGAATTACCGAGGAATAGCAGAATTCTAAGTCTCCCTGAGGAATAGCAGAATGATCACCTAATAGGTACCATGAAAACTTTCAATCCTCATTCTAAGAACTTTTATATATGAAAGGGTCCAACTATTTTGATCATATGAGAACAACAAGGAAAGGTCCCTGTCTTTCAACTTCTGAATATAAGAGGAAGGTCACCGTTCAACAGACTCTGATACAGACTAAAAATCAACGTAGATTGTATATGTATTCTGAATAGATAATGGTTTCCAACCTCAGTCCTCATGACTTCTGATTGAGCAGGCTAAATAGGCCACCTCATTACCTGACCTTCTCAACAGACTAAAGTCTAAACTATGTCCCTCAAACTTCTGTTCCAACTAAAAACGTTACGAACTCATGTCCTTAACTTCGAATCACAGGGACTAATGGTCCAACCTCATTTTTTCTATGGACCTTAATTTTTAGCTAGTAAATGGTCATCACTTTGACCTTTATATACAACTTACGATGTCAACTCGTCCATGGAACTTAAATATTTTTTTTACAGGAATCCAATGAACTACGCGACACTCTGCCTCATGAGTACTGGGCCAAACCAATTGCCAAATTAAACTTATCAACAGCAGTTAGTTAAGTGTATGACCTAAATTAAGCGTCTGTGATTTAATATTGCAATATAGCTTTAAACATTTGTAGGAACATCCACGAGTCGCTGATCAAATTAGCCCGAATATATAGACTGCGAATATTGCGCGTGCGGCAAACTCGGAAAGTACACTCGGATTTCTGAATATACAGGTAACTAAATGTGATATTAATGTCTGACACCTTAGTATCAAGCTAAAGTGTCGAAACCTCAGTCCTAGCAGTACCTTCGATACCAAGAAGGTTGCGAGAAATCATGTCCTGCGAACCTTCAAAAATAAACATTGGTTACCAAATACATGACTAGTTGCAACAGTTACTGCCTCCATAACAGTCACTGACCAGCCATTGACCAAAGAGAGACCTATTACAGAATGATTTTGTGATAGAAACCCTAATAAAGTTCTACAAAAGTCATTGTAGGTAATGATGCGGAAAATAGCCAAGGAATAGCCAAGTAGCCGAGGGGTAGCCAATGGGTTGCAGAGAAGTAGCTGAGGAATAGCCAAGAAGTAGCCGGGGAATAGCCGAGAAGTAGCCGAGGAATAGCTGAGAAGTAGCCGAGGAATAGCTGAGAAGTAGCCGAGGAATAGCGGAGAAGTAGCCGGGGAATAGCCAAGAAGTAGCCGAGGAATAGCTGAGAAGTAGCCGAGGAATAGCGGAGAAGTAGCCGGGGAATAGCCAAGAAGTAGCCGGGGAATAGCGGAGAAGTAGCCGAGGAATAGCTGAGAAGTAGCCGAGGAATAGCGGAGAAGTAGCCGGGGAATAGCCAAGAAGTAGCCGAGGAATAGCGGAGAAGTAGCCGAGGAATAGCTGAGAAGTAGCCGAGGAATAGCGGAGAAGTAGCCGGGGAATAGCCAAGAAGTAGCCGGGGAATAGCCGAGAAGTAGCCGGGGAATAGCCAAGAAGTAGCCGAGGAATAGCGGAGAAATAGCCGAGGAATAGCTGAGAAGTAGCCGGGGAATAGCCGAGAAGTAGCCGGGGAATAGCCGAGAAGTAGCCGAGGAATAGCGGAGAAGTAGCCGAGGAATAGCTGAGAAGTAGCCGAGGAATAGCGGAGAAGTAGCCGAGGAATAGCTGAGAAGTAGCCGGGGAATAGCTGAGAAGTAGCCGGGGAATAGCCGAGAAGTAGCCGAGGAATAGCGGAGAAGTAGCCGAGGAATAGCTGAGAAGTAGCCGGGGAATAGCCGAGAAGTAGCCGAGGAATAGCTGAGAAGTAGCCGAGGAATAGCGGAGAAGTAGCCGAGGAATAGCGGAGAAGTAGCCGAGGAATAGCGGAGAAGTAGCCGAGGAATAGCGGAGAAGTAGCCGAGGAATAGCTGAGAAGTAGCCGGGGAATAGCCGAGAAGTAGCCGAGGAATAGCCGAGAAGTAGCCGAGGAATAGCTGAGAAGTAGCCGGGGAATAGCTGAGAAGTAGCTGAGGAATAGCTGAGAAGTAGCCGGGGAATAGCTGAGAAGTAGCCGAGGAATAGCCGAGAAGTAGCCGAGGAATAGCGGAGAAGTAGCCGAGGAATAGCGGAGAAGTAGCCGGGGAATAGCTGAGAAGTAGCTGAGGAATAGCTGAGAAGTAGCCGGGGAATAGCTGAGAAGTAGCCGGGGAATAGCTGAGAAGTAGCCGAGGAATAGCCGAGAAGTAGCCGAGGAATAGCCGAGAAGTAGCCGAGGAATAGCCGAGAAGTAGCCGAGGAATAGCCGAGAAGTAGCCGAGGAATAGCGAGAATGATCACCTAAATAAGGTACCATGGCAACTTGTTCAATTACATCTGATAATGTTTTATATTTATTGTTGGGTCAGGGTGACAATATATTTGATCATTAAGAGAAAACACACAGGAAAGGGTCTGTTGTTCAAAGTTTACAGGGTAATAAAGGGAGGTAATCCGCTTCAACAAAGACTGGTCTGATAAAAATAACAAGTAGAATTGTATATGTATTCTGCAATATGTGATAGTGGTTTTATTTCCGACCCATCATGCACTTATGAGTTGGAGCAGGCGTATAGCACTCCTAATATCACCTATAAACTTCTCAGCAGGGACTAAATTACTTAAGAGTGAGATGTCCCATAAATCGTTTCCAGATAAAAATCCAGTTATATGCACAAAGCATTGAAAAGCCCTTTAATAGAACTGCCTTGAAGCTATACTTGGTATTGTAACCATCACCTTAGCTAATATCCTTCTCCTGTTATCTTTCAAACCTGATGCAGTTATATGCCAACAGATGAAAATATTTGAAAATAATCAGTGAAAATCAGAAAGTATGGTAATTATGTGGTAAGTATATAAATCACCAGCCACCATGATCACACACAGGTGGTTCATAGCTAGTTCTGCAGGACAAGTGTATAGTCTCAATGTTTTGTCAATGTAATATCAATAGAAATAGTTTTCTGAATAACTTAAAAAAGTGAAATTGCTATTACTATTGTGAATCACAATCTGTTGGGAACACCTGGTATAGTGAATAACATAAAGGTCAACAACAACAACAGATTCTAGCTGTCTATAACAGTGGAGCCTCTAGGAGATCAGCCGACCAGTGTTACAGGTCAGGTCAAAAGATCCCACAGCCGACCAGTGTTACAGGTCACGTCAAAAGATCCCACAGCCGACCAGTGTTACAGGTCACGTCAAAAGATCCCACAGCCGACCAGTGTTACAGGTCAGGTCAAAAGATCCCACAGCCGACCAGTGTTACAGGTCACGTCAAAAGATCCCACAGCCGACCAGTGTTACAGGTCACGTCAAAAGATCCCACAGCCGACCAGTGTTACAGGTCAGGTCAAAAAATCCTACAGCCGACCAATGTAACAGGTCAGGTCAAAAGATCCCACAGCCGACCAGTGTTACAGGTCACGTCAAAAGATCCCACAGCCGACCAGTGTTACAGGTCACGTCAAAAGATCCCACAGCCGACCAATGTAACAGGTCACGTCAAAAGATCCCACAGCCGACCAGTGTTACAGGTCACGTCAAAAGATCCCACAGCCGACCAGTGTTACAGGTCACGTCAAAAGATCCCACAGCCGACCAGTGTTACAGGTCAGGTCAAAAGATCCCACAGCCGACCAGTGTTACAGGTCAGGTCAAAAGATCCCACAGCCGACCAGTGTCCGGTCGACCACTGGTCGATCAAACCTAGTCTACCAATGTCAGGTCGATCAATCCTACAGTCTACCGATGTCAGATCGATCAATCCTACAGTCTACCGATGTCAGGTCGGTCAATCCTACAGTCTACCGATGTCAGGTCGATCAATCCTAGTCTACCAATGACAGGTCCATCAAACCAACCGTCTACCGATGTTACAGGTCGACAGATCCTAGACTAACCTATATTCTACATGTCAGAGGTCAGGTCGGGCCAGGTGTGCTGGTCAATATCAAGACACAAAACCCGGTCAAAGTGATCAAGTTCAGCGCGACCCCTTTCAAGTATCAATAAAAACACAAGTTTTTTAGTTAATGATAAACCATGGGACTGAAATCAAGGTGAGAGGAGCATTGTATTTCATACTAAGACCAAAGATAAGTGGGCTTATGTAAAAGAAAATTGATAAAATCTCTGTCTGTCTCACGCCAAGTATTTGATTGCAATCAGAAAACATAATCCACTCGACCACAATCATTAGTGATGGTACTCGGGGTTGATCACAGAGTATATAAAACTTCAAACTTTGTTACATTTCAATGTTCTCTTGTCTATTACCTACCTGTAAAAGTGGCTCAACGACCCAGGCCGGCTAACCTACCACAGACATGGGCCAAATCTCCTACCATCAACAATGCCCAGGATAGCATTAAAACAACTACCAAAACTTCACATCTGTAGTATTTCAAAGGCTTCCATAGACACAGGAAGCAAAGGCTCTCTGTAATTTGCCAATGAAAGAAGTTTGTGCACATTATTACAATGGAGAATGGATACTATTACCTCTGTGCGGTGTGGAATCCTAGCTCACTCAGCTAGATAGAAACTGGCTACTTTAGAAAAAATAAACAAAATTATCCACAATCGTAGCTATGTACGCAGACAAGCTGAAGCATCAATAGCTATGATGTAAATGAGAACTGAATTCATTACACTTCAGCTCCATGATTAGGACTCTATCTAATGAAAATGATTTTTATGACGTTCTGTAATTGTGAGACTATGTAGGTACAAATTGCTGATACAGGGATACAGTCAGCGGATTAATTTGAAGGTTTTTTTTACGTTTATTGATATTGCTTATCAGTGGGTGTTTCATCAGCTAATTAACAAGTTCAAGACAGGGTGGCAATACGAAAGTTGATCTCGTGCCAAAAAACAAACAGAGAAAAGTGCATGATTATTGATAACACTGTTAAACACTAGTGGTGGGATGTGATGTAAAATAAATTAACGGCTACATTTTTACTCAGACAAGTTCCGCAGTAGGTACTAAGACAATGTGTGTGTGTGTGTGCATAGACATACGACTACACGTAGTACAAGACACCCCTGATCTAGGTACAACCATTAACCACACCCAGTATACATACTACTCCCTAGATTTTTGCATATCCTGTCTCGGTCAACCAGATAAAACCTCAAACATGGCGATTTCTCATGATAAAATATTTTATTTAAAAATTTCATACCTCATTATATGTTATCATTAAATGCATGATTCTAAGATTTAAGGCTGAAATTACTGAATCAAATGCCTATATTAATCAGATGACCTAATTAAAAACGTACAGACTGCAATATCTCACATTCAAAGGCACATGATCGAAGACAGTCAGCCTCTTTATATAATTGCGAGTGTCAGATTAAACTTACACTGAGTGACCAGTGTGAAATAAGAAGTTAAACTGACTGGACACGTTACCCTGGAGACAGTGTAACCTAGGTCATTAACTAAAACATTTCTGACACATAACTTTGACAGAAGATAAGGACAAACCTGGGATTCATTACATTTTCCTGGTATTTTTCTGTAGATTAGAAGGAAGGGCAATGTTTTATGTGTGTACATGTAAGTCTGTAATTGAGTATGACCCGTTTACATAACAGTCCCCCAAAGGAATATACACACCATTCTATACACCATCAAATGTAAGTAAACAAAGTTAGATATTTCTCACATTCAAGTCTACACCTCCATTTTAAATGAAGCACCTGTTCCTCTCTACATACCACCAGTGGAGCCAAGCCACTCCCTCCTCACCACCCCAATTATGGAGCTTGGACCTCCCCACACCACCTCTGGACCGAATGGTGTCTGGACCTCCACACACCACCTCTGGACCGAATGGTGTCTGGACCTCCCCACACCACCTCTGGACCGAATGGTGTCTGGACCTCCCCACACCACCACTGGACCGAATGGTGTCTGGACCTCCCCACACCACCTCTGGACCAAATGGTGTCTGGACCTCCCCACACCACCACTGGACCGAATGGTGTCTGGACCTCCCCACACCACCTCTGGACCGAATGGTGTCTGGACCTCCCCACACCACCTCTGGACCGAATGGTGTCTGGACCTTCCCACACCACCACTGAACCGAATGGTGTCTAGACCTCCCCACACCACCTCTGGACTGAATGGTGTCTGGACCTCCCCACACCACCTCTGGACCGAATGGTGTCTGGACCTCCCCACACCACCTCTGGACCGAATGGTGTCTGGACCTCCCCACACCACCTCTGGACCGAATGGTGTCTGGACCACCCCACACCACCTCTGGACCGAATGGTGTCTGGACCTCCCCACACCACCTCTGGACCGAATGGTGTCTGGACCTCCCCACACCACCTCTGGACCGAATGGTGTCTGGACCTCCCCACACCACCTCTGGACCGAATGGTGTCTGGACCTCCCCACATCACCACTGGACCGAATGGTGTCTGGACCTCCCCACATCACCACTGGACCGAATGGTGTCTGGACCTCCCCACATCACCACTGGACCGAATGGTGTCTGGACCTCCCCACATCACCACTGGACCGAATGGTGTCTGGACCTCCCCACACCACCTCTGGACCGAATGGTGTCTGGACCTCCCCACACCACCTCTGGACCGAATGGTGTCTGGACCTCCCCACATCACCACTGGACCGAATGATGTCTGGACCTCCCCACATCACCACTGGACCGAATGGTGTCTGGACCTCCCCACATCACCACCAGTTGATGCAGCCTATAACTCCCACACACCCAATCACACCTAAAGGAACCTCCCAAAACTCCACCTGACGGAATGGTGCATGCATTCCCCAACACAACCACCTATCCTAATGGTGCATGCACCTCCCCATGCCAACACCATACTTATTTGAGCCTACACCTTTTCCTCACACCACCACACCTGTTGTAGCTACTTAGCCTCACACGACCACCACCACACAAATTGGGAGCCTGCACCTTCCCTCAAACCACTACCACACACTATTCGAGTGGCATCTCCCCTCACATCACCACCACCACACCTATTGGAGCCTGCACCTTCCCTCACACCACCACACCTATTGGAGCCTGCACCTTCCTCACACCGCCACACCTATTGGAGCCTGCACCTTCCCTCACCACCACCACACCTATTGGAGCCTGCACCTTCCCTCACACCACCACACCTATTGGAGCCTGCACCTTCCACACTGCCACACCTATTGGAGCTACACCTTCCCTCACACCACCACACCTATTGGAGCCTGCACCTTCCCTCACACTGCCACGCCTATTGGAGCTACACCTTCCCTCACACCACCACACCTATTGGAGCCTGCACCTTCCTCACACCGTCACACCTATTGGAGCCTGCACCTTCCCTCACCACCACACCTATTTGAGCCTGCACCTTCCCTCACACCACCAAACCTATTGGAGGCTGCACCTTCCCTCACACCGCCACACCTATTGGAGCCTGCACCTTCCCTCACACCACCACACCTATTGGAGGCTGCACCTTCCCTCACCACCACCACACCTATTGGAGCCTGCACCTTCCCTCACACCACCAAACCTATTGGAGCCTGCACCCTCCCTCACACCGCCACACCTATTGGAGCCTGCACCTTCCTTCACACCACCACACCTATTGGAGCCTGCACCTTCCCTCACCACCACACCTATTGGAGCCTGCACCTTCCTTCACACCACCACACCTATTGGAGCCTGCACCTTCCCTCACCACCACACCTATTGGAGCCTGCACCTTCCTCACACCGCCACACCTATTGGAGCCTGCACCTTCCCTCACCACCACACCTATTGGAGCCTGCACCTTCCCTCACACCACCACACCTATTGGAGCCTGCACCTTCCCTCACACCGCCACACCTATTGGAGCCTGCACCTTCCCTCACACCACCACACCTATTGGAGCTACACCTTCCCTCACACCACCACACCTATTGGAGCCTGCACCTTCCCTCACCACCACCACACCTATTGGAGCCAGCACCTTCCCTCACACCGCCACACCTATTGGAGCCTGCACCTTCCCTCACACCACCACACCTATTGGAGCCTGCACCTTCCCTCACCACCACACCTATTGGAGCCTGCACCTTCCCTCACACCACCACACCTATTGGAGCCTGCACCTTCCCTCACACCACCACACCTATTGGAGCCTGCACCTTCCCTCACACCACCACACCTATTGGAGCCTGCACCTTCCCTCACACCACCACACCTATTGGAGCCTGCACCTTCCCTCACCACCACCACACCTATTGGAGCCAGCACATTCCCTCACACCGCCACACCTATTGGAGCCTGCACCTTCCCTCACACCACCACACCTATTGGAGCCTGCACCTTCCCTCACACCACCACACCTATTGGAGCCTGCACCATTCGAGTGGCATCTCCCCTCACATCACCACCACCACACCTAATGGAGCCTGCACCTTCCCCTCACATCACCACCAGAAATGGTAATTGCGCCTGGACATAGATCCTTCACCTACCTACACAACTACCAAATCTAATGGTGTTTGGACCTCCCCTAGACGACTTCCACTGATCAAATTTAAACCAGAATCAATCGCCAATCAGGGTTATTCATCATTCTGAAGTCGTAACAGTCACCAAATAAAAGGGAACAATCTGTCACTGTCAAAGCCACCAGGTGCTATTATGTGACAAAAATTTGGTTATCAGTCTAATCGGTGTGAAATGGTTCATTTAACTCATGTTTAAATCTTAATCTAAAGTAGTTTCAACATCTGTGTAGAGTTAAGTGTTTCAGGACAATTAAGTCAGAATTCACATAATCAGTTCCCCACCAGGTGATCAGTTTTGTCCTCAATAATAGGACTGGACCCATACCACCACACGGATACCAGTTACATCTTTAATTCAATATCATATATTCCAGTAATATCACATTTGCACTTTGATATCAAAATTCTAAATTTTCACAGATTTCAAATTTGTATGTTCAATTTTAAATACATTACATATAGTCATTACAGAAAATATCAAACATAGATTTTCAAATTGAATTTGACGTCATGTTGGAAAAAAAATCTATGGGGTAATTTGTGTGTGAAAATTACCCCAGCGGTGACATTATAAAAACTAAATGGGGAATAATATTTGCACAAACACAAAGTGTGTCAACGTAAAGGAAAGTACAGTAGAATAGATGAGGTGTGTCCCCTTAAACACCTGTACTGGAGCGCATGTAATCTGTCCGGTTAGTGTTGTTGTTTACGAGCCAAGCGTAATAACCACAATAATGTACCCAACACCTCCAGGGTCGGGCAGTGGACAACAAACACCCATTCTGAGCTAATCACTCATAGTCAACTCACCGATATCAAACTGATCTGATTGGTCAGCTGATTTATTACTCGGGTCACACCGGATATTATCTCAAATTATTAGTTGAAAATATTACGGAATTAATCTTTGCTTTTTCTAAAGATAAGAAAAGAAAATTGATCCTTATTAAAAAATAAAGGCAATAACACCTAGATATATATATAGATATCTCCTAGCAGAACACCAAGGTAGTCAATTACAACCAGCAAAATATCCCGCCAAATCTAAAAACCATTCACATTTTCAAATGAAATCTTGAAATATGAGAAGGTTTTTATCGAAATTAAGCCAAAATGGTGAATATCATGTTTCCTTACACTACAAAAACAATGGTGTTTGTGTGTGCATGCAGGCTTTGAAGTCAAAATGTCAATAACTAGAAATATATTTAGAATAAGTTCATTGATCTCTCACGCAAATAAAAAAGTCGGTTGACTTTATTTAGTAATGCATTTATAGTTATAATGCATTTATAGTTATATGTTATGTACGTCTGTACCGACGTCCAGGCAAATTTCAACAGGATTTTAACCTTGACCTTGTATTGACATTTAATACAACTTTGACCTTTATATGGACATATGATATAATCTTGACCTCTATATTTTCCTTTGGTACATCTTTGATACTGAGTGAGGTGACCTTGACCTCTGTGTCACTGAGAGACAATGAACAGGCCTATAACTGTCTCTACAGGGTAGGTTTGATGAGACATGGCTCGGATTACTCATAATTTGTTTTTAATTTCCATGATAAATACTTGATCTACAGGCATTAGTATAACATAGGAACTCTTGAAAGGAGAATGTAGAAAAATGGACTTGTTTATATAATAATATACATAGACCTTCCATATAAATATTGTATTAGCATTCGAGAGAAAAAAACAGACATTCTTATAAATAATATTTGTATTTATCATAATTTTGTTTTATTTGTACCTAAAAACCCAGAGCTAAACATGTCAATGTCCCAAAAAGTGACATTTATACTAAGCCTCTCCTACTGTAGAAGGGTTTTGTTGTAGGCTTAAAACCACTGACCACAGGCTCAGTAACCAAAACACGTCACGCCACAAACTGGTTAGAAAAATCTAAACCATCTTATTCATTTTTTATGAAAGTTTGAATTCAACAAGACATTTGCATTTTTATTTGATACAGGGGATGGTTTAGAATGCCATGATTATCAATTGTTTTCAATCAGAAGTTGTTTAAGGTATGTATTACATGTAGGTAATTAATTTTATGTGGATAGGTAAGTTGTGAGATGTTGGTAAGATAAGTGCGAGTTAGATATGAGCTACAGGTTATAAGATATTGGTGAGTTTATTGTGAGCTATGTGTTGTGAGATGTAGGTAAGCTATGAAATGTAGGTCAGCTATCATATGTAGGTCAGTTATGAGATGCAGGCCAGCTACGAGTTACAGGTACATCATAAGATGTAGGTAAGCTATGAGATTTAGGTCAATATGAGACACAGGTAAGGTATGAGATTTAGGTCAATATGAGACACAGGTAAGCTATGAGATTTAGGTCAATATGAGACACAGGTAAGGTGTGAGATTTAGGTCAATATGAGACACAGGTAAGCTATGAGATTTAGGTCAATATGAGACTCAGGTA
Source organism: Pecten maximus (assembly GCF_902652985.1). Classification (NCBI taxonomy): domain Eukaryota; kingdom Metazoa; phylum Mollusca; class Bivalvia; order Pectinida; family Pectinidae; genus Pecten; species Pecten maximus. Next base: position 22,864,560 of record NC_047021.1, on the reverse strand, counting down.
AGCTATGAGATTTAGGTCAATATGAGACTCAGGTAAGGTATGAGATTTAGGTCAATATGAGATGTAGGTAAACTTTGAAGTGTATGTCTGCTATGAGACCCAGATAAGGTATGAGATACAGGATGGCTATGTGATGTCAGGTGGCTATGAGATGTAGGTATAAACTGACAAGACATTGGTGAATGAGTGTATTTTCCCTCACCTTGTAATTGTACTTGTATGTGTAGGAAATAGATGAATGGAGAGGACAGCTCTAATATATTGTATTCATGTGACCAGTGGTGTGGACAGGAAGAGGGATTCCTAGCTGTATAAGTGTGGTCAGCTGTGGTCAGCTGTGGTCATTCTGGGCAGGGCACCTGTCACAGGTAATATCCTAAATCTGGTTGTTAAACAGAAGCTGAATGGGGATAAACTGGACCTGTATAACAGACACTGTAATTATTCTAAACCAACACCCCTGTCGTAACTATCCTAAACAGACACCCCTGTCACATAATTATCCTAAACAGACACCCATGTCATAATTATCCTAAACAGACACCCCTGTCATAATTATCCTAAACAGACACCCCTGTCATAATTATCCTAAACAGAAACCCCTGTCATAAATATCCCAAACAGACACCCCTGTCATGATTATCCTAAACAGACACCCCGTTATAAATATCCTAAACAGACACCCCTGTCCTAGTTGTAAAGTCCGTTTTCTTTGCCCATACACAACTTAATAAACCTGGGCTTTATTTTTTAACTGATTCGGGCATTATGCTTTCTGTTGGAATCTAACACACCTTAGTGTCCATAAACAATGAGATGATTTAACATCCTTTACCAAATAGCATGATCACACCTTCTTTATCTCAGTATTATCTCTGTGACCTCTCTCTCTAACACGTTGTCACGGTAATCAGGAAGACATTGACCTATGGAAATGTAAAACAACTCACATAAAAGGCTATGTCCATGATTCATAAACAGAATTTTCATAAATAAAATCTAGAACTGTAACCTCCCACCAACTTCTGTATAAAGATGTCATTAATATAACATGTATGTGACCACAGGGCTGTTCAGCATGATGCTAAACAAAGCAGAGCTGTTAGGCTTGTGGTTTCATTAATGACCAAATGATGCATTGTCCACTTAGCACCAGCTAATCACTCAACTATTATACAGATCATCATAGTGTTACAGATGTCACCTCAAAATAGGTCACATTACTGGTCAGCGTTTAAATACAGATGAGTCATATCTTTTCATGTTTATTGTGCGGTCAATTTCCTCATAAAATGTAGATTTTTTTATGCATAAAACATAAATTTGGTACATTTGTACAAGACTGGTACAACATCTCATAGAGGTCAAACCAGTACACGTTTCAGTTAAACATGCGGTGATATCCTTGGTCATTTACATAATGTCAGACAAATCTGGTGTCATTTGACATTTTAGAGCCAATATAACATATAAGGTTATTTCTATATAGGTCACTGTTATATGCTCTGTATTTTTACAAATATTTTTTTATTTTGGTACCAAGGAAAAACAAAAAAAATCTTACACAACCAAATATCTCTTACAAAACAACACATCTACACTGTAGCAAATCTCTTTCACAGCAACAAATCTCTTAAGAACAAATCTCTTAAACTGTAACAAAATACCTTACCTAGCAACAAAACATCTCACATGGCAACAAAACATCTCACATAGCAACAAAACATCTCACTTGGCAACAAAACATCTCACATAGCAACAAAACATCTCACATAGCAACAAAACATCTCACATGGCAACAAAACATCTCACATGGCAACAAAACATCTCACATGGCAACAAAACATCTCACATAGCAACAAAACATCTCACATAGCAACAAAACATCTCACATGGCAACAAAACATCTCACATGGCAACAAAACATCTCACATAGCAACAAAACATCTCACATGGCAACAAAACATCTCACATAGCAGGTAAAGAAATATTGAACACATGTCACTTACCTCTACACTTTTAAACACAACGATTTTCACGACTACGATGTTGATGAAGTTTGCTATAGATGAATGTTTATATACACTGTTGACCTGAAAAATACAAAAACATTGGAATATGTTTAACAACGTCTTAATGTGTTTAATACAAGGTCAGAATATGTTTAATATTAAGACAGAATATGTTTAATATGAGGTCAGAATATGTTTAATATGAGGTCAGAATATGTTTAATATGAGGTCAGAATATGTTTAAAGAGTTCAGAATGTTGAATATAAGATCTGAATATTACAAATCAATCACTTTTGTTTTCTAATAAATGAGTACTTATATATCAAACACAGGGTTTGATGGCGTGACATCATAACTAATCAGTAAATTATTCAAATTGTCAGACAGCTTTAACAATCACAGTAGAATGATCGATTAAAGTCGACACTTTAGTGACAGATCTTTTTTGAATTTTTTTTTTTTTCTATATACAGTAAAACTTTTTAATTTGTTATCAGTATCAAATGTATTTAGATATAATTGTGACATTTGGCAATTAGGGTAAAGTAAACAGTTGTTATGATTACTGGGATGTATTATCATCACACTGATAGATGTTATACCTATTCCGCTAGATTTCTCGTACTTTAGAAATACCAAAAATACAGATATCATCTAGTTCACTACATATAAAACTTTTCTTTTATACACAAAAATGTGATGAATGCCCTGAGATCAGTCTGTGTTTTCACTGCATTCACAAGCCTCTTACCTCATCACTCAAGATAGTAAAATGTGAGATTTAACTGCTAAACATATCCACACCAAGATATGCTCAAAATCATAACCTCCCATTAAGATAAAACCATTTTTTTTATATTACAGCTGACACAAGCAATACAGTGTCGTAGCATTATGAGTGCAAGTATTATTACTTAATTTAATGTAATATAACCTCGCTCCACAAAACAAGATAACACAAGGCCTTCATTGCTCGGAACACAGAGAGCGAATGTAACCCATCAACACCCCAAATTATCGTGACATTTGTCAGCCCCCAAGCTCACATACATGTCTACTTACAATGTAAATTGTTCTTTTGCCATTTTCTGCTAGATTTTGATTGAAGCTAACTACATCCAGTTATAACCAGTGAAATAGATGGAATACCTGACATAATTACCTAATTCATTCATACACTACAGAGTTACGCTGCTGTTACGTGTGAGGATGGAGTCAATCGCAGTGATGGAAGTTAATCATAAGGAAACTTGAGATACAGGAAGGCCAGGATGACAAAGACAGATGCCACCAAGATCATTTAATAAGTCAGACCTGTGAAATTATAGCTGATCTCTATGAAGTTTTATAATTTCATCACTGCCACAGAATCAAATATTTTCTGACAAGGAAAGTTGAGGAGAAACAGACTTACACTAACAGGATATGTAAAACCATTTCAAAATCAAGAGTGTGGATGACACAGATTACTGTATCATATTATGTATCTATAACAGCTACAACCAGTACCCATTTGTAATAATAAAAAAAAAATATTGCAAAATAATAGCAATTTCAATCTTGCACTAGGAAGAAGACTCCATAATTTCAGTTTAGGATGCATTTTAAATCTTAAAACTATCATTGCAAAAGATGAAAAAGCATTTGTAGGAATAAGGTAATGTTTCCTACTGTTTGGTGACCAGCATGATCTTGATATTAACCACCTTTCCGGCATATAAATATGTACCACCTCTATATAAAGAAATCCTGTCTATAAATGCCAACTCTATAACAAAATCCTGTCTATAAAGACCACCTCTGTATAACAAAATCATATCTATATAGACCACCTCTGTATAAAGAAATCCTGTCTATAAAGACCACCTCTGTATAACAAAATCATGTCTATATAGACCACCTCTGTATAAAGAAATCCTGTCTATAAAGACCAACTCTATAACAAATTCCTGTCTATAAACACCACCTCTGTATAACAAATTCATTTCTATAAAGACCACCTCTGTATAACAAAATCCTGTCTATAAAGACCACCTCTGTATAACAAAATCATTTCTTTAAAGACCACCTCTGTATAACAAAATCATGTCTATAAAGACCACCTCTGTATAACAAAATCATGTCTATAAAGACCACCTCTGTATAACAAAATCATTTCTATAAAGACCAACTCTATAACAAAATCATGTCTATAAAGACCACCTGTTTTGGATCCCAATGTTACGTTAACATAAAGGCCATGTTTCTATTTCCTTTCGTGACCTTTGTAGACAGGTTTGATAGTAGCACTTGTTGTTATATTGTACAATAGAAATGTTATCAAATATGAGACAAATAAAATGATATACTTACTATTGCCATTAATGTTAATATATATTTTTCTAAATCGCGACCATGGTACCGATACATCTCGTAGTCAGCGGCCACCATGACCTCCACATGTCGTTTTAGTGAAGCAGAACGTCTATGTACATGATGAAAGGGATGATTGTTCACACTACGACTATACGATAACACTGTACTTTCATTTAATATAGAATCACCATTTTCTTTCCTCCTCGTATGCTTGTAATTTTCTGCAAAGATACAAATGAAAACAGCATTTATATATACAGTTTATCAAATTTTATAGAGATTACAATAGACATGATAAACAACATTGACTATGTACCTTGTATTTTATGCTATAACATTCTGTAAAACAATTCTTTAAAGTTCTGAAATATTTGAGTAAGCATTAGAACAAATACGGTAATATAGTATTACGCTATACATTTGCCAGGACTTATAGTACACAAGCTTCAACAGGAAGTGTTCAAAATATAAACAGGTAAATCCTGGATATTAATTATCAATTAGAGTGGGGAGGTGGATGTAACTACCAAATCCTCAATATCAATAATCAATTAGTGTAAACAGACTTTAATTCCCGGACATGTTCCCCGAGTTAACACCCTACAGGTGCCAAGGCTCCCTCTGTATGATATGTATAATACTGTTACCGATCACAATCAGGTGTCCTACTGATTAAACAAAGACTTATGACTGAGGCCTGACTTATGACTGAGGCCTTCAAGTATCCCCTAATCTCTCCAAGGAGAGACTTGTTGCATAAAGAAGCAGAGATACCAGACTCTATCCTAAATAAGGCTGCTGATCCTACCCCTGGTAGCTGGTTGTAAGCATCATTTTATAGACTTATCAAAACTCGTAGCTATAATATAGTATTGTATGCATATCAACATGTGTTTATTCAAATGTATTTCAATTCCAGATTTAAAAAGCACATAAATCTCCCAACATTTCACTTTCAAATTAAACCACTTCAAATTTACACGGTGAAAGTAATATCTTGATAGATTATGTATGTATTTTATAGTAGCAAGATAGGTTGGTGTGCCTCTTCAAAGGATCAGCTCTTCCTCGCGAGAAATATAGTTCTAGATATAACAATTATCTCTCCTGAGCACTGAAAATCCTGCAGTGCTTTCAGGATTAAAGTTGCAGTAGAGCTACCAGTATTGGCTCCTTAACCACGGAACTCACACGTGAGAGGGAAACGTTAGTTATGCAGAATCTATAAATTCATACCTATGTGTATCTAAATTTTATTTAAAAGAAAAAAACAGCGAAGCAGACAGGAAGTAGAATATTATCAGCTTTCCCCGACCAAGTTCAACAGGAACAGATAGTATTGGTGCGATGATGTGTAGACTGTTCTTAAACTGTGTCAAATGTCAGAAGTTTAGACTTGTCTTAAAAGGAGGACAAGAGCATCTCTATATAGCTATCCATCACAAGTTTTCAAAATTAGTTAAAGACTGAGTTGAAGGTGTTGATGGAGTTAAGAGACAATGGAACTGTCAGTGCACCAGCGACCCAGATCATATTAGCAGAGTACCCAATAACCAGGCGTCCTGTAGTGCGATACCTTACTTATCACTCACAAACCACACAGACATTAGTGCTTGCCGACAAGTTTCAAAATCTATGTTTATCAATAATCAAGAATTTTTAAACTGATTGTAAAGAAAAACACACCAAATTATCGTCTGAAAGAAGTCTGAAGTAAAAGTATAACTGCCAGATCTATGTATACTGTAGTTTTCCTGTGATGACACATGTATGATAGGTTAAGTTCTCGACAGTTATGGCCCTGATCACAGCAAGCTATACCCTGCAAATCTATCAACTGCAGGTAACTGATAATAAGTTCAAATTGAAATTTTTGAAAATGTTCAAAAAACTCACAGCTAGTAAAAGAATATATATGGAACACTTGATAAGTCTCCTTATTTTTCACCCTTATTTTTGACTTTTGAAAAGAATACCAAACAATTGTCTTGTCATTTTTAACAACTTCAATTAATCAAGTAGAACAAGGACCTGTGAATAATTATTTTAATCGGTCATTTTGTGCAGTAGGTTTATTTTAAGTGTTTAACAAAAGAGATAAAGAAAGATAATGTGTGATTTCCTGTCAACATTTCTTTTGAAATAACAGATTTGATCCTTTGAAATGTTTATGAAAGCTAAAAGCATGGCATCAATTTGACCCTCATAATGTTAGAAGGTTACGACAGTGTTCGTCAACATCAAGTTTTTGTAATACTGAACATTAATACCTAAAAACAGACAATTGTCTTAATATCTGGACCCAGATTAGATCAACACCACTGTTCATCAAGAAAACATCACAGGGAAACATGATTATGACCAGTCATGTGTTAATGTAAAGGATTCTAATAGCCCAGAGTGACCAAAGGCAAGTCAGCATACAGTGATGGTTGAGGACAGCCGAGAGAGGGTTCAGAGCCCTGGCCTTGTAAACAAACTCCAGATACCACCATGTAGCTCATCAAATATGACAAAAAGAAAGTACAAAGCAGGTGATTTATCATTATAAAACACTTATAAACTTCTTGTCACAAAAACATAGATATGCATCTATTCATGTAATTTCTGTTTGAGGGATTTTTTCCTTGAGATGATATCAGCACATCTGAATTTACTTGATCCAGTGTTATTTGTCCAAAACCTCCAGAAATTTGATTGATGTTAAGAACATTATTCCACAGAATATTAATACAATTTATGACGACCACATTATTCCAGAATATCATTATCATTAATGTGGCGTGATACATATAAGTTTCTGGACGTTCACCTTCTCAAAACTGTCCTCACAAAGGGAGATAATTCAGGACCTGGCAGGGAGACAGGGATTCAAACATGCAGAACTGCTAACAAGACAGGACATACAACATTAACACAAATTAGAGTCCTACCAGGTATTTGAATAGGGTCAGCCAACTGCTGTCCCCTCATAGCATGTCCCTCTCGATTGCTCTATAATTAATCTGACCTTTCACCCCAGAGGGTGAGCTTGGTCCAACCCCCTGTATTGTGATCTGCAGAGATTTATAGGCCAACATACTTATTATGACTTTAATCGGTGTGTGTTTGCTCATGAGTGGCAAATCTGTTGTACAAAGTTTACAAAAAAATTCTGGGTCAGTAGGTACTAATCATTGCTACAAAAAAGTATTAATTCTAGGGCAGAACTGTGATCACAGGAATGCCAGCCATTTTATACGGTTTTCAATCTGTTAAGTGTGTTTTAAACTTGTTGAAGTGATGACATCAGGTAGTTCGGGGTCAAATGAGCAGGTAGTAAAGGGTCAAATGAGCAGGTATTCGATGTCTCCTTCAGTGTTAACTGGACCTAACCTTTACACCATCACACGCCGTCAAACACACAGCAACATTTCCTGTCATGACATTTCAAACATGCACAAGAATGCTTTCTACTTCAATCCTGTTCTACCCTCTCACTTGATTTATCGTCTCAAACTTCAACCATAATGGCTGGAGAAAATATTCCATTTTTCATTGACAATGCCGAAAATTTCATTAGCTCTTGTTAACATCTGCAATGACTATAAAAGATCACATACAATGTTTTTGTCATGGAAATGTAACATTTAAACTCATATTACCGGTGATTGATGATGGATGTGGAGGCACCAAATATGGCTTCTACATGTCCATTACTGATAGCATCTAATGACCTCTGGTCAGTTAATACCCAAATAGCCTTAAACTATCCACCCTTGACACCCGTATCAAATTCACACATACCATAGCATATACAATGTACTATCATATTTGTTTGGGTGTTACAATAAACACTCAATGTTAATTTGAGGGAGCTTCAGAATTTAGTCATGGTTTGAAAATATAGCTTCCATTATAATCATTTCACAAAAAGATTTCAGTTAAAATAATTTGACACAAGAGGATAACAATCACACAGGTAATTACCGATAGCTTCATTCATACTGAAATATAGACTTAATGGTATCTACACAGAATTTTCCTAATATGCAATTTTGCATTCATATCAAATAAGAAAGAAATGGAAAAGTGGGAGAGAGTGAAAGTGTAAATTTTGTATCTGCAGTTCTGATCCATTAGAGGCAGTCACGAGATCATGAACATCATTCCACTATAGCTTATCTGACTTATTTGTGGTACCGTGCCACCATTTCCGTTATATCTGTCGAGATTCATCCCCTAAGAATGTCAACCACAGTCATTCACACTATGTCACAGTGGCGTCTACACAGTCTCAGCTCAGTGGTCCACAAGCATTCGACTGAACCAGTCAAGAGCATTTCAGAATCGTAACCCAATCATTCAAAACATTCAAAAGCATTTCAGAGATTCATGACCCAACCAGTCAAACTTTTTCTTACGTCTAAATACAGATATCTGATGACACTTTGACCAATTTAAATATATCTAGAATTGAACTATTTGCATTGTCTGTATCGATTTCATGACAGCAAACTCCTCACTCAAAAGCAAGAGACTGTCCTGTACAAAGCGAAACTGTTTGAATTAAACAGTCTCACAAACATCATCCTGATTCAAGATAGTAGTTTTACAAATAATGTGCTGATTAAATGAATTAAAGGACCCCTAATTACAAATTGAATGACAGTATGGTATTTGTAGCACCTGCATAAGGAGCTAGCCGAGGACTTGACTGGTCAAGATTATCGAGTAAGAACCACCTGGACATTCCAGTTACAGGTGAAAGAACTCCCGTCAACTTTTACTTAAAATGCCATTGATATCTCCTCATACATAGGCAATCCCCAATTGTAACACAAAGCATTTACAATTCTGCATTTCCATTTTCTTTCATTGACAAGAGATGTGTGTGGTGGGGTGTTTACTCCTGGTATACCTGGCCATACCGGAGACATACCTAGGATGATCAGCTTTGATCCGAGTGTTCAGACACTAAATCTACTACTTACACTCACACTCACGACACATATGGACATTTAATCATTTCAAAATACAGAAATATATTAACCAAAAAACATCACTTATTGTCGCCAAACAAGAGACTTAGGTGCGGTCAGTCTCTTAGCTGTGCTAGCAACAGTGGACAGGGATTTTAACCATGGGCGGTCAGTGTCTTGTTTGGTCGTGTTGGATGGCGTGAAGATCGACCTTGTGCCCTCAGTCACAGGCTCCACTGGACATTTGTGTCCATCACGTATGACGTTATCAAGGGTAAATTGAAACTCTGTAATATTACACTGACCAGCTCAAACAAGCTGAGAGGACAAAAACACCTTTCCAAAGAGTGCTAAAAAGGCCATGAATAATGAGTCGGTAACGCTACACCGTGGATATCCTCACAGTTGAAAACACATCACAGGAAACACCAAATCACAGGAAAATGATAATACTCTCAATCTATTTTTTATTCTGCTTTTTCTTCAAAAGGTCACTGACTTTTTAGTGTTTCGTATTTCAGGAATATTATATACATGTATTAGTACGAATCAATATCATATGGTCTTAAACCCACAGACAGTTTTAATTCTGTCTACAAATCTCTCCGATATATTTTCTGGTAATCTGTCAAATATGACAAGGATCAACATCGTCTTTATTTATAGATCTGATTGGAAACTACAGTTAATTCACCTTTTTCCACTTACCGGTATCCATTCATAAAAACACTCATTTTTTTTCAGATATATTTCAACCACCCTCTCATTCAGTTTCCGATTTCAGACTTGTCTAAACTAATACTTGTAACACATTTTCCCACATTTTTTTTTTTTACTTTTTCAAATGCTATATTAAAAATTTTGAAACTGTCTTTCCATTATAAAGTCCTATGAAGTATTGTGGCTGCATTCCTGTACAAAGTAGCCCCATTAGCTGTCTGTTAATAGCGGCGGAAAATCTAATATCCAAGTCAAGAGGATCAAATTATCAACACCAGTCGAACACCACAAAAAATGTTATCATAAAAAAAAAGTAATGATAAGTATATCATTGTGATTTACTTTGTGGCGATGCAGCTAAGTTGTGAGATACTATCTATGGCAATGTTTGTACACCTGGTTTTTTGTGCAGGTGATAAAGTTTTGGCTTGTAAGGAATTCTGATGGAGCCTGTTCCTTTTATGGTTGTGAGTCAGTCCCCTTTTGACTTGGAAGGTAGATAGCTTTGATGTCAAAATGATTCTGATCTTATCACAAGCAAGATGATGGAGAATTGTCAGCTTTGGTATCAGATGAAATGCTGGTCAACCGTTTTGTACAATTAAACAGAGACTGATGTTGGAGAAGGTATTGATACCTATCATAAGGTGTAACGAGTTTAGACAGACCCTCCTCGGGTGTTACACGGGTAAATACGAGATAAACGCCAGGTAAAACGAGACTACTGCAAAGGACAATCAGTCACTCTTAATGGATTATTATCTGTTTATGAATGAAATCTGCCATCTGATGGGAACAGAGAGGACCTACACAATGGTGCCAGTCACTGGAATCCTGATGGTGATTTTGATACCATGGAAACAGATACACATACCTGAAGCTTGATTTTTGCCCTTACCCTTTGACTACTGACACAGAAAACTAATTCACACCAGCACTTTCATTGATAGTGTGTATAAACACTGACAAACAGTAGTAAAATCTGGCAGACTTTTACTGACCCGCTCGTCTGTCATTCATGGTGGTAATGAACAGTAAATCATCACAACGATGGTGAGGGTGGCAAAGACAGGTAGATATGATGACAGGTAGGCACAACAAAAGGTACACGTGACAATAGGTACATGTGACAATAGGTACGTACAGGTAGGCACAACAAAAGGTACACGTGACAATAGGTATGTACGGGTAGGCACAACAAAAGGTACACGTGACAATAGGTACGTACAGGTAGGCACAACAAAAGGTACACGTGACAATAGGTACATGTGACAATAGGTACGTACAGGTAGGCACAACAAAAGGTACACATGACAATAGGTACATGTGACAATAGGTACGTACAGGTAGGCACAACAAAAGGTACACGTGACAATAGGTACATGTGACAATAGGTACGTACAGGTAGGCACAACAAAAGGTACACGTGACAATAGGTACATGTGACAATAGTATAGGTACGTACAGGTAGGCACAACAAAAGATACACGTGACAATAGGTACGTACAGGTAGGCACAACAAAAGGTACATGTGACAATAGGTACATGTGACAATAGGTACGTACGGGTAGGCACAACAAAAGGTACACGTGACAATAGGTATGTACATGTAGGCACAACAAAAGGTACACATGACAATAGGTAGGTACAGGTAGGCACAACAAAAGGTACACGTGACAATAGGTAGGTACAGGTAGGCACAACAAAAGGTACACATGACAATAGGTAGGTACAGGTAGGTATGACAATAGATAGGTCAGCAAAAGATTGGTAGGAGGCCAGGTACTCATGAGTTTGGATGGTAATAGGTAAGCTTGGTAATCAGTGCTTTTATAATGACCCTCAGTAAGGCAAACTCCAGAATGCAGCACTGATAGAGATTCACAGACTTTAAATGTGTGCCAATGTCTCCAGGCATGTAAATGATGCTATCACTGACCAGAAATGCTATTCCACAACAGGAATCAACCTACTGAACTCCCCTGTCTACCTCAAATCTTCTAGGTTTTGGTGATCATCTATGTTCTTATTTCCAAAGTTAGACAGCTGAAAGTTCAAATGTATTTTTAGTGAAGCTAGCCACAGCAGCAGTCATGTATTTTAAATAACCTGATCGAAATGAGCCACAATATGTCAAGGTCATTTAAAGGTAATGTTGATACTGTATTTATTCTCAAATAAGCCCACTTTCCTAGCTAGTGCAAAGATTGGGCAAGGATATTTTGTGAATTACATTTTTGTAACCGCTTTAAAACTGAAAATTCTATAAAATTTAAGAAAGGGCTTATTTATGGTGAATATATTTAACAGGTTAATCTATACATTTGAATTTTGTTCTCTCTCACAGTTAAACTAATAAACCTGAGTACATAAAAATGAACTTTTCTACAAAGTAGTTGTGATAAGACACTACTGAACTACACTTACAAAGTAGCAGTCTGATCGAGTCCTAATGTATATGTAGATACTGTGAGATTTCTATAATTCATACATTGGCACAGGAAGTATTTGGATTTGGCTTCTGACTCCAACCAATAGAAACTTAGTAGTGCTGGATCTACTGGGAATATGTGAGGTTTTTTTTATGAATGAAGCCCTGGCCAGATGGCAGTGTTTAGGTCATAATGTGCCATCAGCCCACTGACAGGGGAATACAGAGGGCCTGGTGAAGGTCAGAGGGTTTTGTTCTAGTCCCTCCCTACCTGGCAAGGCTCCCCAGCAGGCTTGTAACATTACCATGGTCTGACCTGTCATATGTAATAAGGGAAGGTTGTAGTGGCTTGTATCTTGTAGATCAGTATCACTTTCTGGTTACACCCCAATCTTAGAGCATTATCCTGGCCTCCAAACACTTTGGAGAGATAAGGCCTACATAGATTGTAATGACGCTTAGATAGAACCAGACAATAACATGTCTGTTACACCACTGTCAAGGTCATTCTCAAGGGCAATATCTCAACAACTAGTATTTCTTTAAAACAGTCCAGCAAAAACATTTTGACTTTCATTATGACCACTGGTGACCCCTGAAGTGTCCTTGAATCACCCTGTGTGACTGGTCCGTTGAAGTCTATTGGCTAATATTTGACCCTAGTTAGCTGCTCTGTTGACACTTTTCTTTCTAGCTGACCCAGTAAGGACTAGTCTAATAAAGTGCATTATAATTGGCATCTTTGACACGCATGTCTTCAGGTGACACACCTCTTCAACACGAAAATGAAGTAAAAGTAAATTTCTGGTGCCAAAATGATACAAGTTTGCCAGGCGTGACCTTCGTAATACTGTCTATAAACACAAATTATCACAGACAGGAGAAGGAAGGTAAGGGATAAATATACCCCTATAAATCAGACACTCTTAAATTATGGAAACTCTATGAGATAAGTGTGCGATACATAGAGACCTCTTGTTAACAGAGTTCCTAGGGGCGTCTGTTGAAATCGATAAACTCTATAGAAAAACCGAAAACCGAGAAATTCACACTACATGTGGAAAAGTCATCATGTAATGTTAACGCTGGGTTACATGAAAACTTGAATTCCTGCTTCTCTCTATCCGTCACTCTCCGTCAGAGTTTGTAATCAGGAAAATCATGAGGCAATGAATGACGAACCTCGAAGAGCTTACTAAGTATAATCTCTAAGACTCCACAGCACTAAAGGTTATGAACCTCAGACCTCGCTATCTCCCACAAACATCACAGACACAATGACCTGTACATGTGTAATAACATTCAACCTCTTTGTATATTTATGTCAGGAAATACTGTGCGTCAGTGTTTCCTTAGTTAAGAATCTCATCATGTTTCAGTGGTTTGGAGCTTCAATGCTTCGCAGCCTTAATGGTTCATGCCTAAAAAACTATGTACTCTTTTTCAAATAACGTCTTTCACACCAGACTGAAACAAGACGTCAGATGAATTACAGGACATCTTCATAGGCAATATGAAGTACAGAACCACTGTTACAGAACACTGGTCTCCGTGTTTTACTGTTCCTCAAAATATGTTAGAGGTTTTTAGTGCACACTGTCAATTTCAATTCTGCCAACTTGTATGCTGTGATATGTCCGTATTTTGTTATGATTAAAATGTAAGGCAGCAATGAAAATTCTGGTAGAGCCTTCCCGATAAATTTGTAATACCCCTCAAGTGCATTGTTCAGTATGAATACTTATGGTACAAATTAGCTCATGAAATATCTAACAAACAAATTGTTTGCAAACATAATTAATTTGAACAAATGGAATTTTGAAGAAGCCCTAAGGATTTATTTAGAGCAGAAATACCGATTTAAATGCTATATATTTAATCCCAGGGAGAGATGAACACCAGTGATTTGTCACTGAGTAGAATTGCTTTATTTTTTGTTATAGTGGATCCACATGCCTGACGGATACCACACCACTTCAAACAATGCTGATTTGGGTAAATGTACCACAGGCCGTCAGGTTTGTTTGTATTTTGTTGGGAAGGTAAACAAGTACAACTTCTACACCAGCAACAATATTTGTTATTACATGAGACAGTCAAGTAGTTCTAAGTAAGTTATGATTCTTTTCTCAGCAGCAACACAATACTCTATCTACCAGCTTATTTGTGCCTGCTACTTTTCGATAAAGTTCATGGAGACTGCATTCCATGTTATCCTTTTTTAGTGCTTTTAAAACCCTAAAAAAGGATCAAATGTAATATCTTTGAGGTTGTGAACATTTCATTTTAACAAAATTCACCATACGAAGAACTGATTTCAGCAACCACTTAAAATTAAACTTTCACAACAATTATGAAAAAAGTTATATCAACTTATATTAATAACTTGATTGGATGAATAAATGTGTGAAGGGGTCTTAAAGTGGGAGAAAACCAGAGTACCCAGAGGAAATCTGATTGGTTGGGCTGCTGACCTGGATATTGGGCTGCTGACCTGGATACATCTTGGTCAAAATCTGTATGCTATCTACACACCTGAATGGAATCCTTTTAGTGTAACATTATTATTTGTACTAAAGTGACCTCTGTGGTTTGTGGTCGTCATGGATATGAAGCCTGCCATATGAATAACTTCCTGTGTTAGTCGCCTAGTGACCCTGTCCCATTCATAAGTTGTGGACAGTCAGACTGGACATTGAGAGGTAAATTTGTAAGAGATATCCTTGCATGGTCAACTTCCTGTATTGAAATAGTTTAAATGAATAAATGTTCATCACAGGTTTAACGGAGAGTTAACTGTACTCATCAGATCACTTCCAGGGTCTACTTCCATTTCTATTTTATGTAAAATCTATTACGATCTGGAAGTCCTAGATATTTTACACATAAATTGACCATTGTTGCTATAGGTTGAGGAGATTTAGACTGTGCCGTCACTCAAACATGCCAGGGCCATCTGAATCCTAAAATGAGACACTCCATCATTTTCTAAACAGTGAAGACAATATTTACTCCAGTTATTATGAATGGGGAGTGTTGACCTAGATACAGATACATTACAGTATTAAGAAACTGGATTAACTTAAAATGTATTTTTTATGCTGTTTTTTGTTTGATAGAATTCCAGATGGAGTTATCCTGATTTCTTCATTCGCCCTCAACTATGCAATGAGACGATACCCTACTTCTTATACATTGACTCTAATTATTTTGAGTCGGACTTGACTCTACAACGTGGTGACACAGCGGCAATGATTTCTCCAGAGTCACACTCAACTCTACAATGAGCTGACACAGTACCCTCCTGACATGAGCCCTGCTTTTTTCCTCCAGAGTGGAAGTATTGTTGGATCAGAGACTCTGACACATTACATGACCCTATAATGCAAGTGTACAGGAGAGAAAAAACAGGATCAATAGAAGAAGAATATTTGTGTAACAACATGTCCATTATGCTCCAAATCATATACACTTACTGATTAAGTGCAAAATCTGCATTGTGGGGACTGTTCTGCCTAATTAGAGCCAGTCCACCAACTACAGGGATACTGGCCGATAAGGCAGGCTAATGACCGGTGACATGGCATAGTCACATCAGAGCTGGGTGATCACAAATCCAAGTCAGGACAAAATACATGCCTGCTTTGATTAATTCTATAAAATTTGGATTGCGTAAAATCCAGGGATGTCTCCTTGTCTTCCCACTCTTTCACACTTCAACCATATTGAAATTCAAAAGTACAACTTTAAATTACTGCATCATAAATCAAACAAGATGGGTTTGTTTGAAAAAAACAATATGAAGCAGTATCAAAATCCAATATTCTAAACACAAGCCAAGTCAATCATGATGGTATGTCTCCACCAGCCATTGTTCTGCTCGTCCCTAATGAATTACCTCGAAGTCAATCATCCCGTTCCTATAGCCTCTAACCCCTATCCCCTAATGAATTAGCCTGTTAGCCTCCATTCTGTAACAAAATTAGCCCTGTGACCTCCTTCCTGCTTTTGTATCTCGGCCAATCTGGAAATACATCATCAAATAAGTGTTGCTGTGATATTTGAGTGTGGCATTTGCACTGCCCATTGGGGTTTCCTAACCTATATTTTGTATATGAGTAGCTGTTTCACAGCAGAAAAGCACCATCTCCCTTCTGACAGACCTCCCAGACATTTTAACTTCCCCTGCTCCAAACTAAGCATAAATCCTTATTAGTGTAGCTTTGCATGAGTGGATAAGGGGTGTTGTTGCTAGGCTGGGTATGGATAATCCCCCTCCATATTGCTGGAGACTGTGTCATCCATTAACCTAGAGATGGTTTTAATCTTCAGTTTAGCACCTCTGAAAAACCCATGTGTGCCCTAAATCAAAAATAATATAGGTTTGTGCTGGCCGAGGCTCACTTATATCACGCTTATATCAAACTGGGACAGATCATATCAAACTCGGATAGCGATATAACTTTTTATAGAACAATAACTCATACCAATCACTAGGTAGTCATGCAAACCAGGAAAACCCACAAAAAATATTTCATTCTTTTTCCAGATAATCTACAAAATATTTTTTATTACATTTTGTATGGATGAGTAAATCCCAGAAGAATTTGGATCAAACTGGCCGATAAATGGTGGTTTGAAAAGCCGAAGAAAGAATTCTGGATATACAAATAGACAAGGTTAAGATACATACTATGGTCTGGTCTTAATGGTTAGATATAGTTTCTTGCTGGAATTTGGGGTTAGAATGACCAGATGTGGTGTGGTGTGGGGTTGGAGTGACCAGGTGTGGTGTGGTGGGGTTGAAGTGACCAGGTGTGGTGTGGGGTTGGAATGACCAGGTGTGGTGTGGGGTTGGCAAGGTGTGGAGTTGGAGTGACTAGGTGTGGTGTGGTGGGGTTGAAGTGACCAGGTGTGGTGTGGGGTTGGAATGACCAGGTGTGGTGTGGGGTTGGCAAGGTGTGGAGTTGGAGTGACCAGGTGTGCTGTGGGGTCGGTGAGGTTTGAGGTTGGAATGACCAGGTGTGCTGTGGGGTTGGAGTGACCAGGTGTAGTGTTGGGTTGGAATGAACAGGTGTGGTGGGGTTGAAATGACCAGTGTGGTGTGATTTTGGGGTGGGGTGACCAGGTGTGGTGTAGTTTGGGGTTGGAGTGACCAGGTGTGGTGTGGGGTTGGTGAGGTTTGGGGTTGGAATGACCAGGTGTGGTGTTGTTTGGGGTTGGAGTGACCAGGTGTGGTGTTGTTTGGGGTTGGAGTGACCAGGTGTGGTGTTGTTTGGGGTTGGAGTGACCAGGTGTGGTGTTGTTTGGGGTTGGAGTAACCAGGTGTGGGGTTGGAGTGACCAGGTGTGGTGTGGTTGAAGTGACCAGTGTGGTGTGGGGTTGGTGTGGTTTGGGGAGTAGTGACCAGGTGTGGTATGGGATTGGGGGTTGGAGTGACTAGGTGTGATGAGGATGTGGCATGGTTTGGTGTAGGAATATTAGGCTGGTTGAAGTGATGTGGTAAAGAGTTGGAGTGTAGAGTTGAAATGTTGGTCTGATAGAGAGATTTATTCTGGTGTTAATAAACAGATTAATAAATTGCAGGCTAAATAAGAAAAACATGAAGAGCTAGTCTCCACCCTGCACAGCTTACAGGTCATTTAACCCTGATAATGTCTGGCCAGCAGCCAGTCCTACCACTGAAGGACTGACCACACTGTCCAATACACATACCCTGTGTAGTATCTGTGTGTGGCTATACCACACACAACAGTAACTTAACAGATTAATATAAAACACCTTGTTCTTTTGTCTTTTTGATTAATGAAAACTAGACAACTTCTATCCAGTCTAAATGAATAAGAGCCCAAATGGGTACACATTGTTTTTTTAAGTCATTTTTAAAAGACCTAAAATCATTTTAAATTGCATAGACTCACAGGTAACCTCAGGATTATATAAGTGATTTCTTAAGGCACTGAATAATTCCACAATCCTATATCATAAACCTAACAGCAATTTCTAAAGCCTGAAGCATTTCCATGAGCATGTGAGCAATTTCATGAGCATTTGAGCAATTTTATGAGCATGTGAGCAATTTCATGAGCATGTGAGCATTTCTAAAGCCTGCAGCATTTTCATGAGCATGTGAGCAATTTTAAAAGCATGAGAAATTTCAACAGCCAATAAGAATATATGTCTAAAGTCTAATAATGCAGACATATATCTTAATAATCATAACATTGGATTATAAACTAGGTACTGCTAACAGCTTAAATGTAGTAATAAAATTAAATTCATGAAAATATTCAGCAAAGTTTCGTTCACCTCAATATGTTTTAAGATTTAACAAAGACCTACTTAATTCAAATTTAAAAAATCAAAGACTGATAATGAATTGATAATATGTTAACTACAACAGATCAGATTGAAACAATAAAAGGAGCATCGTACTTAGAGTGTAAGGGATGACAAGGTTAAGCTGCACTTTTTGTTGGTCTAGATAAACCCTGAATAGATAGGCCCTATCCTATTTACCATTATCTCAAGTTTGTATCAAAAAAACTTCCAACAAATTCAATAAAAATCCACATTGAGCACATCTTAATCTAACCTTTCAAAAATTATTATGCAAATTAAATTCAGGCATGTAAGTAAACGTCTATACAGTATCACTACTTGATGTGAAGTATGTGATCTTTAGCATGCAAATCATGTGCGGTGTGCGATAGTGCAGGAGTGTTCGCTGTAATCGGTACAGGATATGAGTCTGATGTAATTGATCACTGTATGGATACAGCAAATCTTAATTACCAAATTTATCATGAATCAAGACAGTTTTCTGAGCTCAAATATTAATGTGTATAATTTCTGTGGTAAGTGGAAAGCCGGTATCTGGAGCAGATCGAAATCGTATCCTCCGTAATTCTGACAGACATTCTCAAGGTTTTGTAATCTGTGAACCTGACAGGTCATAAGCAGTAAAATCAATCACACAATCTGTCATTATTATATCATTGAATTCCGGTTTTTTGCCCCTTAGACCTACAGCGAAATTTCAACACACAAGCATAACCGTATCAACTTGTAATGCGTTTGCCATAAGTTGTTGTAAAGTTGGTGATACAAAGTGGTGGAACACTGCATATACGTCAGACTTAAGTTGCAAATCATCTTGCCAGCACCGTTGTTTCACATGGGTGGAAACGAGATCGTGAAACTCCTAGGAAGGTTGTAAGTACATGTAACGTGTAAACCCAAGGGGTCATCAGTGTACAACGCGCTTACTCAGCGATCCTTTCATACAATGTAGCAAGTCTGATATCAAAAATATCAACATCTTAAACTCTGAATTTAATACCCCAAGAAATGGAGCATTGTCCATCCATTGATATTCTTGACCTTTTCTTCATTTCAAAAAAGCACAAAGATTTTCAATTCTTCAGACATTTGCAATGTAATGCAATACAACAGTATCTTTTGATGAATCAAAAATTCATTATTTTCAAACAAAAACACAGGATTGATGACTCATAGCAGACACCTCACATTGTTATATATATAGTACAATGTGGGGCAATATAAGCTGTCTCAATATAGGAGAGGATACACCAACCGCAGGAATAATTCTACCCAGTCTCAAACATAGGAGAGGATACACCAACCGCAGGAATAATTCTACCCAGTCTCCAATATAGGAGAGGATACACCAACCACAGTAATAATTGTACCCAGTCTCAAACATAGGAGAGGATACACCAACCACAGTAATAATTGTACCCAGTCTCAAACATAGGAGAGGATACACCAACCGCAGGAATAATTCTACCCAGTCTCCAATATAGGAGAGGATACACCAACCGCAGGAATAATTCTACCCAGTCTCCAATATAGGAGAGGATACACCAACCGCAGGAATAATTCTACCCAGTCTCAAACATAGGAGAGAATACACCAACCGCAGTAATTATTGTACCCAGTCTCAAACATAGGAGAGAATACACCAACCGCAGTAATTATTGTACCCAGTCTCAAACATAGGAGAGAATACACCAACCGCAGGAATAATTGTACCCAGTCTCAAATATAGGATACACCAACCGCAGTAATAATTGTACCCAGTCTCCAATATAGGAGAGGATACACCAACCGCAGTAATAATTCTACCCAGTCTCCAATATAGGAGAGGATACACCAACCGCAGTAATAATTGTACCCAGTCTCAATATAGGAGAGGATACACCAACCGCAGTAATTATTGTACCCAGTCTCAAACATAGGAGAGGATACTCCAACCGCACTAATTATTGTACCCAGTCTCAAACATAGGAGAGGATACACCAACCGCAGTAATTATTGTACCCAGTCTCAAACATAGGAGAGGATACACCAACCGCAGGAATAATTCTACCCAGTCTCAAACATAGGAGAGGATACACCAACCGCAGTAATAATTGTACCCAGTCTCAAACATAGGAGAGGATACACCAACCGCAGTAATTATTGTACCCAGTCTCAAATATAGGAGAGGATACTCCAACCGCAGTAATTATTGTACCCAGTCTCAAACATAGGAGAGGATACACCAACCGCAGGAATAATTGTACCCAGTCTCAAATATAGGAGAGGATACTCCAACCGCAGTAATAATTGTACCCAGTCTCAAACATAGGAGAGGATACACCAACCGCAGTAATAATTGTACCCAGTCTCAAATATAGGATACACCAACCGCAGTAATAATTGTACCCAGTCTCAAACATAGGAGAGGATACACCAACCACAGTAATTATTGTACCCAGTCTCAAACATAGGATACACCAACCGCAGTAATGATTGTACCCAGTCTCAAAGATAGGAGAGGATACACCAACCGCAGTAATAATTGTACCCAGTCTCAAACATAGGAGAGGATACACCAACCGCAGTAATAATTGTACCCAGTCTCAAACATAGGAGAGGATACACCAACCGCAGTAATAATTGTACCCAGTCATATTTCAACCCACAGCCACAAAGTGTTCAATGGCACACCTGCTTTGGAGCCAAACAAGTCTGATCACACCTCAGACCTCTGACCCACAGTCATGCTAAATCTAATCATATGTTTGACCGGTGACCTGTGACCCACATTGATTTTGATCACAACCTCTGACCCACACCCAGTCTGATCAAACTACAGACCTCTGACCTAGCTGTGACCTGACCCACACCCATCTGATCACACATCTGACCTTCGACCCAGATTAAGTCTGATCACACCTAAGACCTCTGACCCACAGTCATGCTAAATCTTATCATGTCTGACCTGTGACCTCTGACCAACATTGTCTCTGATCACAACCTCTGACCCACACTGAGTCTGATCATACTACAGACCTGTGACCTGACCAACACCCGTCTGATCACACATCTGGTATCTGACCCACACTCGTCTGATCATACATCTGGTATCTGACCCACACCCATCTGATCATACATCTGGTATCTGACCCACACCCGTCTGATCATACATCTGGTATCTGACCCACACTCATCTGATCATACATCTGACCTGCAGCCACACATTTGACCCACTCAGAGATAACATATTTTGATCCAAACAGCCCATATTCTTATGAAAAACAATAAAATCTGCTGACAGAGCAGAGTACATCCACCACCATCCCTGTATCTCATTATCAGGATGGAGTTTGGAGCATGTCCAGTTAGCTGGCAATGTTTACAGAGGATATTCATCTTGACCCAGATGGTCATTGTACCATTAACTTAACACCAAGTTAATTAGCCTTTTCAAATTATTAAATTCTTAAGATAGTTAATACAATCTAACTTATCACTATGGATAATAAGAAAGTTATAGTAAAGAAAAACTTAAAAACTGTAATGATATTTCATTCATGGAAATCTGGAAAAACATAAACTGATTCGAATGAAATTAAAGCTGCTTTAAATTAATGGTAGGCTAAGCTCCATTACTGCCAGTGTAAGGGATGCCAGTTATATTCCAACAAAGCTCCTCCATGACATGGCCCCACAGGATCCACCCACAAACAGATGACAAACATCCCACTATCTGTGTGAGACTTGATTTAATATTACCATTCCTAATTCCTTTCTTCCACTAATGAAGCCTTGTTTTGGCCTGACAGTTCCATCTGTGATTGTCACATCAGTTACCATAGCAACACACTGGTGATAGGCCAACAACAATCTCTCATACTCTAGCTCAAGTGTCTAGTTTCAATAGCTGGATTACAATTTTCACATGAAGAATGCTTTCTGTTAATCTTAATATGACCTTGTTGCCATGACCTTGACATTCCTCGGTTTAATATTGTGAATACAAAGTGCCCTGATGTTACTTTGAAACTGCTGATACTGGTCTGCCTATATGTACTTTGCAAGTGAACGACCTTGACAAATGACTTTGAAAATGCAACCATCAAGCAACATTACATTTGTTTTTGTTCTTGTGTGTTAGACAAAAGATTAAAGTACATAGAAGGTTAATACCAACACTATGTGATCAACTGTGTTCTCCTGCCAAAATGTTTGACCATCAAAGCTATCCAATGGCCTGGCCATTGTCCAAAGCTCTGATTGGCTGTTGTGTCTGCTGCACCAAAGAGTTCCTCACAGACATTGACAATCACATGACCTAGTAATTGGAACATCTCCATATCTACTGACAAGTGTGGTAATGACCATTAGATGGTGAGCGATCTAACCCAGACCAGGCGGATGCCCACCACCAGATTGGTGTGTAATTGTCCAACAGATAATACAGCAATCAGATAAAACCACAACACAGAGATCAAAATCAGCACATAATCTAGAAATAACCAAAATGTAATGAAGAAGAAATGCTAAAAGCTCTACACCCAAACAGGAGTCTGTACTCAACTAACCCACATTCAGTAATTTTCTATGTCAAGGATAATTTACTTCTTACGTTTGTACTTGAACCTGTCTGAATGTATACATTTCCCTAATGTTAGAAAGTGTAAAGCTATATCAATTACAGACATAACCATATTTAACCCTCCCCCAATATCTTTACAGCTTCCGAGATCATTATGGATTATGGTGGGGAAAATGTTGATTTGTAAGAAGATTTATTGAACAACTAAAAAAATTAATTTCAATGATGACTAGCACACAGTACTCTTTCTGAAGAAAACACCCGAAAGGATAGAATATAATATTCATGACATATATGTTTCTATGAATGCCATGCATGTTAAAACCATAGTAGATTGGTGTTTTTGTTTTAGTTTGTTTATTTCCTATTTATTTTTATTTTTTATTTTTTAACAATACGAACAATAGCTGGTTTGTTTGTTTGTGTTTTACAGCCCATCGACAGCTAGGGTCATTTAGGGCTAAACTGTATAATTTTGTTTTATCACTTTAAAATCAAATAAAATTGGTCATTTTTAAAGGCATTCGTATTGTATATTTAGATCATTATGATAAAAAAGTTGGTTAAAATAGTAAAAATATATATGTATATACATTTTGTATAACGAACAGATTATGGGAACTTTGTGATATATATTCAACGTTCAATAGAATAAGGTAAAAGACATCAAAGTCTATAGAATAGGCACAATAGAAGGAAGGAAACAAAGTTATAAAAACAGTCTGCAGTCTAAGTCTCACCAGCCACCAAAAACAGATATAAAAATGTTGAAAAAGTACCTTATAGCACTAAACTTAGTTGTTTTCACAGATTATATCACTTTACCCTTAAAGTACACCAAGATCACTTCATTAATTATTGCACAAATTGTTTATAGCACAAAAACTTATTCTTAGGGAACTTCAAACTATTTCACCTTTTGTTTTTGAGACTCCGACATGAACCGATGTAGTACACAGCCGGTATAAACATACAGATGATAGAACACAACACAGGAGGAAAAAATAATTTCAGTAAATTATGCATTAAACATCCCGATGTATAATATATATGGTGAAGTTTTTTAATTTATCATCTGTACCAATTTCAGAGAGAGGCTAGGCCACCTGTATGCTATCATCATCTCACCCCGGCCATTCCCCTGACTGTACTCTCACTCAAAGACAGCTTCCAGAATCAGACCATTTCTTACATGTTATACAATTAGATATAAATTCCAACCCACAAAAAGGGCCGACTTGCCTAGTACATTATCTTACTCTTTTCATTAACCGTAAAATTTGAATCGTGCAATTTGGTAATACAACACACAGGGCATTCTTTACAACTTCTACCTTCAAAGTACTTTTGTGCATGGGTGTACACTTTATAGGAATTAGGACAGCATTCCACCTGAATTTGTTGTTTTTTTTAATCTAAAACCTCCTCCGACATCATTTAACGAGCAAAACCATGAGGCATCCTACAGGAGAGAGATGTCTTAAATCACACTTTGATTAGACCTTCATTTTCAGCCAACATATTAATACTGTTAGTTTGTATCTTTGACAGTATTCATGCATCATTCCTCTATTAGCTGATGAATCTATTACAGGCTAACAAATCATCAGTAGCCATGACCTTGGAACATTTAATGACCCTGACCATTTTTTAGTAGGATTTATAAGTGCTATATAATTCTAACATCAATGTTATCTCCCTTTTCAATAAAGATAAAGTGTTTAATGTGTTCCTGAGAACTGTAAAACCAATATTTTATTACGGGAGGAAAAACAGAAAAATCTCATTTCATCTCGATCTATCAATGTCAAATTGTTCTTCACCTAGATAATTTTATCTCTGATTGTTATGAACACATTAACAATTTCGTATTTGGTTTGGCCTTTTCCCCTGAGACCAGATAGCAGGGAAATGACTGTCCATCACACCATAGTAAACACTGAGTGCAGTCACACAAACCTAGAGAAAAATAGACTAAACAAACGACCTTTTTTGGCAAGTTGATAATAAGCCGAAGAAGTAGAGTTAACAGTGTATAGATTAGGAGAAATTAGATTTGCACATGCATGTGATGGCATATTGTTTGGTTTAGATGTGCAGGCAGTTAAGTGGAGGACATGGAGTATAGATTCGGATTTAGAAATAAACAGTAAAGATATAGAACTGGGCAATATACACAGGGCCGTTCTTATAGACTTCTCAAATATAGCCAGTTCCACACCACTGCCAATACTGCAAAACCCATCTGTAGGAAGGAAGTATTTAAATAATACATCTGTTAGGTAGTTCTGTGGAAAGATTTACCCAATCATCTGCCAGTGTAGTGGTAGATCCTGACCACCAGGCCAGACAGGGGGTTGTGAAACCTCCATTACAGTGACCTCCTGGGCTACACTATACCCAGTTGAAACTAAATCATCCAGTCCAAAATTTAGTATCAAGTCAGTATCTACAGTCAAAATATCACTTTTCTCAGTTAAAACTTGATCATCCAGTCAACGTTTTATTATTTAGTCACTAGCTGCAGTCAAAACTTCATTATCCACAACTGAAACCACATAAGCCACAGATAAACTTTATTACTAACAGTAAAAACTAAAAACTTCATAAATCAATAAACAAACTGTCTTAGTCAAAACTGCACTATTCACAGTCAAAACTCCACTATCCAGTCAAAACTGCACACTCAAAAACTCCACTATCCAATCAAAACTCCACTATCCACAGTCAAAACTCCACTATCCACAGTCAAAAATCCATTATCAACAGTCAAAACTCCACCATCCAAAGTCAAAACTCCACTATCCACAGTCAAAACTCCACTATCCACAGTCAAAACTCCATTATCCACAGTCAAAACTCCACTATCCACAGTCAAAACTCCATTATCAACAGTCAAATCTTCACTCTTCTCAATCAACCTTTCTTAAAGATGATTGAAAAAGCTGAAATTTAGCCTTGAAACTGAAACATTTAGATCTCATCTGAAGCTTTGATCAAGAATCTAGAAATGAATACTTTCGGTTATTGAAATTACATCATTACTGTTTTTTACCTTAAATTATAAAAGATCAACTAGTACTTAAGTGGGCTGGTAGCTGTAATGCCAGGATTACAAGTGGGGCCTGTAACAATCATGGTTACCTGAACTCTAGTAATGGATGGGCTACCTATACCTCGTCAATGAACAGGTGTCTATGGAACAGGTGTCGGATTACAGGCACCATTAAAGAAGAATTAGTCGATCGGGATGCACTGAAACTCCATCACATTAAAACCGATGAGAAGTAGGATAAGAATTATCAATCCATTTCCACAATAATCAGTGATACATACATACATGTACTTTATTGATAAAACACCTGAAAAAATTGCATGGCTTTCAGTCTATATAACATTGCAATCTCATTCAGCAGGAATCCGACTCCTGTAATGTATGTCTTTACAAAACGACATCTATCGGTCTATAATTCTAGACTCAAACGCAGCCAATCAGATGCCATTTATCCTTTCAACCAGCCAGTCAGACAATTGATATCTATAAACCAGCCAATCAATTTCTATAAACCATCCAATCAATTTCTATAAACCAGCCAATCAGAAATGAATACCTATTAGGGCATTAATACAGGGCCCGAGAGGAAAGTCTATAAAAACATCCTGGTAAATCATTCTACAGGTTCATTACTCCAGTGGAATGTCCTGAAAACCATTGTAATCATATACTCTGTCAAAAATAATATTGTTAGCCAGACATAGTATCCTATAATAAGTTCTACAAGAAAGCCATTAAAAGGGTCAAACTTTTCTGGAAAAATTAATCACAAGTGCAAAACTACTTAAGGCATTGATCAGAACACCAAGTTAAAAAATAGTTAGCAGAATGAGCAATACTACTTTGGACTATTTTTAACACAAGGTCTGAAAATGGGCTTGATGTCCTGGAAAAAATAATAAATCTCAACGGCTTTGGTACATGTCAGGTTTTCGTACTTCAGACCTACTGATGGACAGACAAACTTCCATCTATATATACAGACCCTAACTTCAGTACACTCCCCCCCCCCCCCCCCCCCCCCCCCTTCCAAACTATCCTACAAGATGGGTGTAATTAGAATGTACCCTGCTCCACAAAAACCTAATGCTCCGTCTCCTACCCAATCAAGTGCATGTGTGATGCAGCTGATTACTGTAGTCATACAACAGGAATGCTTGTCACTCCATTAAATCTATCACACTACAAATTACCAGGTATAGATTTAAACAGTGATATTCTCAACAAAGTTTTTGAATTATAGTTGAAATGTGTTTTCGTTTTTATCCTAAAATGAAAGTGATGTTTGTTTAAGTGCACAGTTCTATCAGGTCGGGTTATAGACTGACTAGCACTTTGTCCCGAGACCTTTCCACTCAGGTTATAGACTGACTAGCACTTTGTCCTGAGACCTTTCCACTCAGGTTATAGACTGACTAGCACTTTGTCCCGAGACCTTTCCACTCAGGTTATAGACTGACTAGCACTTTGTCCCGAGACCTTTCCACTCAGGTTATAGACTGACTAGCACTTTGTCCCGAGACCTTTCCACTCAGGTTATAGACTGACTAGCACTTTGTCCCGAGACCTTTCCACTCAGGTTATAGACTGACTAGCACTTTGTCGCGAGACCTTTCCACTCGGGTTATAGACTGACTAGCACTTTGTCCCGAGACCTTTCCACTCGGGTTATAGACTGACTAGCATTTTGTCCCGAGACCTTTCCACTCGGGTTATAGACCGACTAGCACTTTGTCCCGAGACCTTTCCACTCGGGTTATAGACCGACTAGCACTTTGTCCCAAGACCTTTCCACTCGGGTTATAGACTGACTAGCACTTTGTCGCGAGACCTTTCCACTCTTATGCTATGAAGTGTCTGAGTAACATAAATCAGCCAATACCGTCATCAAACAATGAAATTAATTCTCACAATGTATCTGGGTCATATCAATTCATATTCACACTAAAGTTTAACTCACTTGTTTATACACCTGTAATCAAGGAAAAGCAAACCCTATCTTTCACCTGGAATATTGGCTGTTCAATTCCCTACTTTTCCCCTCACATGGAATACAATATCAGATGTTCTGTCACCCCTACAAATCAGGAATCTGGCTGTTCTGTCACTACACCCCCCAACCCCAACCCCACCTTCAGTGACTACCTTCCCTGGGATTCAAGTAATAGTGATGGTTATAGAAAACTACAGGCCCAAAGTACCCTTGATTTCATGGTCATACTACCCACAATGTATATTTCCAAAATCACTTGCAAATTTTAGTTCATCAGTTGAACTTTGAAATAAATTTGAAATTGTTACCTTTTAAATCCTAGTGGACACTTCCTTCATTGATCAGAAAGGAGTCCATGCTAACACTGGGGGGTGACAGCCCTAATAATAGCCTGTATATGTCAATAGAGTGAGTCATACATCAAAACTAATCCATGTCATGATTAATATTTTTTTTAAGTTAAAAGTATAGGTGTACTTGAGTGTAGTAATCCAAGGTTCAGAGCTTCAGTAATCACAGCTCAACCGAAACTACAAAACTACCACCGCACAAGGCACTGTTTATCCTGTCATAAAAATTTATTCCAAATTGACTTGGGCAAAAAAAATAACACAAATGATTTTAAAATTATATTTCTTTTTTTTTCAAATAATTAAAAACACTTTATAATTTGTGAATTTATAATTATATCAAAGAAATCATTTTTACATGCTAAAACGGCAGCTTAATCAGAACTATATATATGAATAAAAACAATAAGCCACCAAGGAAAATTTTGATTTAATATAAGGTGGTTTGAATTGATGAATTTATAACTATGCATAGGACTATGTACCTATACTCTGGTTCAGCCCAATTTAATCTACCAAGCATATGCATTAATGGGTTTGAGGCCATGAATATAAATAGTGGCTGGAGATACAACCTACAACTGACCAGCAGACTGGTGGTGTGGGTCAGAAAGGTATCACTGACCAGTGTGGGTCAGTCTGAGAAAGGGATGATATAAACATGGTATGTACTGGTCCATATGGTACACCTGGAGAAGCGGAGAAGGAGCTGTAGATCAGCCCAAGTTTACACCTGTTCTCGCCAGTGAGCTGACAAGTTATCCTGATAGTTATCTACCGTTATATCACTAACTGATTGGGAGGTATCCGTCTACATTATCGGCCATACAGGCCAATACTACTGCAGAGAGATGATAGAAAATATGGACTGACACTTAACATCCATTTGATCTTGTTAAACATATCCTTTTGGCAGTTTAGGCCTAATCTGTCTAAACATCTTCCTGTGGCCCTAAAGGGACAGGTATTGCCTGTGTGGGTCCCAAGGTGCTACAAACTCCCTACCTCCCTTCATATCTTAGTGGTCACCAGTATCCCAGGGCACCTTTTGACACCTGGCTTTGACAAGCCATGTCCACCTTTGAACCTTGATAGTAAGAGTGTTACTAGACTAATTTGACCTTGACCTCAATGAAGATCCTGAGACGAAGAGCTAATGAACACATGTAATCCGTATAATCTTGTGATTTACATTTTGAATTATATAAGTTTTATTCCAGCAGACACTTGCAAGGTAGTACATGAATTTACTTTCTTTGTTGAACTAATCAGAAGAATTTATTAATCAATCTCTTAAAAGCAAACATATACCATAATTATCCAGTAATTATTAACTTAAAAGTGACAAAGCAAAGTGGCCTTATTATAGACATGGCCTTATTGCCAGATAAATATGGAATAAGACAAACACAGGCAGTCCTCCTTGGTAGACCAGTAGACCTGTACTGTGTCAGACCACCACCACCAAAAACATACACATACTGGGGTTTTTCAGTAATAATAATGACAGGAGATGAGAGAATACAGACATTGTCATATATTATACCACCTTCCTGACCCAAAATGACCCATTACACTGGCCACACAAGCTAGACTACCTATTAACAGTCCACAGTGTCCAGCCCCAGACTCGCTGACTAGGAACCGGCCAGACAACATATATTTCACACTTTAGCCCCTCTATCTGACACTGAAAATCATCGGAGGGTCATCTTGATCTGTTTAATTAAGGGTCAAAGCCTATACTGATTAAAGTCTAATCAGGAAACATACCCCTCCCCTATATGGTTATATGGCTAGGTACAGAAAGAGTTGATAAGTGAGCGGGTGTGTAAGATACCTATCTATCTACCTGTACTGTATCTCGTTAAAGGGCCAGTCTATCGCAGGTGTCACGACACAGGCGAGATACACTACTACAACATACCACCCGTCCTCGAGTATAGTCAATATTGATATAGCCCATCCAAATTACCACATCAATGTTTTTCAATGATATTTGCTATCTGGAAATACAGTCAATCGAATCAGTAAAAATATTATCATACACGCTCCAAATGATATTCCATGGTAATCTATATATATATTTGTACACTGTACTGGAGTAACATAGCTATCAATAATCAGTGTGTTTTGACAGGTCGTGCTTTCCTTTAGCAAACACAGCTCATTCTTACATGTTATTTATGTATAATCTTTACATATCATTTGGGTGTGACAGAGCAGTCATTGAAGAAACAGGTGATAAATCTCCAATTGTATTTTAAAAATTCATTTAACAATTACTGAAATTTATCTTGGATTTCCGTACATAATGACTACAAAGGATTTGCACAAAAGCTAAATGCCTTGTTAAGAAAGTTTTTCTGAGTTTGCCTTAAGCTAGGGTAACATTTTTCTGACAGGATAAAGTTTTTCACACATGGCCATTTTTATTCCATCTGAAAAACTTTTTCGTATTCGGTAATATGTTTGAGATCTACGGCATTTAAGGAATCTGTAGGAAACATACCATACAGGTTTGGTGAAGTTCAACAGGAACATATGAAATATATCATAAATGATGGAGTCTTAAAAAATGTCATTTATTTTTTATCCAAACTTCTATTAAAATGATTCACCTTTAAACTACAGGTATATAATAAATTATCCTCAAAATTGGGGTCTACTCGCAGACACCTTTACTTAAACTTGTCTTATGATTTCCTACACCATATATTATATGGATATTGTAATACCACAATATAAGTTATAAATTACCTGTAGTATTAGCTATGTAAGTCACCTAACAGTAGATCTCACTCCAAGATAGGCATACATAATCACTTCCCACCTAAACCAGCCAAGAAAATAATTTAGGCTATTTAATATGATATGAAAAATTCATTTTTACCTTTTTGTTAAGGATTTTTGTTAAATTTTTTAACCTTTTTTCGCAAGTGTTCATGTACTTTACATTGGTGAGAGTCTGTGCAGTGACTTTAGTAAGCCAGAGGCCATAAATATCATTTAGGTCTCTGTCAGGAGTGACAAGGCTACTACTATAGTAACAAAGCCACACAGGAGATGAGCTTTTCAATCTGCTGACAAACCTGACATAAAAAGAAAACAATAATAGAAAGATGGGACAGAAGTAAATACTGGTGAGAGAGCTAACAACAACAATCGTATATCTGTAAGACTTGATGGCTGTCTTGTGTACTTAAGGTGCTCAGGTGTCCACAGTGAACCACCTTCTCTGTCAAACGTGTCACCCTCATCACCCTCCGTCACCTATCAGTACTACCCTCACTCCAGTAGTGACACCCTCCGCCCCCTAATACAAGGGTAGTGTGCCCTAATACTCCTCACCCCGAACACAGATAC
This sequence comes from Pecten maximus, assembly GCF_902652985.1. NCBI lineage: Eukaryota > Metazoa > Mollusca > Bivalvia > Pectinida > Pectinidae > Pecten > Pecten maximus. Next base: position 22,832,410 of record NC_047021.1, on the reverse strand, counting down.
CTGCCCTGGCTTTGATCTGGATGACAGAACTTTTTATATGCTCATGATAAGACAAGTTGAAGCTACATCAAAGTGTCCATCAAATAGCAAAGGTGCACAGAATGAGCCAGACATTACAGGCACACACACCAAGGAAATGGAGACAAAAATACGAATCTGGAATCTAACACCGGGAGAAAATTCCTTCATTTGCTGGTGAAGATGACATCATGCAATGCACTAGTATTAATGACGTTATAATGACCTTGTCCTTAGGTACACCCATCACAGGTCATGACCTCTATAGTAGAACATGCAACCTGAGGGCCCCCCAATACGATGTAGTCGCCAGGCCGACCAAGTCTGCTGAATCACTCGGACTACACAATTACATCAAATGTATGCAAAAACCACACACAAAATGCCCAATTATTCTCTAATAACACCCTACGACAAAAATGCAAAGAATTTTTCCAAAATTTTGAAAAACATAACAAATGACAAAAACGATTTCTTTAACATACATACAAAAAATCATTAGCACAGGAATAAAGCTGGTAGGTGTGCATGCTCCAATTCTAACAGATGTGTAAAATATATAAAACATTTCATATACTCTATCTAATAATATACAGAACGCTGGGATAAAGATCTGTGTACCCTGGACTGGAGAGATCTAGTGAGAGTACTACAAGGTGTGATGTGCCCAATGGTTTGTAATAAAATAAGTTGAATGTGTTGGCACTTAGCCATGCTTAGCCCCCGTCTGACCTGTGTGTCTGTAGGTTTACACTGGTTATAACCCTTTCCTAGCAACACCTTGTACCTCCTTTTACCCTCACTCTATTTCCTTCATCCCTAGTCAGACTTTCTCTCCTTTCATCCCTAGTCAGCCTTTCTCTCCTTTCATCCCTAGTCAGACTTTCTCTCCTTTCATCCCTACTCAGCCTTTCTCTTTCATCCATAGCCCGACTTTCTCTCCTTTCATCCCTAGTCAGCCTTTCTCTCCTCTCATCCCTAGTCCGACTTTCTCTCCTTTTATTCCTAGTCAGCCTTTCTCTTTCATCCCTAGTCCGACTTTCTCTCCTTTCATCCCTAGTCAGCCTTTCTCTCCTTTCATCCCTAGTCAGCCTTTCTCTCCTTTCATCCCTACTCAGCCTTTCTCTCCTTTCATCCCTAGTCAGCCTTTCTCTCCTTCCATCCCTAGTCCGACTTTCTCTCCTTTCATCCCTAGTCAGCCTTTCTCTCCTTTTATTCCTAGTCAGCCTTTCTCTCCTTTTATTCCTAGTCCGACTTTCTCTCCTTTCATCCCTAGTCCGACTTTCTCTCCTTTCATCCCTAGTCCGACTTTCTCTCCTTTCATCCCTAGTCAGCCTTTCTCTCCTTTCATCCCTAGTCCGACTTTCTCTCCTTTTATCCCTAGTCAGCCTTTCTCTCCTTTCATTCCTAGTCAGCCTTTCTCTCCTTTTATCCCTAGTCCGACTTTCTCTCCTTTCATCCCTAGTCCGACTTTCTCTCCTTTTATTCCTAGTCAGCCTTTCTTTCCTTTCATTCCTAGTCAGCCTTTCTCTCCTTTCATCCCTAGTCCGACTTTCTCTCCTTTTATTCCTAGTCCAGCTTTCCTTTTCTCCCTATTTCAGTCAAGCTCTACATGGATCACAAATCCAGTTTTTACATTCATCATACAAATCTATGCAAGCCTCTGGGCCTATTTACAACAGCATAAGCTGCTGCAGACATCTGCTGCAGTCAAAACCAATATCAACTGCTTTGTTTTTTGAGTTTTTTTCTTAATAATTGTGTAACAATTGATAGTTTTCATCACGAAATTAAGCATATAGGGCAATTTGTTTACAACGTATACCACTACAGAATATCTCAATGTTTTATAAAATCCCAGTGTGCTTTACCCTATTACCCTAGGAAGGGTGGGGCAGCTTTATTCACCAATTATAGTCAGTGCCCATCACTTTATCTCATTACCCTGAGTATTATAACAACAACACAATACTTTCTCAGTAATATACCTCTCGTCCCATAGTACTGCAGTCTACAGCCACTGAAAATCAGGATTTACACAACATTTTCTGCATTCTTTATTCTGCCAAATGTTTTACAAAGTTCTTCCTTCATCACATTTATGCTTCATGGTTCCTATTCACATATCTATAAATAGAATTGGATGAAAGTTTTAAGGTACAGAACTGCAGTAGAAGATATATTTTGGTCCTGAGATACTTCCCTGCGTGGTCAATACCGTTCTATAAACAAACCACTCATTACCGTTCTGTACATTTTCCCATACACCCTCCATTACTCATCACCGCTATTACCAGAACATATTTACAACACTGCAAAAATAGCAACTTTCTCTTTGTACAATTAATGAAATATTTTTTTCATCATCATCTTACAAAAATAACGCATATAAACACCAACTTCAAGTTGGCACCAATAAATGCTGATACATCTAATTTCTTTTAAAGCTGCATCGACATACTGTGCATCCTGTGTGGAGAAAAAAAAAAACTAGTTTATCTCGGCAATAATCTCTCCATTCTTGGTAGAGATCCACCTGAGATAGAAGCTCCATCTACCTTGAGCGACAGATTAGCTGACAGATTAGCCGCGAGTACAGTGTCCAAGTTTTGCCTGCTGGTACTTCTGACACATGTGGGGTTCCCCCTCCAATCTAACCTCCACTATCTCCTACTCAAAAATGGATTAACAATAATCTCACATAATTAGCTGTAATTGACCCTGAAGATAGCTGCCATTTAATCCCCATCAGATAGACATGTCAATGGCAGACAAGATCTCCAGCCTCTGCAGCACAGGTCCCCATCATGGCTCTGTGAGATATTCTCCAAACAATACTGTCTGGTCTACCAATTATCATTCTAGTAATACTGGTTGACAGTCCTATGTCTAGTTGGCTCCTGTCTTAGAGTGTATGTCACTATGTATTATAGAAGATTGTTAATTTATTAAATGAGAAAAGTGGATAATAATAATAATAACTTGGAAGACTGATAATTTTCGCATTGAACATTTTCCTAAGACTATGTCGTATGAGTTACTGGTTGTGAGATGAGATGATGAGCTTACATTAACTGAAGCCAAAAGACACGAGACAATTCCAGGGTCACAGTGGTCAAACAAATTGCCTTAAACATCTGCTGTAGGATGTCCATCAGTAAGTTATGACCAGATAATGGTCAGCATCTGTCCTTGTATATGTAACACTACGCTATCACAGAATCTAGACAGACCAGGAGGTCCAACTCCAGGAGAAAGTTCTACATTGTTAGGGCCAGGAGAGGAGAAAGTTCTACATTGTTAGGGCCAGGAGAGGAGAATGTTCTACATTGTCAGGGCCAGGAGAGGAGAAAGTTCTACATTGTTAGGGCCAGGAGAAGAGAAAGTTCTACATTGTTAGGGCCAGGAGAGGAGAAAGTTCTACATTGTTAGGGCCAGGAGAGGAGAAAGTTCTACATTGTTAGGGCCAGGAGAGGAGAAAGTTCTACATTGTTAGGGCCAGGAGAGGAGAATGTTCTACATTGTTAGGGCCAGGAGAGGAGAAAGTTCTACATTGTTAGGGCCAGGAGAGGTAAAGTTCTACATTGTCAGGGCCAGGAGAGGAGAAAGTTCTACATTGTTAGGGCCAGGAGAGGAGAAAGTTCTACATTGTTAGGGCTACGAGAGGAGAAAGTTCTACATTGTTAGGGCCAGGAGAGGAGAAAGTTCTACATTGTTAGGGCCAGGAGAGGAGAAAGTTCTACATTGTCAGGGCCAGGAGAAGAGAAAGTTCTACATTGTTAGGGCCAGGAGAGGAGAAAGTTCTACATTGTTAGGGCCAGGAGAGGAGAAAGTTCTACATTGTTAGGGCCAGGAGAGGAGAAAGTTCTACATTGTTAGGGCCAGGAGAGGAGAAAGTTCTACATTGTTAGGGCCAGGAGAGGAGAAATTTCTACATTGTTAGGGCCAGGAGGGGAGAAAGTTCTACATTGTTAGGGCCAGGAGAGTAAAGTTCTACATTGTTAGGGCCAGGAGAGGAGAAAGTTCTACATTGTTAGGGCCAGGAGGGGAGAAAGTTCTACATTGTCAGGGCCAGGAGAGGAGAAAGTTCTACATTGTTAGGGCCAGGAGAGGAGAAAGTTCTACATTGTTAGGGCCACAGAGAAGTTAACTCTATGAGAAGAGCTCTAAACAGGCAAAGTCTAGGAGAAATTTCTATATTGTCAGATCAAGAGAGAATCTAAACAGGCCAGGTCCAAGTTTGAAATATATGCTTTAACTTGAGAAAATGGAAAGCATTACAGAATTAGTGTCCTTGAATTAAAATGTTTCCTTAAATCCAATCATGCTTTTCTATGGAAAAGTTAAAGATAAGGAATTTCAAGAAAGGCTAGCAGATATAGTTCTACATTGTCTGGACCATAAACATCCATTTGGTAGTACCGACAAAACTTGTACAAACTTATGAACCTTGTGTAAACAAAAAACACAATGCTAGTCAAATCAAGTCAGTCCCCTGAGATTCCTGACTGCGTTATGAATAGATAACTATATCAAAACTTATTGATGATAACATATATAATCATTGATCAGATAACAGAACACTCTATCCCAATGCTCATTTTTTAATTGATTTCTGACCGGACTTCTACACTTATAATGAGGGCTTACATTGTCTGCCAGATAACAGTACAGTAATATAGAATGTTAATGAGAACCCATAGTCAACCAAGATAGTATCTCTTACTGTACAGATCAATAGGGTCTGGAGGGAGGCTGGCAGGTCAAGTCTCACAATTAACCCCTTCTCATTAGGGGATGGGAGTAATAGACAACAGTCCCACCTGGAAATGATGTCAAAGTCTGGATCAAGCTCGGATGGCCTGGTATAATGAACCCTCATAAATCCCCAGCTATCTGATTAAAATTCCACAACTGTCGACAGCAAAACAGAGCCGTAAGATATCATTTAAATTAGAGCTGATTGGTTCTTATGGGGACCAGTGAGGCTCGATAAGATGTCAGACGGGGCTAAGGACAAAGACAAAGGGATGTGGGCCCCATGTGACAGAAACAAGAGGGTCACCCTAACATGGCCCGCCCATCTCACACGCTGGTACCTACACACATGTGCCAAACTTAATAATGGCCGACTAATCTCCAGTATGTTGGTTCAGAATGTCTACATATCTACCACATCTATGTACTAAGTGGTACTAAAGCAGTCGACAATGAACACAGAGAAATTCTACAATAGATTTAGCCAAAATAATGTAACGAAGCATTCAATGGGAAGACTGGTGTCTCAATACTAATCACAGCACCAACAGTGAAGTGCTTGTAACATTCTACATTTTTGTTGTCATTGGCTTGTGTTTGATGTTAGAGACAGACTGCCATTTCTACCATATTATACTTCAAACATCTGTAGTTACGCTGAGAGTTCAACCACCCAATCGTGTAAGTAAGACAATGAGATCATCCCCCTACACTTAACACACGACATTCTATATACATTTCTCAAACAAAACATACAAATGTCTCTAGATTTCTTTTGAACAGGTCCCCAAATTAATTCATCCATGATTCCGTTGACAATAGAATATGTCTTTGGGACACAGATTTGGGTCTAAATGATGACTCCTATTGGTGTTTGATACTACAGTAATTCAGACCATTTTCTTTACACTGTCAGATCCCTTAAAAAAGACCTGGCTGTGGACACAGGTATGTTCCTCACCCCCAACACGCATTTACACCTGACTGAGGTCTGCTCTAAATATTGTATATGTTATAAGCTGAAGGCATTGTAGAGGACATAACTGGTCATACTTAATATTTATAACAAGGTAGAAGTGACTGCCCTCCTGGGTAACAGTAAAACTGGCCGATATTTAGGTGATGTTCCTCTGAAATCTTCAAAGAACAGATTTTTGTCAAGCAACTGGTCAATTTTCTGATGTCATCAACAAATAGTTAACCATGGTCTTTCAGTTATGCCACAATATATTCCAAGGGCGCAGACAAGATAATATTATTGAGAAGAGAATGTTTGGATTTCAGAGATGACCTGACTGTCGACAGGGACAGCTATATGTAGAACTTGGGGCCAGCCACATTCTGGAGTTATGAGTGAGGGCTCCTCTGCTCGCCTTGGTAATTGTTAATGTCGCTGGTAATTACTTGTCTGATCAACAATGTGTACCTCAACATACAAGCATGTAGGTATGTGACCCGCCTACATCAGACTTACACAATTCTACACCTCTAACACTACACCAATACATTACAATGTGAACGTGACCATTTGTTACATAACAATGAAAAATGCACATCGATATTGTATACAATAATAATGTTTTACAATGTACATCTGTGTATGACAATATTCAGATATGACAATGTATATAAATGCATGACATGGCACATTCATGTATGACAATGTACATCTATGTATGACATTGTACATCTATGTATGACAATATACATCTATGTATGACATTGTACATCTATGTATGACATTGTACATCTATGTATGATAATGTACATCTATGTATGACATTGTACATCTATGTTTGACATTGTACATCTATGTATGACAATGTACATCCATATATGATAAAGTACATAATAAAATGTAAGACCATGTATAACTCTGCATGAAAATTTACATCCATGTATGACAATGTTTCAGTTGCACTAAACCGTTCGGAACAAATTTATTCAGATAAGTAATTTTCCAGTAGAGTATTTTCTACAATAAGCCTATATCAATAAAACAGATCAAGTGGACCCGGTTATACCTCACAAAACAGACCAAGTGGTCCGGTTATACCTCACAAAACAGACCAAGTGGTCCGGTTATACCTCACAAAACAGACCAAGTGGTCCGGTTATACCTCACAAAACAGACCAAGTGGACCGGTTATATCTCACAAAACAGACCAAGTGGTCCAGTTATACCTCACAAAACAGACCAAGTGGTCCGGTTATACCTCACAAAACAGACCAAGTGGTCCTGGTTATACCTCACAAAACAGACCAAGTGGTCATGGTTATACCTCACAAAACAGACCAAGTGGTCCAGTTATACCTCACAAAACAGACCAAGTGGTCCTGGTTATACCTCACAAAACAGACCAAGTGGTCCAGTTATACCTCACAAAACAGACCAAGTGGTCCAGTTATACCTCACAAAACAGACCAAGTGGTCCTGGTTATACCTCACAAAACAGACCAAGTGGTCCTGGTTATACCTCACAAAACAGACCAAGTGGTCCAGTTATACCTCACAAAACAGACCAAGTGGTCCGGTTATACCTCACAAAACAGACCAAGTGGACCGGTTATACCTCACAAAACAGACCAAGTGGTCCGGTTATACCTCACAAAACAGACCAAGTGGTCCAGTTATACCTCACAAAACAGACCAAGTGGTCGCTATAGTCAAATAAATACAGATTGTGTTGTGACTTGCTCAGTTCTGACAAACCACAATGAAACTTTGTCAATCATTTAGCAACTTTGCAACAATAGATTTAAATCAATTACAGAACTAGATATTCCTGATTCCCTCATATACTGTAAACTGTCGGAAATTCCTCAGGGTGTTCGAGACAAAATTAATGACACGGATTAATGTTTTTAAAATTCTTCCTTTAAATGTGTAAATCTAGAGTAAGCTGACCTGATCAGGAAAAACATGGTTCTGTGTACTATACTAGGTCAAAACTGACCCATATCCAGTGGCCAAAACTGACCCATATCCACAGTAACTAATAAGTAAATGACCAGCTAAATCAAGTGAATCACCTGGACAGTGGTCAATATCTTTATAATACTATCCACACAACAACTCGGACACTGTCCTAGTGTTAGACTACAAACACAATCAATTTCTGTGGCAGTGTAAAGTTCACCTGGCCTCCCCTTACTAATGCAATTCCTTCATGAATATTTTGCACCTGAACATCAAAGAAAATCCTGTTTTACCAATTAACTATTTTCACCTTCCTGATTTAAGTCAAATTAACAAAATCAACCAAATTTTCTCTTGGTCATCAAATGAACCTGTAAGGAAAATGGAAAAAAATAAAATCTTTTGTGAACTGAAATTTTTTAATTTCATTATTTATGTGCCTTTTCTGTCCCAAGGTATAAACCCCATCTAGTTGTTTTTGTCCTCTAATGGAGCCCGACACCCACCCAGCTCGATCAACAGGGCACCAGTTATAAACTTATTGTGCTCAATACAGTACCCAGAGGTTATGTAGAGTACAGCGACTCACAAAATGAAATAATTAGTGAAAAAACGTTAATAAAAATAAATAGTATCAGTTATATGAAGTATATTAGAATACCTCATAAATTAGCCAACAGGTAAATTGCTTATTAGCGATATTTTTCACTATCTTTTTTATGACAATTCAAACTAAATTTTTGCTATAGCACATTTTGTGACATATATACATTATGTTGGGTACACTCTGCGATATATTTTATTGTATATTCTCCAGGTAAATTCTAAAACATATGTTTTGTTGTATATACATGTATATTATTGTATTTTTGCTAGGTAAATTATGTGATACAATTTTTTTTTTTTTGTATATATATTATCATATATCCTGTAGGTAAATTCTGAGATATATATTTTACCATATATATTGTCCAGGTTAATTCTGAGAGATATATTATACCATATATTCTCCAGGTAAATTCTGATATATATATTTTACCATATACAGTCAAACCTCGATGATTCGAACTTCGTTGATTCGAATTTCTCGCTGTATCGAACTTTTTGCTTGGTCCCGAATTTCCTTACTATATAACGCTACTAACGAACCTATGCATGATTCGAATTTTTATAAATCGAAGTTTTCGATGTATCGAACTTTTTTCATGGCCCGTTAGCTATGATGTCATAGGTAATTGACATCTCATGATTCGAACAAAAGTTTACCTGTACTGACCACTGGACAGGTGTTGGTCGTGACCCCCGAGGCAAGATTTCACACTTCTCCCCTAGATGCCCAGACTGACAATAGGGATAACGATAGCGTGTGTTGTCACTCCCGATCATGGGGTTAATTAATAATCAGACCAAATTGATAGATAAAAGGTGTATTTAGAAGCCATGACATTTAATCACTCCGGTAAAACATTTGGGTAGTCTTCGCCGCCATTGAAATCAGCGGTCGGTGAGTAAATTTTGCGGAACTATAAAACAAGCGGACCAATTTTAAACACAAACAATTAGCGATGTCTTCACTCATCAGTGTCACATTGCAAACTTATACATAAATATCCAAGTAAATCGATTATTTGTCATTCAATCATGCATTCTCCAAGCGATCGGCATTCCGTATTTTATATGCACATAACGTAACCGCACGTGTCTTTAGCAGAAAAGCCTAACGACTTACGTAAGTGTGCATTGTACTTCTTTTGCTTTATCTGTTAAATGCGATATAAGTGTTTTGTAACCGATAATAGTTTGTTTAATTAATAAAATGCTTAGGTATAATTAATGAAAAGTATTTTTATTTTGTTGTGTTTGAGGTATAAATTAACTTTTGAGCCTGACAGGCGACGATCATCACGAAGACACCGAGGAGATGTAACGTTAACATATATATATGGTCATTATCAAGAAAACATCGATCTATTGTCAACCATGAATAATTCGAAGTCCCGCTGTTTCGAAGTTTTTCTGTTAGTCCCTTGAACTTCGAAACATCGAAGTTTGACTGTATATTGTCCAGGTTAATTCTGAGATATATATTTTACCATATATATTGTCCAGGTTAATTCTGAGATATATATTTTACCATATATATTGTCCAGGTTAATTCTGAGATATATATTTTACCATATATTCTCCAGGTAAATTCTTATATATATATTTTACCTTGTATTCTCCGGGTAAATTCTGTGATATATATATTTTGTTGTACATTCTCTGGGTAAATTTTGTGGTTACAGTGACAGAGAAGTCACTGATGAATTAGTACTGTTCTAAGTAAGCATGTCAACAGATACCATTTTGTGGTTTATATTTTCTCATGTAACCTATATTGTGGTCAGTTTGAACACAATATTCAGCCTGTCCATGCCACTAGAACAGTGTGGTCAACTCCACTTATTCCACTGGTAGTGACAGGACAGAATCTAGTACAGGACAGATGTTGGAGCTTTGTACAGTCCAGTACTGACCAATGGTGCTGGTCACTGCCAGGTTTTATCCTTCTACAATGTTTCTATAGTGGACTGTTGACCAATGGTCCTAGTTACATATATCTTATCTCCCTAATATGAAATAAAGCACACCAGTAAAAGGTTTTTTTTACTTTCAGAAAACAACATTGAGCTATGAAATGACCAGCGACCCAAATCATCACAGGCCACTCCTGAACACTATCAAAGATCACATTCACTACAAACATATTAATGATCAGATATCCTGAACCGTTCATGGCTGACTACACTGTACCTAGCCTAACACCCTGTGGTGTATGACATTGTGTGAGCCATCAAAATGGCTTTTAATTCTCCAAACAATTACAGTTTATGAGATTTGTATTGCCCTATTTAGATAGTTATTGTAGAAACATCCATATTCGAACACATAGGCCATTTACACTTGGCAGGCTTCAGGGGTACACATCTGTAGGGGTCCAAAAAAACCTACTGAGGCATCTTAATGATATTTTGTACAAAATCCAATTAAACTGTATTAAATATGGTCAAAAGAAATCAAATACCATCATTCCCTACTTTTGATCTTAAATCTGTTTTGTTGTAAATGTAAACTTATCAGTTATTCATGTAAACCATTTCATTGTAAAACACAAAAACTCAGCTTCAAATTACATATTTTCACTGCATGACACCAAAAATGGAAAATTGCAGCAAAACTCCACAAAGAGATCTGTTCAGTCACCTGTGGCCCATTTCACTACACCTTTCCCTTGTCATTGTTTTCAGGGCATTCTAACCATCTCGTTTTACACCAAAGCATTATTTGAAATAGTTTACCAATGAATCAATAAGTGCTAGCAGATATTAATTTCTTCTGAGGAAAGTATGCCTTTCATACCAATTATTAATAAAATCACAAACGGCACAGGCATTTTATAATGTTTCTTCACGTTTTTAAATTGGTATGAATTGTTAACGAAAATGGGTGAAAACCTGGACAATTTTCAAATGATTTATTTTACCAATCTCAGGAATTCACATTTACTTGTTTTACAAATACAGCTGAATGGATTTTACGAGAACAATTCTAAGACAAGTTAAGAAGCTTAGGAGAATCTCTGTAACAAATAACGAAGTGAAGACATTTAAATTGTAGTGTGATTGGATAGATATACAGTAATGCGATTGGTACAGTAGAAAATGCATGCTATACTATGATTGGTGGAAATAGCTGTGTGTATGCCATACTGTGATTGGATACTTATACAGTACTGTGATTGGTAAAATATGTGTGTTATACTTCATTTAGATAGCTTATGTTGCCCATTAATTGGTAGATATGCATGCTGTAATGTGATTGGTGGGTATACACTGTTTTGTTATAATGTAATTGACTAGCTATGGTGTCAGTTGAACATCATTTATCCACATTGTCATGCTTAACTTACCTTCAACTCCACAATGAGATTCATCTGCATCTTTTTTAAATGATGAAGAATGTTTATAGATGAAGTGAGGTTTGATATCACTGTTATTTCCAGAATGATAGCTTCCTTCATCTGTGGAGCAGGGCTCCAGTGTATACCTCTCTCCGTGCACATCAAACATACCGGACTGGAAGACAGAAATCACAACATTCAAAATACAACAAAGAAAGATGGATGACAGATATCTTATACATAAGGGTATTATTACAAACAGAGAATGATGACAATCCAATAAAGTATCAATAAAATGGAAATGGAACATTCTGAACATTGATGTTGCTGTGTAGAAATTTCACTCCAGATTTAGCTATTTTGTCTCTTTCAGAGTGACACATGTCACTCACTATTTGTAGCTTTTTGTCACTCACTATCACATTATACTCTTGTCACCAACTATTATGTCAAAGTTTCATCAATATTTCACATCTCAAGGGACTTCCTTAACCTCTGGACCTCTGGGTACTAACAGCCTGTGATAGGTCATGACCTCTGGATACTTACAGCTTGTGATAGGTCATGACCTCTAGATACTAACAGCCTGTAATAGGTCATGACCTCTGGATACTTACAGCTTGTGATAGGTCATGACCTCTAGATACTAACAGCTTGTGATAGGTCATTACCTCAGGGTACTAACAGTTTGATAGGTCATGACCTCTGGAAACTAACAGTTTGTGATAGGTCATGACCTCAGGGTACTAACAGCCTGCGATAGGTCATGACAGTACCCTGAGGTCATGACCTCTGGAAACTAACAGTTTGTGATAGGTCATGACATCAGGGTACTGATAGACTGATAGGTCATGACCTAAGAGTACTAACAGTCAGATTGATAGGTCATGATCTCAGGGTACTAGCAGTCTGACCTATGTGATAGGTCATGACCTCTGGGTATTAACAGTCTCCATGGCAGATCCATAGATGCATTTGTAGAGATTATTTTATCTGTTAATACCTCTCTCTCTCTCTCTGAGAATTTAGCAGTCAGTTTGAAAACAGAATGTTTCCGGTAGATACCTAGATACTAATAATAAAACAAGAGAAATCCATGGTCTCCAGTTCATAAGAGGTTTCACTGAAGGTTTGGAGCATCTTCAATATCATCCGAATGGATATTATATGTACATTTCTTAACTAAAAAACCCTGCTTCTATTGATCGAGTCCTTCTATTCCATAATAAACTCTGCCCTCTATAAAAATATCAGAAAGTTATCAATTAGGACTGTAAGCAATAACTGTTTATAGTTTGATGTATAATAGTAACGGGTATTAGATGTAGTGTTGTTTTATCACATTAAAACCAAAATCTGGACTCAATTCTGTAGAATCTGCTGATGAAACAGGTATGTAAACAAGAGATAGGTTGTTATGCATTAGATATCTGGCTGGTCCTCCCCTCCCAGTAGGAAACCCTGGGCCACTACCAGCACTACCATCTCAACACTCCATTGCTCCACTGAACTCTTCCTATCTAGGCCAAAACGCCAATATTTCTTCCGAATATTTTTTTGGTTTATGTGCATTAGTACAAAGCTAAGTCCCGAGATGTAACGGTGCCGATATAACTCGATTCATATCCAACTCTACGTAAATCAACACTTATGACGTCATTGCACCTTTGACAAAAATGTGGATATCATGTGTACTGGATGCATTGTAAATGAGAATTTAAAACTCATTTTAAATATCTCTAGGATGAGTAAACCGGCAAGCTCGTCCTCGGCACGCTCAGACAGATATTACCCGGCGACGGTCATATAATGGCTGTTACTAGACAATTCCAATGACCTCAGCACAATACCGATATTGGCATGGGTATTATTGTACACATACATACCATACAAATAAACAAACGTGTTGAGATAACCATCGACAGCATTAGTGAATTTGACAGTATTCAGTGAGAACACCGGTTTTACATCACCAGGCTGAGCATGTGCTATCATACCATGCCATCGGCACTTGACAGCCTCCATCACAATACCGCACGCTCAGTCCCGCGTTATCTTTACTACCTAATGGCCAGTGTCTGTTCGTCACTAACTACCGACCCGTTGGCGATGTGGTGGTGTCCTTATCGGTCAGTTCTGGCCAGTATTTGGTCAGCGAGTCGTTACTAACGCTGATTATAATACACCTGTGTGTTGCCCATTACATCACTCTCATCCACGCTGCCCCCTTTACCGCGCGACTAAACCGACGGTCTAACACGGTGGCAATCACACAGGATTAACCTTGCGCAAATAATTGCAGAAAGTTTTACAACAGGCTATTCATACTGCTGCGACGTCTGACTCGTCAGTGAGCAACAGATAATGTCAGCAGATTCTTACACTGCGTGCCAAGGTCCGTTACCTATGTCGTAAGATGTGCCACTCGTCGCCAAGTCAAAGAACGTTTGGAGTAACACCTTACTGATAATAATTTGTCATCATAGGTATTATAAATAACAGTCTACACCTACCAACACCGCCACTTACATAATTATTTACAAACAAGTATAAACGGCGAGGTGAGTGGGCCCGACAAGTGCAGTCTTTACGGCCCCCTATCCGTGACGACACACAGAGATCTGTTTACAATGTTCACTTTATTACTCGCCAGTTATACAGAATGGTTCCTCTATCGCAACGGGAGATTGCTAGTCTTCCGCGATATGATGTAACCGACCTCAAACATGTAATTAGTTAGGCATCACGTGTAAGGACTTTCGTTAGAAATCGGTTATAACCCCGAACTCCTCCCTCTCATCAGGTACGCGTGAAATGCGGCGTCACACCTCACTCAATCAGTTTTTACATCTTACGGGATAAAGACATGCGTCAGGCCTCCCGACAACAACACCAAGTGTAATATACTTGGCATTTCGCCTCTTGTTGGTATCCCTCTTCACACTTCTCTTATTCAACTCTCACGAACCTATCACACACGGTCTTTCAATCAACTCTCACTAACCTATCACATACGGCCTTACAATCAACTCTCACTAACCTATCACATACGGCCTTACAATCAACTCTCACTAACCTATCACATACGGCCTTACAATCAACTCTCACTAACCTATCACATACGGTCTTTCAATCAACTCTCACGAACCTATCACACACGGTCTTTCAATCAACTCTCACTAACCTATCACATACGGCCTTAAAATCAACTCTCACGAACCTATCACACACGGTCTTACAATCAACTCTCACTGACCTATCACACACGGTCTTACAATCAACTCTCACTGACCTATCACACACGGTCTTAAAATCAAATCTCACTTACCTATCACATACGGTCTTAAAATCAAATCTCACTTACCTATCACATACTGTCTTACAACTCTCACTCAACTCTCATTAACCTACCACACGGTTTAACAACTCTCACTAACCTATGACGCATAATATTACAATTAACTCTCACTAACCTATCACACAATGTCTTAAAACTCTCACTCAACTCTCATAAACCTACCACTGTTACTAACCTATCGCGCATGATCTTACAATCAACTCTCACTAATCTATCACACACGGTCTTACAATCAAATCTCACTGACCTATCACACACGGTCTTACAATCAACTCTCACTGACCTATCACACACGGTCTTACAATCAACTCCCACTAACCTATCACGAACTGTCTTACAGTCAACTCTCACTAACCCATCACACAGCTATAAAACTACCACAGAACGTTATTACAATTAATAGATAGCACTGACGCGAGACTTACAAATGAGCTCAGCATTGACAAGTTCATAAGCAAAACAAAAATCGTATGCATAATTTGCGTGTGTACAAGTAATGTCTGACTACGTAGAAAATATTCATCTTATCCTCAACATAAGCCAAGTGTCGACGAGCTTGTCGTTGCTAGTACCCAGTAGACACTATGGTAGCGCCCAGTCGTTAGTACCCAGTAGACACTATGGTAGCGCCCAGTTGCTAGTACCCAGTAGACACTATGGTAGCGCCCAGTCGTTAGTACCCAGTAGACACTATGGTAGCGCCCAGTCGTTAGTACCCAGTAGACACTATGGTAGCGCCCAGTTGCTAGTACCCAGTAGACACTATGGTAGCGCCCAGTCGTTAGTACCCAGTAGACACTATGGTAGCGCCCAGTTGCTAGTACCCAGTAGACACTATTGTAGCGCCCAGTCGCTAGTACCCAGTAGACACTATGGTAGCGCCCAGTCGCTAGTACCCAGTAGACACTATGGTAGCGCCCAGTCGCTAGTACCCAGTAGACACTATGGTAGCGCCCAGTCGCTAGTACCCAGTAGACACTATGGTAGCGCCCAGTCGTTAGTACTCAGTAGATACCATGGTAGCGCCCAGTCGCCACTCGTTGCTAATACTAGTACTCAGCCAACACCATGGTAGTGCCCAGTCAGTACTCATTACACCATTTTAATTTCCAATGTCCCGTCAGTACCCGGTACTGTGATGTTCAGAGTGCAGTCACCTGTCCTCTATACCTTCGTTTCCTCCTACACATGGGGACAGGCTCGTTTGTCTTCCGCTCGTTAACGTCCAGTCAGGTCAGTTTTTCCTGGGTCGTCCGCTCCGGACAGACCCACTGGTTACCGACATCTGTTGTGTATTTACTATCTTACTCGCACACCAGATTTATTTTGACACGGAATGTATCAAAATACACTGGCGACTGACAAGAGCATGGCCAACACAATGTACTGTATGACAAAGTCTAGATTGGTCTTCCCGGGGTTTTGTCAACGTCCCATCAAAATCAGACCTGACAGTTAGTATACAGTGTCGACTTTGGAAGGAAAGAATGTTGTACATTTCTGAATGTGTTGGAGTGCGTCTGATTCTGGAACTGAAAGTGACGACTGCCGCACGAGGTCTCGGGTCAGGACAAGAGCAGTTGTTGCCTTCTTGACAGTTTAATTGTCCGAGTGTGCGCCTCCTCACAGAGACAGCGTTTTACAATCTGCTACCATCTAAATAAACTTTACCAGCTGGGTTCAAATGTCTAGTCTTGTAGAACGGTACGTTGTGTAAACTACGCCAGACTCTGCGAGAGACATGACAAACATATGTCCTTACAGCGACGACATAACGACGTCAGTTTCAAATACTGGCAATATTTCCAGTACGTATTCAAAACTGTCCAATGGACATTATACAAAAGGTTTCTAACATGGACATTTTCGATGCTGGACATTGATGATAATATTGCCTTAGCTACTTATTTCATGTCTTATAAAAGTTGCCATTTACACGTCCGAAAAACTTTTACACGTAACGTATAAAACATACGTTACATACTTATTGCATGAAATCAACATCCGTCATGCAGGAAATATTACTGACGAAAGAAATATTTGACTAGCCATTTTTATCACTGGTTTACCACCAACGATTCGTCGAACCCTGGTTCCTACTAATTCATCAGTAAGGTTACAAATTATCCGCTTCGGTAACACAGGGGGGAAAGCATATAGCTTTTGGCGTTACCTTGCATCACGCGCAGGTTTCCCGCGTGCAGACGTATCGCTAACAGGGATGCACATTTCGCGTAACCTTTGTTCGTATCAAACGTAACTCACATGTATGGCCGAGCAAGGCTGTGTATTTTACACTCATATATAAACCAGCTCTTGGTTTCCAAAAAGTATATATACAAACTAAAATTAGAAAGTTATCATTTCCTACGCATGTAGGTAATCCACGATTCATCATATAATATATACGTATACATATCGGTATATACACCTGCCCCACGTGCACGCGCGGTTGAGGTAGTCGGTGGTTTTGTAACGCGGGCTGCCGGCTATCAGTGAACTCCTGTTTATATTGTGTCTATGAGGAAACCATATAGAATTATGCTGACTCAGCTTACGAGACGTATTTTTACAGAGTTCTAAACTATTTAATACATCTATGCATTAGATAAAGATTCGCGTGGCCTCTACAGTCGCCTCAAGTGTCCGACCGTCACCTTACACGTATCAATACAATATCGGAGGATGCGAGGCCTTGACGTTTAAAGATGATAATCTATCATCTTCAGCGTTTGATGTACTATTTCACAAGAAAAAGCTGATTACAGAAAACAAATAAAATTCGGTTACCTCATACTTAAAGAAGGCAAAGTTCGCGACTTAATCGCTGTTATTATAGATAGGACATGAACGTTCACAGGAACTGATATCGGGGACAAATCCTCAAGGTGCTTCAGTTCAGCAGGTACCGGGACAACAGAATCCGTATTTCGGATGTCAAGGGGACTCTTTTTTAGTATTTCCTGTCCTGATTTTTGCGGCTACAGACCCTAATTATAGTTATAAGGATAAAACCCTAAAGTGTCATGGAATCCCAAACCACGGACCACACGACAGCGGTATTAAATGAAGATGGACAAGAAGGATTTTATTGTCGCCCGTTCAGGTCAGAAATATGTTGTGCTATTGTACCGGTCTGATTTTGTCAGTTCGTCAGCCGACCATCTGTCAGACGGCGAAGGTGTAAATAGACGAGAGCACGGCCAAGTTTCACCATGGACTCGAGTGTTTTATAGTCGCTATTTACCACTAAGTGCTGTGGAAGCAGATTGTACAATATCCATACGTTTAAATTATCTTTATTTAAAATTTAAGAGGAAGCCTGCGATTATATATCGGAATTACATTTGTGTACCGTTACACTAAGACTTCCTACCAAAGAGCTATATACCAGCGTACCTGTATTCAAACTATATAGATTTCTATGTCATAGTGTGTCTGATACACCAATGAACTTCGATCAGTATAAGATACATTAAGATTTACCAAAGCTTACAATTTTATCTTTACGGAGATACATATCAGTACACTGGTAAGGTGTAACCATATATCCATAGTAATCTATATATTATACCTGCATAGAATACTGCAACACGTGTATTTCTGTAAAATTTCTATAGAATTACATTGATAGTATCCTCTATGGACTAACCATCACAGCCGTCCATAGAATCCTACTATGTCATGCAGACTGAACAAAATTCCAGAGGTGTAATGCCATAACATGCTGAACACCCATAGAATAGCTACTGTGCTGTCACACTTGCTGAAGGAAAGCAGATTAAGATTTGTCATCACATAGGCTGAAAACAGCCGACTAAGGCTAAGATCGCCATGCCTCACCATGTGGGCTGAAAATTAGCTAAGACTTACCTCGTAATCATACCGACTGAAAAAGCTAAGACTTAGCATGCCATCACATCGGCTGAAAAGAGCTAGACTTAGCATGCCATCATATAGGCTGAAAAGAGCTCATACTTACCATGCCATCACATAGACTGAAAAGAGCTAATACTTACCATGCCATCACATAGACTGAAAACAGCTCTGGATGAGCTGTCATTATTTACTATTCCGGTATAGAAACAGTTCTCCAAACTGTCCACAAACCCTTCCTCGCTCCACGTGTAGTTGCCTTCATGTTTTTCTATTAAAACATTATCAGGCGGAATAAAATCTTTGGTAAAACTCAAGTCAAATAAAAATTGCCTTCCATAGGCAGGGAACATGTATATCACTTTTTGTTCGTCGAGATGATCTGCGTTATCAAAGGTAATATCCCTTTTTTTAATAACATGGTTATTAGCACTATCTGCATTGTTTTCAATGAAACGAACTGGGTACACAACCTGTCCTTTAGCTTTCGCACCTGTAACAAATAAAAGAATACGTTGTTAACGAATTCAACAAAAAATACAATCATAATTCCAGGTGGACATTTAAAGATAAACTAATTGGTAGGGTTATTAGTACTGACCGTATCGGTTTTGCCGGTAGTCCTGTTCCGTCTGTGGTCGACAGTGTATCACAAATGGTAAGAATGTCAACATTAGAACGCTTACACGGATCTTGGACCGCACAACCACAGCCATCGTAATTGCACATGGTCAATCCTGGTCGCTCATCCCGTTACACACCCCATACTACAATCCAATTTTCTATCGTTTGAGTATACCTAGTTTGGAAAACTTATAGCCACGCCCACCCGGTGCTGATTGGGCCGTACGTAAAGTAGCCTAGAAGGGCGCGAGGCGACACTAGTGGTAGTACTAGCACGCTATGTGCTACGAACCTGGCGTGTTAGCCTTTTTGTTATAGAGACTTCTTGTGAGCAACAACCTGCTATAAGTATGTATACACCGATGATTACTGCTATCTCAGTATACATACACAGTACACTGTATCATATATTAAACGTTTACACCAAATACTAACCTTATATCGGACATGGTCGAAATAAACCACTTTTTTATTAATAACATTATCATTTCTCGCAACTAAACATGTGCATCTAAGCAATAAAGTAAAAAACATAGCGTTTTGTAGTAAAGATACCAACTTTTTACATATAAATTACAGCATGCGCTGAATTTTCAGACGAAGTGTAGCAAGGGAGACAACCCCTACTCGTTGACTGCCTTAATCTGACGCGATATTATTATGTGCAAATATTATAAACCGACATTTTCGAAAATAAAACACTTTTTTTTTAATACAGCTATGTACAGATATCCTCGTCGTTTCAATTTAGTTTTGTATTGGGCTTTATTCATAATGATGTTTATTCAGGCAAACGGCATGTTGAAATGGCATTCATCACATCTTACATAGGCCTAAATAAGATTGAACATTACAGTAATAAATTATCACAGATTCTCATAAAATCAATGTTGTAAGCAGATATTGTCCTTCGCCTTGGGTTACCCATCAAGTCTATATAACAGGCTTGTTAACAACGCGGTTCTTCAAGCTACAATCTTCTAATTTCCTCCACATATCGTGCATACATCTGTTGTAAATAAATATGGGTGGCAACAAATATCCAATGTTACAGTTCTGCATTTTTTTTTTATATTTCTATGACAACTAGCGCTACTAAATAATACTGTAAAGTGTAGCAAAACTGTAAATCGGGAAAAGAAGACTGACTCGATTTTTTTCAACTGAATGAAATGGAATTATCTAATCTGAACACCCTGGAAATGGTAGGATATAATGTCACTAGGAGATGTACACATTGATAAGGAAAAAGAAGAAACGGCATCGCCACATCCCAGCCAATTCCGCCCAGGTTCGGAATCAAACTTAGATTCTGAGCCTGGGAAATGGTCGGGATCTTTAGACAGTGGAAATGTTTCGATCGGCTTCCAAGTGAACTGTATCAATAGACAAGCCAAAATATGCAGTATTCCACTTGGGTAGATTTTATAGAATGATTTAAGACCAACACTGCATTAACACTAATTCAAATTATTAACCATTTCGACTGAATGATGTTTGGTCGCCTCCCACAACTGATCATTATATATAGAACCTTGTTCCGACAAAACAAAAACAAAATTTAACTTTTTCAAACATGACAATATGTGTAATGTATAGCATCCTCTACAAGTCTAAAACAAGATTGGATCGAAATGCTACGTAATAATCGACATTATCTGCGGAAAGTACACTCGTACTTACGAACACTTGCCCATCAATACTCGCCCCTGTTCCCCCGGAAAAAATATTATCAAAATCAAATCAATCTATAACCCCCTTCCAGTGGGATCCCATGTACTGAGTGTTTGGGTACGTTATATGTGGGTTAAGTGTCATAAATCTTTCCTAGCTTCTGACGTCACCTACCTACCATACGGAACTACAAGTAATCCCCGGTGACGTCCTCTCCTGATAAATTGTTCTTCTCAAAAAGGTGTCACCGGCTGTATAAAACTATTGAAGACAAGTTTATTACATTGTTTAATTCGCATTTGCATGAACAACAAGACCCCCTACAGGTTGTTAGTGACGAAAGCCAGCATTCCACTTCCGTAAACAATCAGTTTCTCCGATATTCTCGTACTACAACGCGCCTTGTTGCTGACTCCATTACTGCCAGCATGCACATGGCAAAATACAAGGTGATGACGTCACAGCGCGCGAGAGTTATTAGGTACACGTTCCATGCGTACACACTATACTGACATAGCCTGTATTTTATAAGAGAATTATATATAAAAATTATCTAAAATTTGGTAGAGTGCGACCCCCGAATGCAGAAGAGTTACTTCTTCGAAGTGCTCAAAACAATTTGATTTCAACTATATGAATGTTAAATACATGCAGTAAGTAGTTCAGTCTGTCTGTTCATCATAATCACATACACTTGGGTCGGTACCAGCGGTTTATTATGCTTGTATACAGATTAATTACATCATTACATTGTAAACATGTACCCGTGTTACTGGTCAGGGTTTAATGCACTCGGTAAGACAGACAGATAGTATAGCCATAATAAGAAATGCTAGTCTAAAGTGGAACGAGAGGCTATAGGTAACACATAAAAAACAGTTACCCTTAATGTCCATAGAAAACACATAACATCGACCTGAAGTAATGCTAGTCTAAAATATAGGTAACCCATGAAAACCAGTCACCCAAACTGTCCATATAAAACACATAACATCGACCTGAAGTAATGCTAGCCTAAAATGGTAGGAGAGGATATAGGTAACACATGAAAACCAGTTACCCAATCTGTCCAAATAAAACACATAACATCGACCAGAAATAATGCTAGCCTAAAATAAAGGTAACACGTGAAAACCAGTTACCCAGAATGTCCATATAACATATAACGTTGACATGAAATAATGATAGCCTAAAATTGAACGAGAGGTAATGGGTAACACATGAAAGCCAGTTACCCAAACTGTCCAAATAAAACACTTAACGTCGACCAGAAATAATGCTAGCCTAAAATATAGGTAACACATGAAAACCAGTCACCCAAACTGTCCAAATAAAACACATAACGTCGATCAGAAATAATGCTAGCCTAAAATATAGGTAACACATGAAAACCAGTTACCCAAAATGTCCATATAAAACACATAACGTTGACCTGAAATAATGCTAGCCTAAAATGGAACGAGAGGCTATGGGTAACACATGAAAGCCAGTTACCCAAACTCTCCAAATAAAACACATAACGTCGACCAGAAATAATGCTAGCCTAAAATAAAGGTAACGCATGAAAAACAGTTACCCAAACTGTCCAAATAAAACACATAACGTTGACCTGAAATAATGCTAGTCTAAAATGGAACGAGAGGCTATAGGTAACAGTTGAAGTCAGTGATCCATAATGTCCATATAAAACACACAATGTTAAAAAAACTGATACAATAGGGAATATCTGGGTTCGTTGGTGTTCGCCATTATAAAACTTCAGACATGTACACTTTAATCTAGAGACAAATGTTAATAAATATAGGGAAACAAGCCCAGTTAGATTGTAAAATATAGATAGAACTTCATATATTGATCAAATAAGACAATACCTCAACCTACTTATCATCTATACAGAATCATGTCGTCGCTATATCGGCTTCATTGACATCAAGTCGGAAATGATAATACCTAGCTCGCGTTTTAAGGCGCAAATGCCAAGGTCAGTGTCATGGTTACCAAAAACTCTTGGTCATCGCTCCAGCAACTTCATTTTCTTCGCGTTCTAACGGTTGACTGAGCTAAGGGATGTTGTATGGCGCCTGGGATGAAGTAGGAAAACGTGAAGTGAAGTATCTATAGGACGACTTGGGTGAATTACATTGTATCTATATGACGACTGGGGTGAAGTACGTTGTATCTATAGGACGACTTGGTGAATTACATTGTATCTATAGGACGACTTGGTGAATTACATTGTATCTATAGGACGACTGGGGTGAAGTACATTGTACCTAAGGACGACTTGGGTGAAGTACATTTCATTTATAGGACGACTGGGGTGAAGTACGTTGTATCTAAATAACGACTGGGATAAAGCAAGTTGTATCTATAGGTCCACTGAGGTATTGTACATTGTATCTAAAGAACGACTGGGGTGAAGTATATTGTACATTGTATCTAAACAACGACTGGTGTGAAGTATATTGTATCTAAATAACGACTGGGGTGAAGTACATTGTACATTGTATCTAAAGAACGACTGGGGTGAAGTACATTGTACATTGTATCTAAAGAACGACTGGTGTGAAATAGGTTGTATCAATTGATCGATTGGGGTGAATTATATTGTATCTATAGGACGACTTGGTGAAGTACGTTGTATCTATAGGATGACTTGGTGAAGTACATTGTATCTATAGGACGGCTGGGGTCAAGTATGTTGTATATATATGACCATTGGTGTGGCGTAGATTGTATACATAGGACGACTGGGATGAAGTACGTTGTATCTATAGGACGACTGGGGTGAAGTTCATTGTACATTTTATCTAAACAACTACTGGGGTGAAGTACATTGTATCAATAGACCGATTGGAGTGAAGTACATTGTATCTTAAGGACGACTGGGGTGAAGTACATTGTATCAATAGACCGATTGGAGTGAAGTACATTGTATCTATAGGACGACTTGGGTTAATTACATTGTATATATAGGACGACTTGGTGAAGTACATTGTATCGATAGAACGACTGGGGTGAAGTACATTGTATCTATAGGACGACTTGGTAAAGTAAACTGTATATATAGGACGCTTGGGGTGAAGTACATTGTATCTATAGAACGACTCGGTAAAGTAAATTGTATCTATAGGACGACTCGGTGAAGTAAATTGTATCTATAGGACGACTCGGTGAAGTAAATTGTATCTATAGGACGACTTGGTAAAGTAAACTGTATATATAGGACGCTTGGGGTGAAGTACATTGTATCTATAGAACGACTCGGTAAAGTAAATTGTATCTATAGGACGACTCGGTGAAGTATATTGTATCTATAGGACGACTTGGTGAATACATTGTATCTATAGGACGACTTGGTGAAGTAAATTGTATCTATAGGACGACTCGGTGAAGTACATTGCAACTACAAGACCATTGGTGTGGCGTAGATTGTATATATAGGCAACTGGGGTGATGTACGTTGTCCTACGACAGCTGGGGTGAATTACATTGTATCTATAAGACGACTACGTTGAAGTGGGTTGTATCTATAGGACGACTTGGGTGAAGTACGTTGTATCTATAGGACGACTTGGGTGAAGTACGTTGTATATATATGACCATTGGTGTGGAGTAGATTGTATATATAGGATGACTTGGGTGAAGTACGTTGTATCTATAGGACGACTGGGGTGAAGTACGTTGTATATTGTATCTATAGGTCGACTGAGGGGAAGTACATTGTACATTGTATCTATAGGTCGACTAAGGGGAAGTACATTGTATCTAAAGGACGACTGGGGTGAAGTACATTGTACATTGTATCTAAACAACGACTGGGGTGAAGTACATTGTACATTGTATCTAAAGGACGACTGGGGTGAAGTACATTGTACATTGTATCTAAACAACGACTGGGGTGAAGTACATTGTATCAAAACAACGACCGGGGTGAAGTACATTGTACATTGTATCTAAACAACGACTGGGGTGAAGTACATTGTATCTAAACAACGATTGGGGTGAAGTACATTGTACATTGTATCTAAACAACGACTGGGGTGAAGTACATTGTATCTAAAGGACGACTTGGTGAAGTACGTTGTATCTATAGGACGTCTTGGTGAATTACATTGTATTTATAGGAAGAGTGGTGTAACTGGGGTACAATACACTGTACATTGTATCTATAGGACGACTGGGGTGAAGTACATTGTACCTAAGGACGACTTGGGTGAAGTACATTTCATTTTTAGGACGACTGGGGTGAAGTACGTTGTATCTAAATAACGACTGGGATAAAGCAAGTTGTATCTAAAGGACGACTGAGGTGAAGTACGTTGTATCTAAACAACGACTAGTGTGAAATAGGTTGTATCAATAGATCTATTGGGGTGAAGTAAATTGTATCTAAAGGACGACTGAGGTGAAGTACGTTGTATCTACAGGACGACTTGGGTGAAGTACGTTGTATCTATAAGATATGTTGTAGGGCGCCTGGGATGAAGTAGGAAAACCTGAAGTGAAATATCTATAGGACGACTGGGGTGAATTACATTGTATCTATAGGACGACTTGGGTTAATTACATTGTATCTATAGGACGACTGGGGTGAAGTACGTTGTATCTATAGGACGACTTTTGTGAAGTATGTTGTATCTATAGGACGACTGTGGTTAATTACATTTTATATGTAAGAAGACTTGTGAGTATCGCGAAAGTGTTTATGTCGTTATCCACAGCAAGGAAAATGAAAGCATTTCAAAAGAGATTGATTCAAATGCTGTTGAAGATGACAAAACAAAGGATTCTTATCGGTCACAGACGCAAAAGAGACGCTGGGTGAAATATCAAATTCTGAGTGGTATAATATGTTCCTTAACACTGATTTGTATATAACTCAAGCATACATAAGGTAGTGTAGCTCTCGAACGACGTCTGGAGCGCATGCCCCTAACGACAATCAGAGGAGTATTCAATATCGTGTACCTTGCATGTATGTAGAGCCAACATGTCGTTACAATAACCGTGCTTCACAAATATTATCTTATCTTCCAACATAAACTAGGCCTTGTTATACGCACAAATAATTCATTTTGTCCACAAACGACTTTGATGGAAATTGACAATGACTGTACATAAACACGGGTTTGCCTTTCCGACTAACGTCCACGATGTTCCCGCGAGACCCGAGAGCTGACGCGTGGTATAAACATAGTTTGATGGATGTTTAGTCTATGTGCGTTTGAACTTGCCTGACAATTTAAAATGGCGATGACCTTGACCTTTGAGGTATCCATGTGACTTGATATCAGTTCCCATTGGTTTATGATTGGACCAGGTGTGTCTGAACTTTCTGTCTGGGAAATATGCAGAAAATATCAGTGACCACGAACCGTCTCCCTTTATCAGCCAGACGGGGTTATATTTGGACATACTGCTTGTGTACCATTTGAATGGAGCAGAAATGATAACGTTAATTTCAGAAACTGACAAATATCGCTTCAGTCATGTACATGTATTAACGTATATAAATGCCGTGGCATTCATCAACACGGAAACAAACTAATCACAAGCCTGGTATTAACCACCATTGAACTTTTACAAAACAGCATCTACACATGCCGACAAATCGAGGTCTCAATATGTTGAATAATAATTATGCTTTGGTGTGGCTTTTAGCTCATAATGACTTAGTATACTGTCTAAAACATTGACTGTTGAGTTTAACAACCTATCCCACAATACATGCCTAACATGAAGTGTGGAGTTAATTCACATAATACATGGTTCTTCACATGGATTTTCGTTTTTTATATAAAACAATACATTGTTCTTGACATGGATTTTTGTTTTTAATATAAAACACATAATACACGGTTCTTCATATTTTCGACTTTATAATGATAATAATAATACACATAGTTACATGGTCTTAGCATGGATTGTTGACTTTATAATAACAATAAACACAATACGTGGTTCTTAACATAGGTTTTCGTTTTTCACTATAATACACACGACACGTGGAGTGTCGACTATAACATAATACGCATTTTACGTGGTTCTTAACATTGAATGCTGACTTCGATACATGTACTAAATAAAATACACGATCTGTGGTTCTTAGGACGTGTACAACTAATTCAGCCAATTAGCTTCCGTTTTACAGACCCCTCGCCAAAAAGAATCACTAAATTACTGGACACCCCCACCCCTTCGAAAATCGTGGCCTGTGAAAGATGGTTTTGTCATATTTCTCGAGAATATCTCATGAAAATGGATGCTGATCATATCTTTATTTCATAGAAAGTAATGAAATTAATTTTCTCTAATGTATGCTCGCGATGATCCAATGTTGTGATTGTCATTTGTGGATAGATCTAAAAACATATACACGTATATAATTGGGAAACGGCTTCATATAAGTGTGAAAGCCTTTGCCCAATCCTTTTGTATATATTGATGCAAATAAAAAATGTTTTAATCAAATCGAAAAATTAATATGTTGAAGATTAATAATATATAAACGGTCATGCATGCGCAACACACTGCGATCTTCGATTTCTGATCCGTTAGCGAAAACAATATAAGACCTTTTATTACATTTTTACCAGTGAAATATCAAAAATTATTCATTCTATTTCTAGTGAAAAAAAATCACTTTTGCTGATTTGACCAATCAAATTAATGATTAGAAAATACAAAAATAATTGACCAATCAGAAAGCCCGACATATATGTCAGCACCTGGACAGGGGAAACTACTTTTTTGTTTACAAATTATCGCTGTAGGCCTAATTAGCATACGGGGTAGGGTTTTCGTTGATAATAAATGTAATAAACAGAATATCTAACAGTGTCTTCAGTATAATACCAAATATATTTCACTCGTGTGGCTAATATTTTGATATTTTTCACGAGTGCTGCGCACTCGTGAAAAATATCAAAATATTAGCCCCACTCGTGAATGTTGCGCACTCGTGAAAAATATCAAAATATTAGCCCAACTCGTGAATGTTGCGCACTCGTGAAAAATATCAAAATATTAGCCCAACTCGTGAAATATATTTGGTATTACTGAAGACACTGTTAGATATCCTCTATGTCTTTTATTTTTGTTTTAGTCCATGTTGACTTTATAAATAAGGTGTATTAACAAAAAGTCAATAACTTTCTCTACACGAGCAAGTTACAAACTTTTGATATAGTTCTCGCACATGAAAGTCACGTCAGATATAACTTTGAATGCATCGATGAATTCGTGCAACTTACTTTATAGAAAACGATCCCGAACGATTGCAAATTTGCATATTCATTTTCCGCCGGGGTGCTTCGCCTCCCTGGAACCCCCTACCAGGGCGCTGCCCTATACCCTCTGCAAATAGCTTGTATACTAGAAGAAACCAAAATTATATGTGAAATGTCTGGAAGTATCTATCTAATAATATCTAAAAGTATCTCAAAATCAGTACAAGAAGCCCCATTGGCTTGATCGCTAACCTGTTCATTTCACTTCTGTAACCCATTCACGTTCTCTCGAGGCAGGACTTGAACTTGAACGAGAGCTACATAGGAGCGTGTGGATTGGTATGCATTTGTCGACTCTCCGCTCGACTGTTTTCTTTGGGCCCGGACACTGCTGACGTAACAGGATTTTAAATTGGTAAATTCATTTTTTATGTCTAGTAAAATTATCTTTGCTTGGTGGAGCTTGCGTGTTAGAGGCATGGACTAATATCGACTACGTTATGCTACAAATAAATAATATGAAAGATGTAGACTTGCGCAAGTTAATATTTTTCTCAGTGGGCGTGTTACTAATGTCGGGTACTATAATTCATATAACATGGATCGTGGGTTGGGAATCATTGCCAAGTCCCTATGATGTCGGTCGGATACATCGCGGACGTTGATGCATATAGAGAAAATCCAGATGCAACTGTCGTATTTATCCTAAAATAAGTTCAAACTAGTCTATAGCTACCTAGCTTCCATTACATTTTACTCATGGTCGTTGTACAAGTGGTGGACCGGCTGTCTCATGAACGCGTGCTCGGTAGGCTACTTGTGGCGGAACGAACTCTGGCTAGAACAGGTCTTCTATAGATTTAGTTTTCTAGTCAGCCTCTCTCGCGTGAGAGAAAATGCACTCGCTGCCTTGTTGCTGGTTTTACATTTATTTTCCTTGTAAAGGAGACGTTGCTTTTAAACGATTTTATCGAATAGGGTAAATGCGCCATTGCATATTTGCTTCAGTCACAGAGTGCAAAGGGAAGGACACCGTGAATATTGTCTCGATACAACACGTTAATTTACCAAGAACATTATCCATGTACACAGCCCGGTTTACTAGCTGGCTGCGTTCATTTCTGTCTGGCGTTGGCAGCACGAAGTGAATTTTGTAGGCCAACATGACCTTGGTCCGCCCAGCACTACGAGCTGTGGATCGATTCCCGCCACAAAACCGGAAATAGATCCTACCGGCTGTTCATGCGCAGAATTATGCGCAGTGGTACCAATATCATGGAAGACGCCTGGTGAGTAGGATTTGTCCGTTACAAATTCCAATAATTCAATGATTTTAATGCGTCTCTTCGCCAAAAATAATGAGGAGATGAGTTTTGATAAATCGAGGATTCGTACCAACATTATGTTTACTCTCAAAACTTTGATTATGTGTGTAAAATAGCCTGTAATTTTAGGGACGCCTAGGCTTTCATTGTCCTGGTTAGCGATCGCTGCAGCCACTGTTTTGTTTAGATCGTGTTAAGACAGGTTCCGGGTTGAACTATTTCCTTGTAATACACGCACCGTCTAAGTATTGCATTATTTATATAATACGCTGTGTCTGTATACGATGTTGTATCGTTAAATGTTTAAATCTAGATTTTTATGCCGACGGTGTAAGTGTTTGAAGCACACCGGAATCGGAAATCGAGGAAGACATGTTTTGTTTCTAAAAATAGGCATGGTTGGTTGATCTTATAATATCGGTCATCTCTACAAAGCTTGCTTTCCTATGTATAGACTTTTGACGCCAGTATATTGAGGTACACATTAACACACACGTAAATACATGTTGAATTATAGATTAAAATCATGCTACATGCCTTAGGGTAACAACATTTGCAGTTAACAAGCTTCTTCATTGTTCCTAGAAAGTGTTTTAAAAGTCCAGAAAATGAAAAAAAGGTCTTTCCTTTGACTGAAACATGACAGATGAGATGCTGTTTTCTTTTTCTTTTGTCAGACAAACTAGAAGAATGAGTTTCTATTTGATATGTCAATACATGTCTTCCTGTCTTTTTCTTATTCTATATTCTATCATCTGTTAGATGAAACAATAAAGTGTTCATTTAATGTTGCCATTGCAATTATAATTTTGTAAACAGAACACTTGATATTTGCTGAAAATTCATTTAATTCCTAAGTAAAAACAGAATACTACACTAGTACACATACAATTTTTAAACAGAATTGATTTGAATAGCAGTTAACTTAATTCCTCAGCCTGTCATTTTGAACTGTTATTAACAAGTTAAGTGAGAGACTATTAAAGTCATGATCAGTTTCTGTATACTTTAAAAAGTGGCAATGATCTATTTAAAGAAGGAAAAACAATAACACAAATACACGTATATATAAGTCTGGAAATCTCAGTTTATGTGATATTTCTTGAAATGCACTACAAACTTGCAAAATAAATAAAAATATGTTTCAAACAGTGTTCTCTTATCATGAAATAATAATTAAAGCATGAGGGAATGAAAAATAGTTTAAATAATGTCTTGATATATATTAATTATTTTACATGTTACAATTTGAACATAATAAAAATATGAGTGTGAGGCAAGTACTTCAACAAAATGGTTATCCTGAAACTATGTTAAGCATTATGGTCTCTTGGGTTATACTACATAATAATGCCTGAATGTCTTCAGCCAGGTTTTATTGATCGATGTGCATCCTTTGAACATTTACTTTCTCTTTTTGAAACCCGTGCTCTGTCTTTCTGTGCTTTGTTTTCTTTCATTGGTGTCTGTCTCCATCACTATAGCCCATCAGTCTCATATGGCACACTGACTGTTAAATGATGATTACAAAAATCTGTTTTTGAGAAATTTTAAATTATACTTACCGTAAACCAGATATTGACACCTTATGGGACTAGATTTTTTGAGATTATTCTATGGCACAAGAAAAACATATTATATCATTAATCTAATTCCTGAGGTAGATTTGCGACAAACAGACTTGGTAAATTAGAAATTTTGTTATTTTTCTTTACAGGTAACTCATGTTATGGGAAGGAAGAAGTCAAAATGGTGTACGATTTTGACGTGAAGACCTTTTGCCAGAACTTGAAGGCAACCAAGCCTCCTTATGAATGTCCTGTTAAATCTTGTGGAAAGGTGTACAAGAGTTATTGTGGTATACAGTTTCACATGTACAATTATGATCATGATAATCCAGAAAATAATGCTTCTCCAGCAAAGAAACCTCCCAGCAAGAAAAAACAAAAATGGCATCATAGACAAAACAGACGCTCTCCAACTCCACCAGAATTCACTCAAACATTAAGAAGAGAAACTTTAACTTATGCTGAGGCTCAAAGGCTTGTGGAAGTTGACTTGGAAGGAAGAATTCATAGAATTAATATATATGAACCATTAGAAATAATTTCTCAAGATGAAATTGACAATCACCACAATACAGAAAAAGAGGAAAAGGCAGAGAAAAGTCCTGTGAAACATGTGAAATCAAGTGATGGTTCAAAAACAAGAAAAGAACCCAATGCTCCTAGTCATACTAATTCAACTTCTAAGTTACCTGAAGCCCAGTATAAGGTTATTGAAGATTTCATAAAGCCTTCCCACATTCAACCAAGACCAAATTCTTACTACAGATATATAGAAAAGTCGGTAGAAGAATTAGACAATGAAGTTGAATATGACATGGATGAAGAAGTAAGTATGGGTACTGTTTTGTAAAACAAAATAATTGCTTATAAAAAATATTCATACAATATCTATAAAAGTAGCATATTTTATGAATGAGTTCAGATGATTTTTCCAGTGAAAAATAAATGAAAATTTATTTTACAAAGGATTAAAGTTTAAACTTATTTGGACATAGTAAGAACTCATTTCCAATTAATCATTATCAAATTCACTATTAGTTATGGTATGGACATTTGGAATATATGAGCAATATTCTCTTAGAAAAAAACCCACCTAAAAGGCACATTACTCCTTGCACCTTTATGCTTAAACCTTTCCCCAATCAGACTTTGGAATACTCAGAGGGGTAAATATTTTACAATGAAGACTATTTATGCATTTATTTATTTTTTTATTATTTTACAGGATCATTCTTGGCTCACATTGGTCAATGAAAAAAGGAAAAATGAAGGTATAGGTTCAGTTAAACAGGAGGATTTTGAAATGCTTATGGACAGGTTTGAAAAAGAAGCATTTTTCCAAAGTCAGACATCGGGAAAGGATCTTGGTCCTCCTATTGATGAAGATGCTGTGTGTACTATTTGTATGGATGGTGAATGCCAAAACAGTAATGTTATTTTATTTTGTGATATGTGCAATCTGGCAGTCCATCAGGAGTGTTATGGTGTTCCGTACATTCCAGAAGGACAGTGGTTATGTAGACGTTGCCTTCAATCACCCTCAAGGGCAGTGGATTGTTGTCTCTGTCCAAATAAAGGTGGTGCTTTCAAACAGACTGATGATGGAAGGTGGGCTCATGTAGTGTGTGCCCTTTGGATTCCAGAAGTAGGTTTTGCAAATACTGTTTTCCTTGAACCTGTAGACAGCATGGACCATATACCTCCAGCACGATGGAAACTTTCTTGTTACATATGCAAACAGCGTGGTACGGGTGCCTGCATACAGTGTCATAAAACAAACTGCTATACAGCCTTTCATGTTACATGTGCACAACAGGCAGGGTTGTACATGAAAATTGAACCAGTGAAAGAACCTAGTGCTAGTGGAAGTCCAACATTGACAGTAAGGAAAACTGCCTACTGTGATGTGCACACTC
Organism: Pecten maximus; assembly: GCF_902652985.1. NCBI lineage: Eukaryota > Metazoa > Mollusca > Bivalvia > Pectinida > Pectinidae > Pecten > Pecten maximus. The sequence continues at coordinate 22,799,198 of NC_047021.1, read as the reverse complement.
CAGCTGATTCAGACTGTATGCCCATGATTGCAGACAGTTCTGAAGAGGACAAGTCAGCCTCGGCAAAGAAGGCAAAGGAAAAATCCCGTATTAAAATGAGGAAAGCAAGAAAAATTTTAGCTGAGAAACGAAATGCAATGCCTGTTGTATCAATTCCAATTATACCTCAGCAAAGGTAAGAGAGTCTGAAAAGTATTGCAGTAAAAGATATTGAAGATAATGCTACAGATGCATTGTACACTTTTATTTATTGTAATGTGGTAACAGGGATTTATCAACAAAGTCCACCAATCTCCTTACTTAGTTACTTTAAATGGCTCTTTACCATGAATTGCTGTCTCTTCTTATACAATGTTGCAGCATTGCGTGCAAGTTCTTTACTTGTGTTGGTGTTGATAGATCCCTGAGATGTGCATGTTTTGTGTTGTATATAGCCAGGAGTAAATTGAAACCTTTGCAGATTAGTGAGTTTAGCCCATTCTTGACAAGTGATTTGAAGTAAAGAATAAATATATATGTTAAATAAAATCATAACTACAACATGGCATGACAAGCCATATTATTTGTATTTTAAAAGGGATGCAGTCAAACCTTAAGGTATGTTGGTAATATGGTATGACAATATCTCCAAATTTGTGTAATTTTCTAGGAAAAAGATAATAAAAAAAATTATTCAATTTTGTTGAATTTTCTATTGAGAAAATAATTTTTTTTTTCTCCATTTTACTCCAGGTCAAAGGTCAAGATCCACACAGTAATATCCAAACCCATGTAATTCTGATTTTCATCTTGTTGACTGCACTTGATTTAATCTCAAATCTGTCTTTCTTGATGACACACTACTCTAAGTTTTAAAGATCACTTTTACTAACCTTTCTATCATTCATCCTGAATTCATGTTTGAGTTTGAACTTCTGAACTTAAAATACTGGTATTGCAATGAATTGTCTAGGGACTTCTGACTACTGACTACTTTATTTTCATCATCTGATTTATTCTCAATATCTTACAATATAAATTAAATTTGGTATGTCATTAGAAATATTTTAATACAAAGTAAGTAGAGCTGAAACAAAACATTTTAATATGTATGATTAAAACTTGTTTGCCAGTTGAATGTGATTGCAGAATTAACCTGACCAAAGAAGAGTTATTAGTTTTTTTTTCTTTTTTATTGACCTCTGACCTCATGAAGGAATCTGAAAATTGGCATGAAATACTGGTTCATATACATATATGTCATAACATTTACTATGATACATTTGACATATAGTTAGTTGAAATTAACTTTCATAATCCAATATATGTTTTTATGTATGCAAAATTACAGTAAGTTCATTAAAGTTTTATCCATATGATTATACCACAATGAAGGATTATATATTTAAGTTATATTTTTATAAAGCAGAACTATAGTTATAAACTTCTATAGCTATCTCTATGACCAAGTTTACGAATTTGAAGCCTGTAAAAAAATCCAGGTCTATCTCAATCTGATGCATATCACTGATAGTTGACAGTGTCCAGTTACATACATAGCCTAGGTGGATTATTATCATGGTAACAGCTCCTCTTTCTTCCATCTCTAATTTATCCACAGCTTCAAATAAATTCAAATTATGTTATTTAATTGTATTGATGAAATAATTCTAGGTATAATTAAATACAGGGATATACTCATACGGAAATACATAGAGAAAACTGCTGTATCAATTTTCTACTGGGTATTTCTTTGATTGGTACATATACTTATGTATAAATATGTACACAAAATAAAATATAGTTAAGAAATAACTAGGCAAACAGGGCTAAATGTTTTTAACTCATTTTGTTTATCACTTTCTCACAATATTATTGACACATCATTAAAGCTATATATGGGGATCAAATTAAATGTTATAAAAACAAGCCATAGAGCATGCTGTGGTCACAAGGTGGGTGGAATGTGGAGTAATATCGAAATGAATTACTTAACCAACGTAAATCATTGCATTACGATATTCAGACATGGATTCTTTATGTGTATTTAGTCTATTTTGATTCATTTATGTGGTATATTTATAACAATGACTGATCATGTGTGATACATGGCATTGGACCAATTCATACTTTACTATACCCATCCCAACATTCATGTGTGAGCAGTAACATTTTGGCATATTTCTATTTGCTGTTAAAGATATTGACAGAGATCAACTAATTATAAGTGAACCATTGATTATTTTTAACGACATTTTAACAGTTTAAGTTGTCAGTGTGCCATATGTCGTTCAAAATGTGACATTTTTGCTTGACCAAAGAGTAATCTATCAGATTCAAATTAAGGCTATGTTTTCTTGCAGTTAGGTATGCAGTTTTGGATTGATACATTTATCAACAAAGTGAGCAGATAATGAGATTGTTTTCATTTAGATTTTTAACCGGAATTATATTGTATCTTGTTTATTGGTTATTTTGATGTTTGCTCATTAACCTGTATGATAACAGCTTGGCCTGGCTTTGTTCTTTCAGGTTGACCAAAATAGGTCAGTTATTTGTCTTCCCTAAGAAGCAGTTGTTTTTGTCTCGATTATTGAGCTATTGGACTTTGAAAAGACAGTCACGGAATGGAGTACCCCTTCTACGTAGGCTGCAGTCCAATCATATGACCAGGAACAAAGAGCAGGTAAGGCCGATTTTACCTGATATGACATTCACCAGTCAGAAGCTTTAACAGATGCCTTAAGTCCTGAAGTCAGCGTGTTTGGCATTTTAGATAAAATTAGCTTGATTGGGTGAATAGCTATATGTGTGTTCAAATGGGTGCCATTGAGTTACATTCAGTGTGCCATTGGAAAGTGTTTCTTTTATTCACTGATGATAGAAGTTCACCAACATCTAAGATATGTTGCCTTTCAAAATGCATTCACATAATAAACTAAAGGTAAAATATCTGTAACAGGTTTTCAAAGGGTCTTTCAAAACTAAATACTGTAGAAAGAAACCAATTGATTTTGTATGTTTGTTATTGTATGTTTGATAACTAATGATTCCTTTACATCTTATAATTGGCATAGTTCAATTTCAAGGTGAAAAATGACAAGCAGAGCAATGCACTGAAGGAGCAGCTGAAGTACTGGCAGCGACTGAGACAAGACCTGGAGAAGGCTCGTTTGCTGGTGGAGCTTATCAGAAAGAGGGAGAAACTTAAGCGGGAACAGGTATATTATCATCCTATCAATAGCTTCCAATATTATTCATTAACCTTGGGCAATGTCTTCACATGACCTTAGCTGTTTAGAAAATGTAAACGCACTATTAATCTATCTACTCTATAGACATTAAAAACACTTTTAAATCTTTCCCATCACCTGTGAAACAAATGTGGACTAGATAACTACGTGATATGAGTTAATGCACATGTGTTTGCATGTCAGGATGCTTAACATGTGTATTCATACATGTAAGTTGACCACATGCCATCACTTGGCTTAACATTTTATGTGTTTTATGCTCTAGATCTTACTTCTTCATCTGGCCAAGTTACATAAAACTGTGAAGCATATCAAATAAATTGCAACTAAATTGTGTCGTAAAAACTTTTTAGAACAAGAATTACCATAAGGTCAGTGTTGATAGTGCTAGCAACTGTGGAATCATCAGTTAATTAAAAGAAAATGTGGTCCTGGCCAGGAATTATACTTTTGTGATATAAGAAAGTAATTCAATCTATACCATGATGGTATATACATTGTACCTGAAGTATCTGGTAGAGTTATAATCTTTTTCGTTTCAGTACTATTTAAAGGCCCTTGTTGCAATAGAAATCAGATAAGATAACACTTATTTTTGTGCTCCAGTTATATCAAGTTTTCATTTCATTGTTTTGTTTTTGTCTTGTTATCCAGGTCAAAGTTCACCAGCTGGCTCTGGAGCTACAGCTGCAACCTTTTGCAGTCCTTCTTCGACACACGCTGGACCAGCTGCAGGACCGAGATACTGCCAGTATATTTGCAGAACCTGTGTCTTTGGAAGAGGTAAGTCACCATCTGTACTATCAGGATTGGTGAAAAAAATAGCCCACCATGCGGAATTCTAGTAAGCAAACACATGCTGATATGGCACATGTGTACCCGTACGTGTAGATAAGGTTTCAATTTGTGATAATTTTAGATTTCAAGTTTTTATTACTTTAAATTCAAAAGTTTTGATGTTCTTAAGATTGTACAGATTGTTTTAACTTTCACTCTTGACATTAAAAACAATCTCCTTAAGTTCCATTTACTTTTAAAAAGTGAGAAAAAAATATAACATGAAAATGTATAGATAGTACAATTATTATTAAAGATGTAGGAAAAGTCATTGGAAGTCTAGTGAACAACAATGCATAGATAATGAGAATGTTGACTTTGAAGGTGCCAGACTACTTGGAGTACATCCAAACACCAATGGATTTCTTGACAATGAGGAAGAAAGTTGAAAGTCATAAGTACAAAACAATGGATGAGTTCGAGCATGATTTTGAAAACATCATCAATAACTGCCTCATGTATAATGCCAAAGATACGATGTTCTACAGGTCGGCCACTCGATTGAGAGATCAGGTACAAAACAACACTCCTTGAAAATGTTTACTGTGAAGACTTAGTTATTTTAGCAGAAAACAGTAAAAGATTTACATCTGTTTTCTACTTTTAGAAAAAATACAATTAAACAACATAGATAGATGGTCTGTTTTGGAAATGTAGGGCACACATGTTATTTAGTCATCTCACATCTGGTTGTTTGAATTTACTTAAGTAATGGAGTTATACATATAACAGTGATTAATAAAAGTATGAACTGTATTGACAGTAGTGACTAGTTCGTGAAGGCATTCAAAATAATCTCATTGACCACAGTGAATTTTGCCATGAAGTAACTAACCCATATAGAACAGCTATAAAATCCCCCAAAGAGCTGAGACTAGTTGATTTTACCTTGTTGCTGTCTACACTTTGCTTGGCAATCAAAGAAAGTAGATATGCAGTTCAATATTCCCTTTTCATATTGATGTCAAAATTTGATGAAAATAAATATGTTCTGATTTTATCATCATAGCTATATTATTGCATCCAATACTATCACGCTTCTGTTAGCATAAAGTAGACTACAATGGATATATCTGATACATTCAATAGCTGAATACATCTGTATTTCAATCATGAATTGATAGAAAATGACAGTTTGTAAAATATTTGTCTAAATTAAATTATCAAAACTTTTAAAGGGTGGAATGGTGATTCGAGCATCCAGAAGAATGGCTGAGAGAGTTGGTTATGACCCTGACACAGGTCTACATCTTGAGAAACCTCCCCAGGAGAAGGAACCAGTCATTTTGGAGGACTGTAAGTATTTTGCCCACAAAGCACAGATCTTCATTGTATTTACAATACAAGTAGTGGTCACTGTAATATAATTTTATAATGATATGGTTCCTGGCATATTTATTCCAAATTTAATGGTCAGATTATATTGGTGACTTCTGCAATGAACAGTACATTTCTTAAGTCAACATTTTGGTTTTTTTTCTACAGTTGACAGTTTCCAAGAGAAGAGAGACAGCTTTCCTCTGGATGAACAGTTACGCATCCTTTTAGACAAAATGGACATGGCTAACAACACAAAAGGTTCACATGATGTTTCATAACATTTCTTAACAATTTTGAATAAAACTGATACTGTAACAAAATAATGATGTCATGTTTGATATCAAACATATGTTGGAAAGAATGAAGATCATAACAGAAGAATTTTATAATATTTTCACAACATCTTCAATCTTGATTTGAAAATGTAACACTATTGTGCTTTCTGTTAGATGTGACACCTACAAAACACACTGTCACATGGGTGTATGAGATTGGACAAAAACTGCTTGCTTTGTTTGATTTCATATTTGTGCTCTTATTCACCTTGTGTTTTAAAGAAGAATTTCTGAACCTGTGTGCTTTGATTTTCTCAGGACAATCCAGTCTGGCAAAAAGAATAAAGAAAGATATTGTCAAAGTAAGAAAGAAACTTGCTATTCAAAAGGAAGGTTTACAGGCGAGTGATCTGGATGACAGCATTGGCACATGTAAGTTTCATTCATTTTACGTGTATGCACAGAAAGGTTTAATTTAGGTTCTTTTTTGATTGATTAATATCCAGTAAGATTAAAAAAGATTGATCAGATTATGTGGAATTGACATTAAACGTCGGAGCCAATTTTGAGTTGTAAATATTTTGTGTGGCATTTCTATGGATCATTTGAGTCGATTTTGAGTTGTGATAATGCTATTGGTGTTTTACTATGTCAAGCTGTGCTCAATTATGAAATTATCAAACATATTGTGAAGTAAAAAATGTTATCAATGAAAGGATCATATGCTCAAATATGCAATCTATTATTTAATAAAAGACATGTGAATAGCACATTTTATATCACGGCATTACAGAAAAAAAAGTAAATTTGGGATGTATTAAAGTGTCAGTAGTTTTATGTGCTATTTAGTAGTTTAATGTACTATAGAAAATGATTTCTGGGTTACTAGTGTAGTACTGAGAGATATATATGAGAATCAGAAGGTGTCAGTAATTTGTTTTCATACCAACACTATTGGCTGTACTGAGACCATGAAGATCATTACGTCTCCATGGATTGCCTGTCTGTTATACAAATGAAAATTATTAACACATTTCCATGCATGCTGGTTCTGCATTCGATTTGATATTTTGCTGTTAGAAAAGATATAATAATTTTGAATTTATCAATTATCTTTTGCAGTATCTGAACAAAATGATGACTCGATGGCTGAAGACACAAAAGAAGAGACACCCGTCCGTAGTACAAAATCCCCTTCTATCGACAAGTCAGTGGGTAAAACCTTGTCTAAAGACACACCTTCTGGTAGAGGGCGTGGTCGGGGGAGAGGTAGAGGGCGTGGCAGACTCACAAGCCGCAGCAAGAGTGAGTCCGAGTCTGAATCGGTGGTGCTGCCCAAACACTTAGGAAAGGAATTAGGTGTGTCATTCAGATGGTAAATTTATTGATATCGTGTATTTCTGTAGTATCTGTAACACTTTTCTTGTATCTCGATGATTATCGCATTAATTATATATGTATCACTTCTTTAATACTTACCTCAATATATTGGATTCTTCATTCATGATTGTACTTTACTAGGTACAAAAAAGTAGCATGTTATCAATTTTGTGTTACATGTTAAGATAGAAATTTCTATTTGAATGCAAGCAATGATTTAAATTGTCATTTGTTAGGAAGGACATAACATAAAACCAATTTCTTCATCAAAAACTAAATGATAATTGGCGGTCTCATTGTAGACAAGAGACGTTCATCTGACAGCTCTCGTACCACAGAATCATCAGTTTCATCAAAAAATGAGGATAGCAATTCATCCCAACCAACAACCAGTGGGGTGAATAGAAGAACAGCTGTGTTATTTAGTAAGAAGGTGTTCCGGAGCAAGCAGGATGTATCCAACCCCAGTAGTCCCTGTACGCCGCCCAAGAAGCAGGGAAAAGCTGGCAGACCCCCTAGACAGAAAGTCATTGAACAATCAGACTCACCGCAGCCTCCCGTTCTTGAACCCATGAGTCCATCTACAAGAAGCCGAGGTCCCAGCAGTCCAGCGGCCAGGAAAAGATCCCATAGTGCAATAACCTCACCGGATAGAGAGGGCAGACCATCACCTCCCAAACGTACCTCATCTCTGACGGAACCATTGTCACAGTTTGCTGAACCACCAGACCTGACAAAACGGGACAGTTTCATGGTGTATAGGGGCCCTGATAACCTGAGAAGTTCCTCAGAATCTGACAGTACCTCTATGATCAGTACAAGTGATGATTCCATATCAGAGACATCAAGCGGAACCTCCAGCAGCAATAGTCGATCAGGTAAGCGGTCACCTAACAATGAAACCTACAGTAAACAGACATACTCACCATAATATAGATGTTTAAGTATATATCTGTGTTTGCACATTTAATATTTAATATGGCATGTGTCTTATTTTGTCACAAGTTCCAACTTCTATTATATTTGGTTTTGGGAAACCCGTAACTTTTTGTGTGTGTACTGCTTTTTGACCCATGACTGCTCATTGCTGATTTTGATTCGTTTTCTGCCACCACATTTTGTATTATGTTGTTAAAGATGGCTTTTGACTTAAATGTACTTGTGCATATTTTCCCCATTAATACCCATGTTAGTAAATGTTTCCTTTGGTGTTCCAAGATATGATGTAAATCATTTTAGTTGCAAACAATTCTTTGCTTCTTTTGCACATTTTCACTGTTGTTTTTTTTTTTTTTTTTTTTTGTGAAATAGCAATGTTAATATGATTTGTGCTAAAATATGACAGTTAGCTTGCTTCATTCATGATAAACATATTTGTGGCATGTTAAACTTATGCTTGGTGCCTGCTTCTTTCATGCCTTGCTGTGTGCTGTTCGTGTGTAGAGTTAAATTCAAACGGAATGCCAAAGCTTTCTGAAGACGGTACAGAGAGCGAGTACTCCGGGTCCCTGGGCTCCAATGGCACTACAAGGAAAAAAGGTATGGACAAGGCCTGCCCTCTCAACTCTGAATTTCAATTTGTACACACTAGAACTACAAATTTCCAGATATTACATACTTTAAGTATTGTTCAATTGTTAAGCAAATGTCAACTTCATCATAAAAAAAATGTATGATGAAAGATTTATAATTTTACTCTAAAAAAAATCATAGAATCACAAGTTTAAGAAAAATAAGGATCAGAAGGGGGGGGAATCTAGATAGATTATGGAATAACACTTTGGCATTTGGATAAAACACCAAAACTTGATAGTCTGGATAAGTTATACATCAATATGGAGACAGAGGTAGTGATTGATTGACTATTACACTCCAGATACTCTCACCCAATCTCAAGCTTCCAGTGAATTGAGATGTCTCTTGTTTTTAGTTGTTTATTAAGAACGGTTGTTGACAGGAATAATTTCACCATTAATATAAGTTACTAACCGCTTCTTAAAGTGCTGTATACCTGATGTATAGTTGTATTAACAGTTATTGTAATACTGTTGTGTGGATGTAGTAGTCCAAGTTGATAAAGGTAAGCTTACTAGACAAAGTTTATTTGCTGTGTAATTTTTGTTGTAAATATACATTGCTGGCATTTTGTCCATTTCATTTGTTTATGGGTTATCATTAGATTTTATGTGGATTTAAGTTCTAACAGATAAATGCCAGCCTTTGTACTTGTATCTGGACTTCATCTTGACTTGAGTTGGATATAACGCAATCCTAATATTAAAAATATTGACTCAAATGTATGAACACTATCAAGTCTTGTATTGTTCCAACACTTATGATATCAGTCTTGTTTACTTGTGATTGTTGTTCTAAAGTAGACCATACCAAATTACTTATCCTGCATCCAATTTAGTTATAATTTCAGCCAGTCATCATTAAATCACATTTCTACTGTAATCCACTTTAACAATTAATGAGCCAGCTATCTTAGATTTATTTGTGTGGTTTTAATCTTAATTTCCATGTTTCACATACCTATATGCAAGTTTTTCTTGTTAATTATTAGGCATAATGATAGATTGTTTTGAACCTGTTCAGATGTAAAATGGCTGTCAGGTTATATAACCATCTTAAATTTTGACAAGTGAAGAATGTCATCACTATTTCTCAGAAAGTTCTAAATTGATCTTTCTCAAGTTTCATTTGTATATATAATATTTTGAGAATGACTGGAGGAATAAGATGTAGCCATTTTGGATATTTGTTTGGAGGTTATAAAAAGTGCTAGAGAGAATTTTGTCAAATTACAATGAACCAGTGAATATTCCATTACAGTTGGTGCAAGATTCCTATCATGAAGTTATCAGGAATTAAATAAAACTGTTATATATACATAGGGTATAGCAGTAATGTTTTCAGCTGTTATTAGATACCCTCTTTGGTGGAATTGGTATAATTGATAAAAAGTACCTTTTCGTGTTTGTTGAAAACTTGAAAAAAAATCCATATCAGTTGAATTGATTCAAGAATGAATTGTAGATACATTGTAAAAGTTATCACAGTGAAATCGGGGGGGGGGGGGGGGGGGGGGGGGAAATATGGCTAGTTTGTCTAGTTTGGGTTACAGGAAATGTCAATAATTGTGTGTTTCACCCCTCTACTGCAAATGATATAGGCTATATCTGCTTTAAACCTCTCTGTCCTCCCCTAGCTTTGCCTTGTGCTCCTGTCTACCCCACTAATACTCACCTCGGTCCCTGATCTAGTGTTATGTGTAACCTTTTCTGTACAAGAGAGCTACGGGCCAATGCACAGCACATCCATTACAAGCTGTGTCAAGTCCTCACAGCTACACCTATGTAATTTGTACACAATGTTTCCCTCAAAAATATTTCCTTTATTGGCACAACAAATTGTATTTTTGGTCAACCCTCTCACCCCCACATCCTACTGTGGGTTGTGCCCAGATCATAAAAGGCCCAGTCCACTGGGGATGAGAGGGTTACCTGATTGTGTCTCCTTCTCTTTACAGTGTTTTCCCCAGGTTCACGTAGACGGCTGTAGACAGGTGGACGACACTTTGCCACATTTGAATTTTGAATTTTTATTATGGGAAAGTGGAGATGTCCTTTTGGACAGATACAGAGCCATTTAACTTATTCCATTCACAGATTTTCCCACATTTTTGCTGGCTGTTTGTTGACATATTCTGGGGAAATCACTGCTCCTTTTGTGCACATTCCAATCAATACCTCATATATGAATGGATTTGTTATGAAATGACTTGTGATCAATGCTATAGATGCATAAGTTTTATTGTTTGTTTATCAGAAAAAATCCAAATTTTTATATAGTTTGAGTATAATGCTGCTTTTTTGCAGGACATTGGAAATACTGCTGATATATTATTACTCAATGTGTCTTGAACCAAATGATTTCAATATTTCATTTTAGTAATCCATTCATAGCTTATATGTTTTAATATACATGACAGATGCTTGTGATGTGGAAGGCTTAAGGTTTAATCTGTTTTCCCTGTCTATTGCTAAAATAATTTGTGTATTTGGTGATGGACTTTCAGTTACTGATGCAAGGCTATGCATGCCGATTGGTATCCCAAGTTTTCCTGCATGTAATCCTCCTACAGCTTCTCGCAACGTACAGACAAATAATGCTTCTACTAGTGCTCTGCATGCTTTGCTTATTGAAGATGCAAACGTTCATGAGCTCTGCCTGTCGGATGGGTTGGATGATAGTGCTAATGCTCAAGTTGATAAGTTAAATGGCAGTAGGTCTCTGTGTGATTCAAAAATGAAGAAATGTAAAAGTCGTGGTTTTGACATTGTGAAAAGAAAGGAAACAAATCAGACAAAAAGTAAACATTTTGTATCAAAACAAAATGAGAAGCAAACTTGTGGCAGCAGAGTAGCTACCCGTAGTTTGGCTAAGAAATTAGTCGTTGGTGAACTAACACGGCTTCACCAGACAGATGCTCCTGTCAACAAACATCCGTCCAAATCTGTCAGGCACTTGAGATCTTGTGACTCAGTTGGACGAGCCAAGTGTTGTATAGAGCCTAAAGCCTCTTGTGCTGCTGGCTGTTCAGGAAAGCTGATCCACAAGGATGATATTAAAGGTCCAGGGAAGCGTATCACTGGCTTAAAGAAACAGATAGTAGGTAGATATGAACCAATGCTGTTGTTTTAGAAATGTTCTTGTTATGATCTTGTTGGTTGGCTTTCAGTATGGTTTGTGGTGTTTGTATGTTTTTGTTGACTGTTTTTTGGCCATTTTCTTAGTTTGAAGTTTGGCCATGTGTTTTTGAGTTGAGTTACATTACTTCAGTTCTATGAAAATATTGTATTATTGTCTTTTAACACCTATGTTGACAACCAAATCTCTATCTTAGTAAGAAGAAAATTAGACCAATGAAGATATTAATTTCAGATTGGAAGTTTGCTGGTGAAAGTTCAGGACAATCTATGTTAGTATGAAAGTAATACCAAAAGTAGATTGTGAAAGTGTAATTCCCATTGTGAAATTCAACATTTGTATAATACATTTCATTTTCATATTCCTTATGGAAGCATGATAAATGATTTTGTTTGAATTATTAATAAAGAGAATAAACTGTTAATTTTCTTTCAGCACGAGCTCACCGCAGTACGAGTGTGGACTCCGATGAATTGATTCCTTTAGAACCATTAGACCTTGTTTGGGCCAAATGTAGAGGCTACCCATGGTATCCAGCACTGGTATGTGTCATTAACCTGTGTGTAGCTGTAGGCATTAGTTAAAATGTATAAGAATATATTCATCTGATTTATTTTGTTCAGTATTTGGGTATTTGCAAATGTTGTATTTCCTGATCAAATTTTGTTTTTCTTAAAGATCATCAATCCAAAAATGCCAAAGACCGGGTATTTTCACAATGGTGTTCCTATCCCTGTTCCTCCTGAGGATGTTCTGCTCCTTCAGCGTAAATACGACGAGCCAGTCTATCTCATTCTCTTCTTTGACACCAAGCGCACATGGTCAGTTTTAACATCAATTCCACATTAACTTAAGATACTTGCTACCTTACAAAGTCTTACTATGCATGCATATTGAGCCGAGTGTCATGCTAATACTGTGTTTAGATCATATTATTTCAGTAAAATTAATCATCACAACGGTCCCATGGTTTGGTAGGATGTTGCGGTTACCAACCATTATCAGATTAAAAAATTCAGTGAACTGACTGTCATTATGTTTTAGAGACAGAACTTTAATCTCCATACCTTACATTGACATACACTGTAGTTTCTATATGAAGTGTATGATTTTCATTACAGTATTTTCATAATCCTGTATCATTTCTAGGCAGTGGCTTCCGCGCAACAAGCTGGAACCTCTAGGGGTGGACTCCGGCCTTGACAAAGCCAAGCTGCTTGAAAACAGGAAACCCAATGTGCGCAAGGCTGTTCAGAAGGCATATGAGAAGGCCATCCTACATCGGTGCAGTGTGACAGGCGAACCAAATCCACTTTCGGGAGACTCGGACAATGAGGAAATTGCAGAGCTTGCTGAATAGTGCAAACACCAGCTGTCAGAATTTGTTATATTTTTATATCCATTTTAAACAATTGGAAAGTTAAGTCTTTATATTGATCCATTGCTGGAAATACAGTCGAATGGAAGACTGATTGGGGAAAAAACCTGAGATTTTCTTGATAAAAATGAATTCATGTACTGTGCTATAAGTTTGGTGTAATATAGAATTCCCCTCTGTGTGTGATTTGTGGTAATGAAATGGCTGTTAGATGTTTTAGAAGTGTTGGATGTAAAGTTTAGGATGATGTTTAGATGTTAATTTTGTGGCAGTATCAAATGTGAGGTTTATGGTGATGAAAGTGTGTAGTATGTAATGTTATGAGGAGGAGAGTTTGATGTAAGGTTGTCTCTTTGTTATCTAATTAAGGCCATATATCTGGTTGGTTGAAACAAACATTGTAATATAAATACCTATACATTGATTTTGTATTGAAATTAAGTAAATTCCCGGAATGCAACAAAAGTTAAGTAATGACAGTTTTAAGATGTTTCTGTTGTATATGTATCTGTGTTTCGGGCAGAATTGTATCAGATCTGCTGTGATAATAGATTGCTTATTGTCAGGTCAGGTGCATTAACTGCATTCTGTTAGATATTCCCCAATACAAACATGATAGAGCACAAATGTTGACCCAGTCCGTCCGTTTGTGATACTTGGTAAACCTTTGCAGTTCAACCATCAGAACACTTTACCCTATATGTGTCATGTATGTCTCACAAACACTACTATTGGGGAGGGTACTGATGAAGTGTAGTAAATTATTGAAGGTTGATGGAGTGTCTGTTAAATACAATTCCCTTCAGGGCATACTGGAATTTGATCTGATTTAAATTGTAATATTTGTGTTGTAAGCGATTGAGAGTGGTCAGAAGAGTTCGCTCAGGAAATGATTTTTAAACAAGTACATATGTAATTCCATAGTTTCTGCTGTTAATTTATAATGATGTACTATACTCTATATGGGCTAAAATATTGGTAAATTATAGAACTCTCAGCTTGTGATATTAAAATTTTCTTTCAACTACTTGTATATTTGTAATGTATAATAGTTGAAAAACATATAGATACAGTGGAACTTCGTTAACTCGAACTCGGAAAACTCGAATACCCCGCTAAGCTCGAAGTACTTTGTCAGTCCCTGCCGAATTCTCTCTTATCTTAGTAAAGAAATCTTGGAAAACTCGAACTCGAAAAACTCCTATAATACGAAGTGAAAATTTTGTCCCAACAATAAAAATCCTACTTGAAATGATCGAATAACTCAGAGTATCATTTTTGTGTCCAACAACGATTGGTGGTAAACGCCGACATTTTTTAACGGCGAAATTCCGTTTGTAATACTGAAGATTTCGGCACTACAAACCTACCGATTATTACATGCTATTATAAGTGTTTCATAAATTCATTAAAGAAATTGTCAGTGGAATCTTATAACAACAACTCTTGGTGATAAAAAGTACTGCTTTACTTACATCAGGTAATTTCCTAAGGCGGTGGCCGATAATAGTACACACGATAGTCAACAACTCATCTACTCGCTCGCTCAAGCGGAACTAATCTCTTGACACCGGTACTCGACTTATGTTTTTACAGGCGTAGAAATTAAACAGTCACCGGTGCCTATTAAATCTTTAAACAGCTGAAACGATAGCGTAATTATTGCCGAGGTGTTCAGATCACGACTGTAACGGTCAGCGCTGTCTGTTAAATCAGATAACATGCAAACTCAGCAACAGTAACAGTTTATACGCACATACGCAGCCCAACTTCCTGTGCTAATACACATAGAAATGGCATGGTTATCGGTAAAACGTAAGTAGGCCTATCAAACAGTATTTTATTGTCAAATATAAGGTAATGGTTCTGTTACATTTTACATATAATCTGTGTTAAATTTAAACGGTTATTTGATATGACATTAATAAATTGTTATTCTGTCCTAGTGTTGAATTCCGTTTTATCGTTATTCCTTTTGCAAACTTTACATCAGATCGTTATTGAAGTGACTAAGTGAAAGAAACTTTATGATGACTGTATATCGGCAAAACTACACAAAACTACAAGTAACAAAACAAAATATTACATAAACATGTACATGTATTGACCAGTCTTTACACTAAACTGATGAGCGACCGAGTGGAGTTATAATGATGATATAATGTTGACAAATATTGACCAAACTTTTTACCATAAATAACAGCTCGCTTAATTCGAACACTCGGATAACTCGAAGTTTCTTGTGGTCCTGTCGAGTTCAAGTTAACGAAGTTCCACTGTATAATGATAATGTAGCCCCAATGTTAACTTTATAGTGTTGTTATTAAAACATGATCAAAACAGTTAAAGGGTATATGTATATAGTACAATAGCAGCACAATGATATGTCATTTACCTTGTTTAATTGCCCAAATATTTTGCAATACACAGATAACAACATGGGATTAAATTTGCATTTGAAATGATTTTTTTGTATGTCTCCTGATTGAGAATTGTTATGTCTGCAGATTAAGAATTGTTGAATGTGTTCTGGTGTCTTGAATTATTCACAATATCACATTATTTTTCTATTCAATAACTACTTTTGTTATAAATTAACATCAAAAGTAGAAAACCTAGGTTTAATGTTGATGAATTAAAAGTTTTATATTGATATTTTGATAATTTCAATTCTGTCATGGAGTTTGAATAATAATTTCTAAAATATCTTATTTTGTTTCCCAATGATATATATATGTCTTACAAATGAAATATTACAAGATTATACTGAGTCACTATTATTGAGCCGTGTGTGTCTCTGAGGGTATAGGAACTTGCCTGTATTGTATCTAGTCTTGTTGAAGGTGAACTCTTGCAGTGTCCCATTGTGTCCTTTTGTTTATGTCCTCATTTATTCAGTTGGTGGTTGTTTTAAATGTTTGTTATATTGTAAACAAATACTTTATGAAGTTTCATCTGTTGTGTTCATAGTTCTATTAAACCATCATCTGTTTACTTGTTAGAAAAAGTAATATATAAATATTGATGTACAATAGCTATTAAAAATGAGGCGAGAGTCAAGTGTCATATAAACTCATCTGTATATATGGACCATTTATTAATCATTGTGAACCAAGTAATCCAGTTTTATTTCCAAAAATATGATTCCTAGGTTTAATTGAGCCCTATGTACAACTGTTTAACATACTCTGTATAACTACAGTTTGTAAACATCATCACATTTTATTTGTACATAAAAAGTCTTGTATCAAATATTGAGAAATGTAATAAATACTGTATTATTATTATTATTTGTTTTCATGTCTTTTAGTTGAACTTGTTTTGTCAGACATTCTTAAAGATAAAGTACAGTTAAACAGTAGCAGTACTGATGTTTTCATAATACATGAAAAATATTTCTGATACTCACCGCAGAGCTTTTGGGAGAGAACTATGATGGGTGTTGATTTCATCACTGAGCTTCGTAGTTCCACATAGACCTATGAGTACTAGTACTGAATCAGATCGTTGATGTCATAATTGACTTTATAAAATTGCATACAGGCTCATTTTCATTTAAAAAGGGCATACATGATACAATTGTTGGACCGTGATGATGGATTTAGATAACTTTGTATGAGGTTAAAATATTTCAAAAAATTTTAAATAAAAGGATGTTAACCAATACCGTACTGTAGTTGACATTTATAGGCATATGAATACCAACTGGACAAATGCATATTAAACAAAAAATCTTTACACTTCACTGGATATGTCCAGGAATGGAACTGAAAGTAGGCCATTTAACGCATTGGATATTAAAGATACATTAAATTAAACACCACATAATTATTGTAAGGGTTGCTGTGTATCATCCAGGGTAAAGAGTCGTGTTTCTCACTTCAGATCGGATCCTTGACATAGATTGATTATCGTGACCTGGATATAACCTGGATGCTGATTAAAACATGTCAAATTTTAAATGTCAACATCTTCATCCAGGATCAACAGTCACTACCCGCTATGTTCTACATGACGTTCTAAGTTATCTGAGCATTTTTTAAGGCTATAAAAAAAAATTCCTCATCCGAAAAAGGAGGGGTCCTTACACCCACCCACCACCCCCAGGAACCACCCCCTTGGATCCGCTAGTGACAAGGATCAAAGTTATTTGACGACCGTCCAAACCCAGGTCTATGTGACATCATGTATGACTTGAGTTTTCAGCAGATATGCTATCAGTTGGCACTAGGTCAGTCGACAGTGTGATAGTGAAAGGCAGCGATATCGAGTCATATGACACTGAAGATCTGTCCTGACTAAGATCGAGAAGGGCTGTACTTCATCTGCGACCAATACCACCAAAGGCTGTGCCTCGTTAAAGGACAGTTTGGTGGACATGGACCACGGAATTTCGGTTACATCCAGAGAGGACGAGACGCTAGGTGGAGCCACAGATAGGTACATACAATATTAACATATCACTGATATTCTGTGTGACTACATTTTATCACCTGTTTCAAGATCATGATAAACCTACAAAAGTAATTAATTTCCGGTTACACATCAGAAGACCGATATGGTACTACGACCCTGTTGTACTCTTTATGTTGAAACAACACTTTAGTTCTTACTACACTCTTTAAAACAAACACACACAAGCGTCGTTTAGCATTATACCACGTTCCCTCTCCAAACCTACCTCGTCAACACCACATTCCCTCTCCAAACCTACCTCGTCAACACCACATTCCCTCTCCAAACCAACCCCGTCGATACCACATTCCCTCTCCAAACCTACCCCGTCGACACAACATTCCCTCCAAACCTACCCCGTCGATACCACATTCCCTCTCCAAACCTACCCCGTCAACACCACATTCCCTCTCCAAACCAACCCTGTCGATACCACATTCCCTCTCCAAACCTACCCCGTCGACACAACATTACCTCTCCAAACCAACCCCGTCGACACCACATTCCCTCTCCAAACCTACCTCGTCAACACCACATTCCCTCTCCAAACCAACCCCGTCGACACCACGTTCCCTCTCCAAACCTACCCCGTCGACACCACATTCCCTCTCCAAACCAACCCCGTCGATACCACATTCCCTCTCCAAACCTACCCCGTCGACACAACATTCCCTCTCCAAACCAACCCCGTCGACACCACATTCCCTCTCCAAACCTACCCCGTCGACACCACGTTCCCTCTCCAAACCTACCCCGTCGACACCACGTTCCCTCTCTAAACCAACCCCGTCGACACCACATTCCCTCTCCAAACCTACCCCGTCGACACCACGTTCCCTCTCCAAACCTACCCCGTCGACACAACATTCCCTCTCCAAACCTTCTCCGTCGACACAACATTCCCTCTCCAAACCAACCCCGTCGATACCACATTCCCTCTCCAAACCTACCCCGTCGACACAACATTCCCTCTCCAAACCAACCCCGTCGACACCACGTTCCCTCTCCAAACCTACCCCGTCGACACAACATTCCCTCTCCAAACCAACCCCGTCGATACCACATTCCCTCTCCAAACCTACCCCGTCGACACAACATTCCCTCTCTAAACCAACCCCGTCGACACCACATTCCCTCTCCAAACCTACCCCGTCGACACCACGTTCCCTCTCCAAACCTACCCCGTCGACACCACGTTCCCTCTCTAAACCAACCCCGTCGACACCACCTTCCCTCTCCAAACCGACCCCGTCGACACAACATTCCCTCTCCAAACCTACCCCGTCGGCTCCTCATTCCCTCTCCAAACCAACCCCGTCGACACCACGTTCCCCTCCAAACCTACCCCGTCGACACCACGTTCCCTCTCCAAACCAACCCCGCCGACATAATATTCCTTCTCTAAACCTATCCCGTCGACACCACATTCCTTCTCTAAACCAACCCCGTCGACACCACATTCCCTTTCCAAATCTACCCCGTCGACACCACATTCCCTCTCCAAACCTACCCCATCGCCACCACATTCCCTCTCCAAACCTACCCCGTCGACACCACATTCCCTCTAATAACCTACCCCGTCGACACCACATTCCCTCTCAAAACCTACCCCGTCGACGCCACATTTCCTCTCCAATCCTACCCAGTCGACACCAAATTCCCTCTCCAAACCTACCCCGTCGACACCACGTTCCCTCTCCAAACCAACCCCGTCGACATCACATTTCTCCCCCAAACCAACCCCGCCGACATAACATTTCTCCCCCAAACCAACCAGGCCTACATCACATTTCTCCCCAAACCAACCCCGCCGACATAACATTTCTCCCCCATACCAACCCCGCCGGCATCACTTTTCTCCCCCATACCAACCCCGCCGACATAACATTTCTCCCCCATACCAACCCCGTCGACATAACTTTTCTCCCCCATACCAACCCCGCCGACATAACATTTCTCCCCCAAACCAACCCCGTCGACAGCACATTTCTCCCCCATACCAACCCCGCCGGCATCACATTTCTCCCCCAAACCAACCCCGTCGACATAACATTTCTCCCCCATACCAACCCCGTCGACATAACATTTCTCCCTCATACCAACCCCGCCGACATCACATTTCTCCCCCAAACCAACCCCGTCGACATAACATTTCTCCCCCAAACCAATCCCGTCGACATAGCATTTCTCCCTCATACCAACCCCGCCGGCATCACTTTTCTCCCCCATACCAACCCCGCCGACATAACATTTCTCCCGCAAACCAACCCCGTCGACATCACATTTCTCCCCCATACCAACCCCGCCGACATAACATTTCTCCCCCAAACCAACCCCGCCGACATAACATTTCTCCTCCATACCAACCCCGCCGACATAACATTTCTCCTCCATACCAACCCCGCCGACATCACATTTCTCCCCCAAACCAACCCCGTCGACATCACATTTCTCCCCCAAACCAACCCCGCCGACATAACATTTCTCCCGCAAACCAACCCCGTCGACATCACATTTCTCCCCCATACCAACCCCGCCGACATAACATTTCTCCCCCAAACCAACCCCGCCGACATAACATTTCTCCTCCATACCAACCCCGCCGACATAACATTTCTCCTCCATACCAACCCCGCCGACATAACATTTCTCCCCCATACCAACCCCGCCGGCATCACTTTTCTCCCCCATACCAACCCCGTCGACATCACATTTCTCCCCCATACCAACCCCGTCGACATCACATTTCTCACCCATACCAACCCCGTCGACATAACATTTCTCCCCCATACCAACCCCGCCGACATAACATTTCTCCCCCAAACCAACCCCGTCGACATAACATTTCTCCCCCATACCAACCCCGTCGACATCACATTTCTCCCCCATACCAACCCCGTCGACATAACATTTCTCCCCCAAACCAACCCCGCCGGCATCACTTTTCTCCCCCATACCAACCCCGTCGACATCACATTTCTCCCCCATACCAACCCCGTCGACATCACATTTCTCCCCCATACCAACCCCGCCGACATAACATTTCTCCCCCAAACCAACCCCGTCGACATCACATTTCTCCCCCCATACCAACCCCGCCGACATAACATTTCTCCCCCAAACCAACCCCGCCGACATAACATTTCTCCTCCATACCAACCCCGCCGACATAACATTTCTCCCCCATACCAACCCCGCCGGCATCACTTTTCTCCCCCATACCAACCCCGTCGACATCACATTTCTCCCCCATACCAACCCCGTCGACATCACATTTCTCACCCATACCAACCCCGTCGACATAACATTTCTCCCCCATACCAACCCCGCCGACATAACATTTCTCCCCCCAAACCAACCCCGTCGACATAACATTTCTCCCCCATACCAACCCCGTCGACATCACATTTCTCCCCCATACCAACCCCGTCGACATAACATTTCTCCCCCAAACCAACCCCGCCGGCATCACTTTTCTCCCCCATACCAACCCCGTCGACATCACATTTCTCCCCCATACCAACCCCGTCGACATAACATTTCTCCCCCAAACCAACCCCGCCGACATCACATTTCTCCCCCATACCAACCCCGTCGACATAACATTTCTCCCCCAAACCAACCCCGCCGACATAACATTTCTCCCCCAAACCAACCCCGCCGACATCACATTTCTCCCCCATACCAACCCCGTCGACATAACATTTCTCCCCCAAACCAACCCCGCCGACATCACATTTCTCCCCCATACCAACCCCGCCGACATAACATTTCTCCCCCAAACCAACCCCGTCGACATCACATTTCTCCCCCATACCAACCCCGCCGACATAACATTTCTCCCCCAAACCAACCCCGCCGACATAACATTTCTCCCCCAAACCAACCCCGCCGACATAACATTTCTCCCCCAAACCAACCCTGCCGACATAACATTTCTCCCCCAAACCAACCCCGCCGACATAACATTTCTCCCCCAAACCAACCCCGCCGACATAACATTTCTCCCCCATACCAACCCCGCCGACATAACATTTCTCCCCCATACCAACCCCGTCGACATAACATTTCTCCCCCAAACCAACCCTGCCGACATAACATTTCTCCCCCAAACCAACCCCGCCGACATAACATTTCTCCCCCAAACCAACCCCGCCGACATAACATTTCTCCCCCATACCAACCCCGCCGACATAACATTTCTCCCCCATACCAACCCCGTCGACATCACATTTCTCCCCCATACCAACCCCGCCGACATAACATTTCTCCCCCATACCAACCCCGCCGACATAACATTTCTCCCCCATACCAACCCCGCCGACATAACATTTCTCCCCCATACCAACCCCGTCGACATAACATTTCTCCCCCATACCAACCCCGCCGACATAACATTTCTCCCCCAAACCAACCCCGCCGACATAACATTTCTCCTCCATACCAACCCCGCCGACATAACATTTCTCCTCCATACCAACCCCGCCGACATAACATTTCTCCCCCATACCAACCCCGCCGGCATCACTTTTCTCCCCCATACCAACCCCGTCGACATCACATTTCTCCCCCATACCAACCCCGTCGACATCACATTTCTCACCCATACCAACCCCGTCGACATAACATTTCTCCCCCATACCAACCCCGCCGACATAACATTTCTCCCCCAAACCAACCCCGTCGACATAACATTTCTCCCCCATACCAACCCCGTCGACATCACATTTCTCCCCCATACCAACCCCGTCGACATAACATTTCTCCCCCAAACCAACCCCGCCGGCATCACTTTTCTCCCCCATACCAACCCCGTCGACATCACATTTCTCCCCCATACCAACCCCGTCGACATCACATTTCTCACCCATACCAACCCCGCCGACATAACATTTCTCCCCCAAACCAACCCCGTCGACATCACATTTCTCCCCCCATACCAACCCCGCCGACATAACATTTCTCCCCCAAACCAACCCCGCCGACATAACATTTCTCCTCCATACCAACCCCGCCGACATAACATTTCTCCCCCATACCAACCCCGCCGGCATCACTTTTCTCCCCCATACCAACCCCGTCGACATCACATTTCTCCCCCATACCAACCCCGTCGACATCACATTTCTCACCCATACCAACCCCGTCGACATAACATTTCTCCCCCATACCAACCCCGCCGACATAACATTTCTCCCCCAAACCAACCCCGTCGACATAACATTTCTCCCCCATACCAACCCCGTCGACATCACATTTCTCCCCCATACCAACCCCGTCGACATAACATTTCTCCCCCAAACCAACCCCGCCGGCATCACTTTTCTCCCCCATACCAACCCCGTCGACATCACATTTCTCCCCCATACCAACCCCGTCGACATAACATTTCTCCCCCAAACCAACCCCGCCGACATCACATTTCTCCCCCATACCAACCCCGTCGACATAACATTTCTCCCCCAAACCAACCCTGCCGACATAACATTTCTCCCCCAAACCAACCCCGCCGACATCACATTTCTCCCCCATACCAACCCCGTCGACATAACATTTCTCCCCCAAACCAACCCCGCCGACATCACATTTCTCCCCCATACCAACCCCGCCGACATAACATTTCTCCCCCAAACCAACCCCGTCGACATCACATTTCTCCCCCATACCAACCCCGCCGACATAACATTTCTCCCCCAAACCAACCCCGCCGACATAACATTTCTCCCCCAAACCAACCCCGCCGACATAACATTTCTCCCCCAAACCAACCCTGCCGACATAACATTTCTCCCCCAAACCAACCCCGCCGACATAACATTTCTCCCCCAAACCAACCCCGCCGACATAACATTTCTCCCCCATACCAACCCCGTCGACATCACATTTCTCCCCCATACCAACCCCGCCGACATAACATTTCTCCCCCATACCAACCCCGCCGACATAACATTTCTCCCCCATACCAACCCCGCCGACATAACATTTCTCCCCCATACCAACCCCGTCGACATAACATTTCTCCCCCATACCAACCCCGCCGACATAACATTTCTCCCCCATACCAACCCCGTCGACATCACATTTCTCCCCCATACCAACCCCGCCGACATAACATTTCTCCCCCATACCAACCCCGCCGACATAACATTTCTCCCCCATACCAACCCCGCCGACATAACATTTCTCCCCCAAACCAACCCCGTCGACATCACATTTCTCCCCCATACCAACCCCGCCGACATAACATTTCTCCCCCAAACCAACCCTGCCGACATAACATTTCTCCCCCAAACCAACCCCGCCGACATAACATTTCTCCCCCAAACCAACCCTGCCGACATAACATTTCTCCCCCAAACCAACCCCGCCCGACATAACATTTCTCCCCCAAACCAACCCCGCCGACATAACATTTCTCCCCCATACCAACCCCGCCGACATAACATTTCTCCCCCATACCAACCCCGTCGACATAACATTTCTCCCCCAAACCAACCCTGCCGACATAACATTTCTCCCCCAAACCAACCCCGCCGACATAACATTTCTCCCCCAAACCAACCCCGCCGACATAACATTTCTCCCCCATACCAACCCCGCCGACATAACATTTCTCCCCCATACCAACCCCGTCGACATCACATTTCTCCCCCATACCAACCCCGCCGACATAACATTTCTCCCCCATACCAACCCCGCCGACATAACATTTCTCCCCCATACCAACCCCGCCGACATAACATTTCTCCCCCATACCAACCCCGTCGACATAACATTTCTCCCCCATACCAACCCCGCCGACATAACATTTCTCCCCCATACCAACCCCGTCGACATCACATTTCTCCCCCATACCAACCCCGCCGACATAACATTTCTCCCCCATACCAACCCCGCCGACATAACATTTCTCCCCCATACCAACCCCGCCGACATAACATTTCTCACCCAAACCAACCCCGCCGACATAACATTTCTCCCCCAAACCAACCCCGCCGACATAACATTTCTCCCCCAAACCAACCCCGCCGACATAACATTTCTCCCCCAAACCAACCCCGCCGACATAACATTTCTCCCCCAAACCAACCCCGCCGACATAACATTTCTCCCCCAAACCAACCCCGCCGACATAACATTTCTCCTCCATACCAACCCCGCCGACATAACATTTCTCCCCCAAACCAACCCCGTCGACATCACATTTCTCCCCCAAACCAACCCCGCCGACATAACATTTCTCCCCCAAACCAACCCCGTCGACATCACATTTCTCCCCCATACCAACCCCGTCGACATCACATTTCTCCCCCATACCAACCCCTTCGACATAACATTTCTCCCCCATACCAACCCCTTCGACATAACATTTCTCCCCCATACCAACCCCGTCGACATAACATTTCTCCCCCATACCAACCCCGTCGACATCACATTTCTCCCCCATACCAACCCCTTCGACATCACATTTCTCCCCCATACCAACCCCGCCGACATAACATTTCTCCCCCAAACCAACCCCGTCGACATCACATTTCTCCCCCAAACCAACCCCGTCGACATCACATTTCTCCCCCAAACCAACCCTGCCGACATCACATTTCTCCCCCAAACCAACCCCGTCGACATCACATTTCTCCCCCAAACCAACCCTGCCGACATAACATTTCTCCCCCAAACCAACCCCGCCGACATAACATTTCTCCCCCAAACCAACCCCGCCGACATCATCCCCCCTCCCCCAAACCAACCCTGCCGACACCATTCTTTTTCAAGTTATTTCCGACTCGGTCGTTACCTTGACGATAGTCAACCAGCCTTGGCCACCAGTGAGCTGAATAAGTTCGGACAACTCGGTTGTAAATTTCGTTTGGTAAGGCTTTATTAGAGTAGTGTAACCAATGTATGTCTGGTCGTTAGGTATTATGTATACTAATTATATCACGCTTAGAAGAGAACTTTTACATAAAAATTAAAGAAATAAGACCATGGCTACAATCCGTCTAGCTCCAGGGTTCTCCCTTCAGATAATGTTTACAGATTGTGTTAGTTGATCGCCTGCACGTCGACTGGTAATACGGTATAATTACGCACGCGCAAATAAAATTACGTAATAAAAGACATCGTTATCAGGCTGATGTCAGGGCAAATTTTAGTGACTACGGTTTTTTTCAATTAGGGTACGCTTCACGTGTTGGAATTTCATGCTTATTTATTTGTTTTTGTGTTTGTTATTTCTTCGACAAATATACATAATTTGAGTCAAGTATCAATTAAGCAGATGGCTAGTATATGCGTCACGAACAGAAAAAACGTAAATCATCAGATAACTCATAGTCGCCCCTCCCTTACCGTTATCCTCCTTAGATGGATGTCATTGTAACCTGTGCATCCTACCGGATATAGCTTAAACTGTTAAATAGTACCCTTACTATAATATACATATAACATACAGTACACTTACTACATAACATACAGTACACTTACTACATAACATACAGTACACTTACTATATAACATACGGTACACTTACTATATACCATACAGTACACTTACTATATAACATACAGTACACTTACTATATAACATACAGTACACTTATTATATAACATACAGTACACTTACTATATAACATAGGGTACACTTACTATATAACATACAGTACACTTACTATATAACATAGGGTACACTTACTATATAACATACAGTACACTTACTACATAACATACAGTACACTTACTATATAACATACAGTACACTTACTATATAACATACGGTACACTTACTATAACATACGGTACACTTACTATATAACATACAGTACACTTACTATATAACATACAGTACACTTACTATATAACATACAGTACACTTACTATATAACATACAGTACACTTATTATATACCATACAGTACACTTACTATATAACATACAGTACACTTATTATATAACATACAGTACACTAACTACATAACATAAAGTACACTTACTATATACCATACAGTACACTTACTATATAACATACAGTACACTAACTACATAACATAAAGTACACTTACTATATACCATACAGTACACTTACTATATAACATACAGTACACTTACTATATAACATAGGGTACACTTACTATATAACATACAGTACACTTACTACATAACATACAGTACACTTACTATATCACATACAGTACACTTATTATATAACATACAGTACACTTACTATATAAAATACAGTACACTTACTATATAACATACAGTACACTTATTATATAAAATACAGTACACTTACTATATAACATACAGTACACTTACTATAACATACAGTGCCCTTACTATATAACATACAGAACATTTACTACATAACATACGGTACACTTACTACATAACATACAGAACATTTACTACATAACATATGGTACACTTACTACATAACATACAGTACACTTACTATATAACATACAGTACACTTACTATATAACATACAGTACATTTACTATATAGCATACAGTACACTTACTATATAACATACAGTACACTTACTATATAACATACAGTACACTATAACATACAGTACACTTACTATATAACATACAGTACACATCACTACATAACATACAGTACACTTACTATATAACATACAGTACACTTACTATATAACATACAGTACACTTACTATATAACATACAGTACACTTACTATATAACATACAGTACACTTACTATATAACATACAGTACACTTACTATATAACATACAGTACACTTACTATATAACATACAGTACACTTACTATATAACATACAGTACACTTACTATATAACATACAGTACACTTACTATATAACATACAGTACACTTACTATATAACATACAGTACACTTACTATATAACATACAGTACACTTACTATATAACATACAGTACACTTACTATATAACATACAGTACACTTACTACATAACATACAGTACACTTACTATATAACATACAGTACACTTACTATATAACATACAGTACACTTACTATATAACATACAGTACACTTACTATATAACATACAGTACACTTACTACATAACATACAGTACACTTACTATATAACATACAGTACACTTACTATATAACATACAGTACACTTACTATATACCATACAGTACACTATAACATACAGTACACTTACTATATCATACATACACTATACACTACACTTACTATATAACATACAGTACACATTACTATATAACAGACATACATACAGTACACTTACTAATACATACAGTACACTATAACATACAGTACACTTACTATATAACATACAGTACACTTACTATATAACATACAGTACACTTACTATATAACATACAGTACACTTATTATATAACATACAGTACACTTACTATATAACATACAGTACACTATAACATACAGTACACTATAACATACAGTACACTTACTATATAACATACAGTTACTAATAACATACAGTACACTTATTATATACATACAGTACACTTACTACATAACATACAGTACACTTACTATATAACATACAGTACACTATAACATACAGTACACTTACTATATAACATACAGTACACTTACTATATAACATACAGTACACTTACTATATAACATACAGTACACTTACTATATAACATACAGTACACTTACTATATAACATACAGTACACTTACTATATAACATACAGTACACTTACTATAACATACAGTACACTTACTATATAACATACAGTACACTTATTATATAACATACAGTACACTTACTACATAACATACAGTACACTTACTATATAACATACAGTACACTTACTATATAACATACAGTACACTTACTATATAACATACAGTACACTTACTATATAACATACAGTACACTTACTATATAACATACAGTACACTTACTATATAACATACAGTACACTATAACATACAGTACACTTACTATATAACATACAGTACACTTTAACATACAGTACACTTACTATATAACATACAGTACACTTACTATATAACATACAGTACACTTACATAACATACAGTACACTTACTATATAACATACAGTACCTATAAACTAAGACACTTACTAATACAACATACACTTATATATACATACAGTACAAGTACTACTAACTACAGTACACTTACTATAACTACAGTAACACTTCTATATAACATACAGTACATTACTATATAAATACCAGCACATCACTACATAAACATACCGTACACTTACTATTAACATACAGTACACTTACTACCATAACATACAGTACACTACTATATAACATACAGTTACACTTATTATATAAAATACGTACACTTACTATAAACAAACAGTACACTAAACATACAGCTTACATTATTATATAACATACATTACACTTACTATATACAATACAGTTACACTTACATATATAACATACAGTACCCTTAATATAAACATACAGTACCACTTACTATATAACAACGGTCACTTACTATAACCAACAGTACACTTATATATAACATACAGTACCTTACTATATAACATACAGCTACACTTACTATTATAACATACAGTACCTTACTCTAACATTACAGTACACTATAACATACACATACAGTACACTTACTATATAACATACAGTACACTTACTATATAACATACAGTACACTTACTATAGCATACAGTACACTTACTACATAACATACAGTACACTTACTATATAACATACAGTACACTTACTATATAACATACAGTACACTTACTATAACATACAGTACACTTACTATATAACATACAGTACACTTACTATATAACATACAGTACACTTACTATAACATACAGTACACTTACTATATAACATACAGTTCACTTACATGTATTATATGACATACAGCCCCCCTCCCCAATCTATATTTTTCATTGTTTTTATGATATATAACATGCATTTTCTGTAAAACAAGTAAGATCCGTTGAAATCATGACTGGGTGTTTTCCCGTTCCAGAAATGACATTGTAACCTGAATTCCATTCAGTAAATCAGATGATTCGAAAGGATTCGCCCCAATTATCGTGAATATGCGTTCATTGACGTCAGATTGATGTCGGATTTTATCATTTTTCATGAACAGCGTCATTTTAACCGATAGCAGTATCGATTCACTTAATTGAAAAACTCGGTCGAGGTCGTTCAAAATTCCACGCATATTATGTGTAATGATTCTAATTTAATACCTTATTTAAAAGACGTTAACACTATAATTCAAAATTCAAAAGTGATTAAACACCTTGGGTGTTTAATAGAATAAGATCCTTTTTCTGACGTGGGCATGATAGACCGTAAGTCTTTGCACGTGCATTTGAAAAAAAAAATCCAATGGTGAAATTCAACATTCCACGTCAGATCCTCAAATCATGCAAATTCCAGGACGAAGGGTAAGGGGGTGCATGGACTCGTATATTCTATGTCATTAGAGTGGCCGGGTGGCAAAGTAGTGATGTCTTTCAACCAGGCGGTCGGAGTTCCATTCCCCGATCCGTTGTGCAAGGTATGAGGTCACCTGCCCGACCGCACGTGGGGGTTTTCCAGGTACTCTTATTTCCTCCCACACTAAAACCTTTCGCGCGGATCCATCCGGGCCAACAAACGTGATTAATATAGGTTCATATAACTTATTTCACAATTATTGGTAAATAAATAAAGTTTTTTTTTAAGCACGTCCCTGACGGAGAGAATTTATATAGGCTTGGCCTGTTATTTAATCCTTTTGACTAATACCATCAAATGTCAATAAAAAATTGTTGAAATGAAAAACGTCCCTGACGCATTTACTAGCTTCCTATATATATGGTACATGTACGTTGGTATTTTGGACTGTTGCTTTGAACATGAAGAACAAATCTTTATCTTTTAAAATGATTATCTAACTTATTTCTAAGCCAATAGAATTTACTGCTCATACTAAATGTTCTGAAGTTCACTCCAACTTGATACTGTTACGATTGATTTTTTCTGAGCATATTAATTAATCGTTTGGGATATTTTTTGTCCTCTTCTACTGTAGTGATCCATGTCATCTAACCATAGTAAGATATTCATTCATTATCCTAAATTTTACATTAAATTTTATACAATGCAGTGATTAACAAATTCTCAAACATTATCTTTGTACATATGGTAAATACAGTGATTCACATATTCCTAAACCATTATTTTTACATAAAAAGGTACATGTAAGTACATTGAAATTGCGCATTTCGATTAGAGTTAACAAAAACGAGTATTACAATGTAACAACATACTTGCTTTGGTATACACAGGACAATTATGTTCATGAGAATTATGTAGTAATAATAAATAAACAATAATAATATACAATGTTCACAATAAAAAATAGCATCATTGTACACATATCTATATAAAGCATTTTATTCTATATGCTATAGTCTTGATATTTTGGACAGCTAATAGAGTTGACAACATATTCAATAATTTCAATATATTTTCTATAAATGTATTAACTTGTTTAAAGAAAAAATATTGCAAAATGAAGCATTCCTTCCATATTCAAGAACAAAGTATATCATCACTAATGGCATCTCCGCTAGCCAAGGTTTCTCATTACGTACTACACTCCACGAACGTAATCAGAAACATTAGCCTGCGAAGATGCACTAATGGATACTGAAAAATGTAATTATTATTAAATACATATTTGACGGACTTCATATGTTAACATGTTTGTTAACCATATTTTATTTGTGTCTTTTTGAGTATAATATAATATCCAACTTATATATATCAGACAGAGGGAAGCTAAACACTTTTCTGAATCCAACTGCCTGTACTATCATGTCTGTGCATAGATATGGATATCACATTGTCGATATATATGTTCCATAGATATGGATATCACATTGTCGATATATATGTTCCATAGATATGGATATCACATTGTCGACATATATGTTCCATAGATATGGATATCACATTGTCGATATATATGTTCCATAGATATGGATATCACATTGTCGATATATATGTTCCATAGATATGATATCACATTGTCGATATATATATGTTCCATAGATATCGATATCACATTGTCGATATATATATATGTTCCATAGATATCGATATCACATTGTCGATATATATATATGTTCCATAGATATGGATATCACATTGTCGATATTTATATATGTTCCATAGATATCGATATCACATTGTCGATATATATATGTTCCATAGATATGGATATCACATTGTCGATATATATATATATGTTCGCTAGATATGGATATCACATTGTCGATATATATGTTCCATAGATATGGATATCACATTGTCGATATATATGTTCCATAGATATGGATATCACATTGTCGATATATATATATGTTCCATAGATATGGATATCACATTGTCGATATATATGTTCCATAGATATGATATCACATTGTCGATATATATGTTCCATAGATATGATATCACGTTGTCGATATATATGTTCCATAGATATGATATCACATTGTCGATATATATATATGTTCCATAGATATGGATATCACATTGTCGATATATATGTTCCATAGATATGATATCACATTGTCGATATATATGTTCCATAGATATGGATATCACATTGTCGATATATATGTTCCATAGATATGGATATCACATTGTCGATATATATGTTCCATAGATATGGATATCACATTGTCGATATATATGTTCCATAGATATGGATATCACATTGTCGATATATATGTTCCATAGATATGGATATCACATTGTCGATATATATGTTCCATAGATATGGATATCACATTGTCGATATATATGTTCCATAGATATGGATATCACATTGTCGATATATATGTTCCATAGATATGGATATCACATTGTCGATATATATGTTCCATAGATATGGATATCACATTGTCGATATATATATGTTCCATAGATATGGATATCACATTGTCGATATATATATGTTCCATAGATATGATATCACATTGTCGATATATATGTTCCATAGATATGGATATCACATTGTCGATATATATATGTTCCATAGATATGGATATCACATTGTCGATATATATGTTCCATAGATATGGATATCACATTGTCGATATATATGTTCCATAGATATGGATATCACATTGTCGATATATATGTTCCATAGATATGATATCACATTGTCGATATATATGTTCCATAGATATGATATCACATTGTCGATATATATGTTCCATAGATATGATATCACATTGTCGATATATATATGTTCCATAGATATGGATATCACATTGTCGATATATATGTTCCATAGATATGGATATCACATTGTCGATATATATGTTCCATAGATATGGATATCACATTGTCGATATATATGTTCCATAGATATGGATATCACATTGTCGATATATATGTTCCATAGATATGGATATCACATTGTCGATATATATGTTCCATAGATATGATATCACATTGTCGATATATATGTTCCATAGATATGATATCACATTGTCGATATATATATGTTCCATAGATATGGATATCACATTGTCGATATATATGTTCCATAGATATGGATATCACATTGTCGATATATATGTTCCATAGATATGGATATCACATTGTCGATATATATGTTCCATAGATATGGATATCACATTGTCGATATATATGTTCCATAGATATGGATATCACATTGTCGATATATATGTTCCATAGATATGGATATCACATTGTCGATATATATGTTCCATAGATATGGATATCACATTGTCGATATATATGTTCCATAGATATGGATATCACATTGTCGATATATATGTTCCATAGATATGGATATCACATTGTCGATATATATGTTCCATAGATATGATATCACATTGTCGATATATATGTTCCATAGATATGATATCACATTGTCGATATATATGTTCCATAGATATGGATATCACATTGTCGATATATATGTTCCATAGATATGGATATCACATTGTCGATATATATGTTCCATAGATATGGATATCACATTGTCGATATATATGTTCCATAGATATGGATATCACATTGTCGATATATATGTTCCATAGATATGGATATCACATTGTCGATATATATATGTTCCATAGATATGGATATCACATTGTCGATATATATGTTCCATAGATATGGATATCACATTGTCGATATATATGTTCCATAGATATGGATATCACATTGTCGATATATATATGTTCCATAGATATGGATATCACATTGTCGATATATATGTTCCATAGATATGGATATCACATTGTCGATATATATATGTTCCATAGATATGGATATCACATTGACGATATATATGTTCCATAGATATGGATATCACATTGTCGATATATATGTTCCATAGATATGGATATCACATTGTCGATATATATATATATATATATATATATGTT
Organism: Pecten maximus; assembly: GCF_902652985.1. NCBI lineage: Eukaryota > Metazoa > Mollusca > Bivalvia > Pectinida > Pectinidae > Pecten > Pecten maximus. The sequence goes on along the minus strand of NC_047021.1, from coordinate 22,765,145 downwards.
CCATAGATATGATATCACATTGTCGATATATATGTTCCATAGATATGGATATCACATTGTCGATATATATGTTCCATAGATATGGATATCACATTGTCGATATATATATATATGTTCCATAGATATGATATCACATTGTCGATATATATATATATATGTTCCATAGATATGGATATCACATTGTCGATATATATGTTCCATAGATATGGATATCACATTGTCGATATATATGTTCCATAGATATGGATATCACATTGTCGATATATATGTTCCATAGATATGATATCACATTGTCGATATATATGTTCCATAGATATGGATATCACATTGTCGATATTTAAGCATTGAACGGCTTTCAGTTGGCATTCATAGTCAATATGAATGCCAACTGGACAGAGGCAAATTCAACATGAAGCGCGCCGTTCAATGCTTATATTTACCATCTGCGATTTTATATTTGTCGTGCGATTTTTTTTTTTGAAATTTTCAAATTCAAATTTCAGTTGGCAGTTCATAAGCTGGTGAACTCGCAACTGAATTGGTAGGGTTATATAGTTGCAGTGCCATACAATGGTATATATATATATGTTCCATAGATAAGGATATCACATTGTCGATATATATGTTCCATATATATGGATATCACATTGTCGTAATATATATGTTCCATAGATATGGATATCACATTGTCGATGTATATGTTCCATAGATATGGATATCACATTGTCGATATATATGTTCCATAGATATGGATATCACATTGTCGATATTTAAGCATTGAACGGCTTTCAGTTGGCATTCATATTGACTATGAATGCCAACTGAAAGCCGTTCAATGCTTATATTTACCATCTGCGATTTTTTATTTGTCGTGCGATTTTTTTTTTTTTTAATTTTCAAATTCAAATTTCAGTTGGCAGTTCATAAGCTGGTGAACTCGCAACTGAATTGGTAGGGTTATATAGTGGCACGGCCATACAATGGTAAATATATATATATGTTTCATAGATATGGATATCACATTGTCGATATATATGTTCCATATATATGGATATCACATTGTCGATATATATATGTTCCATAGATATGATATCACATTGTCGATATATATGTTCCATAGATATGATATCACATTGTCGATATATATGTTCCATAGATATGGATATCACATTGTCGATATATATGTTCCATAGATATGATATCACATTGTCGATATATATGTTCCATAGATATGGATATCACATTGTCGATATATATATGTTCCATAGATATGGATATCACATTGTCGATATATATATATATATGTTCCATAGATATGGATATCACATTGTCGATATATATGTTCCATAGATATGGATATCATATTGTCGATATATATGTTCCATAGATATGATATCACATTGTCGATATATATGTTCCATAGATATGACATCACATTGTCGATATATATGTTCCATAGATATGGATATCACATTGTCGATATATATTATGTTCCATAGATATGATATCACATTGTCGATATATATGTTCCATGCTTTGAAATAAATCAGTCGCATATAACGTACTAGAGTGTTTTATGTAATGGGCCTAAATATATACATTAACTGGGCATTTATGAAGATGTTCTTTTGATCCTTATAACTGAACGGCGTGTATAGCCATAGAGCCAGCTATAGGTATATAAACTGTGTACTTTTGTATTGTTTGAAGTTGATCAATGTAGATGCAAATATAAAATTACACATTATGTAATAAACATAGGGACTTGACGCGAAAGACTAGAATTAACCAGAAATTAACTAATGCTGTGGTTGCGTCTCCCCTGTTAGTAAAATTTTAAATACTCCACTGATTCATATGAAACTGATACAGTTCTTACATATTATAATACTGATAAATTATGTAGTTTTGGATATTTTACAGCTCGTATGATATAGACAATACAATCACATGTTGGTATCATAAACAATGATTCCTCCCTATGTGCATCCGGGTACCTGTTATCCTCTCAGTAATATAACATACATACGGGGATTTCTGACGTCATACCATACCGCGTGGGGAGGTAGCCATTATTCTCGAATTTAGGTATAATCCGGTGCAATGGAAATTGTTAATTATCGCTAATTTACAATCGATATTGCAATATTGATATTGTTGCATGTATGTTAAATGATTCATATTTATTATTTGCAGGTTAAACATTCGTGACACGATGGAATATCCCGAGAACGTGGCTTTGCGGCGACCGTTCGATCCTGCGGCACATGAACTGGATCCTAGTTTCCGACTTACAAAATTTGCTGACCTAAAGGGATGAGGGTGTAAAGTCCCTCAAGAAGCCCTAGAGCGGCTTCTCGAGGGACTACAACAGGACAGCAATGCCCAGGTCGCGGACCAGTCGCAATTTCAATATCTTGCGGCCGCCCCACGAATAGGTATATTTAATTTTTAATAGAATAAAATAATTATTCGGAAACGAAACGGACAACAGGTTGTTTCGTTTCCGACAAACGTAAACATGCTGTGTTTTAATTCATTGCCCTATCTAAGTGCTGATTTTACTTAACATATTAGAATTATGCATTCTTTTTATAAATAGCCCAATTGTAAGCGTAAACGCGGAATTTAAATGCCACTACTATGACAAAATGTACTTCCCCTATCGAGTCTCTAAAATTCAAAATGGCGTCTGTTATTGGTGTGGCCGAGTGTAAACTATGACACGTGACTCCGGAAACTGATGATAAACCCGGCTGTAAAGCGCGGGAAATATTACGTTGAGATTAAATAAAGACTAAATTCAAAATAAATTATATTTGCAATGAAATAATTAGAAAATATCACTTTCATTGATGATGTAATAATTTAAATATGGATGATAGTGGGAAAATAACAACCTGTCATTCATAAGTTTAATATATTTTATTTAAGTATAGGAACTAGATCTAGTAGTTTTATACTGATTTTTTTTAACACAGACGTTATTTTGAGTTCTATATATTTAATTAATAAAGCCCATTTAGGGTATTACTATTCCACTTACGATAAGACAAGAAAAGACATTAATTTCAGCGATTTAGTATAAAGTCGGAAGATCATATTTATTGTTGATCATAAAGATAAAGGCAAATTTGGAAAAGACTGCTCTTAGTCCTGTATTATGCCTTTTCTGATTTCCAATATAACACGAATACCCAAAATATAGTCGGCAACACACTATAATCGTAATCAAATGATTTTCCTTTTTTGTTAGCCCAGTCTATTTAACTTGCAAAACGGTATGCAAAACGACCACATTTCCAATGCATTTTATATTTGCCAAAAAGAAATTAAAAAATCCCAATTGTATCCATAGATTAAAACTTCTGAAAAAAACTGAGAAAAATTAAATGGCAAAATTGGTGTGTGCCATCCTGTATGTGTACAGCTAGAATTTACAGAGCATTATAAAACTGTTATGTGTGGCACTCATGAAACAATTATCAAAAGGTAAACTTTTAATGTAATTTACATCAAAATTTTCTCAATTCAGTTAAGGTAAACGTTTCATGTAATTTACATCAAAATTTTCTCAATTCAGTTAACTTGATTTTCCCCAAAATACCCAGGAACCCCCCCGACCCACCCACTTTCCAAAAAAAAGTAACCACTTCATTTCAATGATAACTTTAACACCATTCACACATGGCAAATATGCAAAATGCTTGAAAAGGGAAGAACTGATTTGTATAACACTACAGACCTCATTAGTACTGTGAACCAAGTGCTCTTTAATCATTAGAAATTAGTGATATGAAAGGATTCATGTTTTCACTCTGTTACTTTACTCAGTGGCCTGAAATGTGTGTTGAATTTGTTTATTCCAGGCATTGGGATGGATGCCTCTGTCACACCACTGCGACATGGAGGACTTTCTCTTGTCCAGACAACAGATTTCTTTTATCCTCTTGTTGATGACCCATATATGCAGGTGATTACACTAACTGTAACTCTCTGATTTTATAAACATGTTAACTAGAAAAAAAATGTCACAACTGGATTGCCCAGCCCCTTTACAAAGTTTACACCCTTGAGTTTGAAGGCTTTCATGCAGATATTTGATCTATGCATGTTAGAGAAACTGCATATGATACTCCAATTTATCTGCAAATAAACCTCCGACCACAAATGAGCCCCCTTGAATTTTGCTGAATCGTCAGTTTTAATTTATGATAGTAATTATAAGCTAAAAGTGGTTCACAAATATGCTTTCACCAAACTTTTATACTGAAATATTGCATTAGGAAAATGAAATGGGGCTTATTTGACGATAAATACAGTATTTTAGAAACTATGACACAAAGACATATTCTGTGTTAAACTTTTGATCTATATGCCTACAATTATATTTGGCAATACAATGTATAAGTTATAAATGAAATTATTAATTACTTTTAAAGGGTTTTATACCAGCCACTATTTCAGACTAAACAGCCTTTTGGCCTTTCAGTGGATGGGATAGAATTAATAACATGAATTGAAGCAGTAAGCTTGTCATTAATATCCAACTACCTGAACAGAATTATAAGATTATAACATATATGTATTGACCAAGAAAAATATTATTTTACAGGGCAAGATTGCTTGTGCTAATGTACTGAGTGATTTGTATGCAATGGGAGTTACAGACTGTGACAACATGCTGATGTTACTAGCGGTCAGCAACAAAATGACAGAAAAAGAGCGTGATGTTGTCATTCCAATGATGATGAGAGGATTTAAGGTTGGTTGGGTAAAAATATAGAGTGTAAAGGCAAATGTGAACATAAAGCTTAGGAATAAAATATCCTTTTCTCAATCACTGTTATTATCTCCCCTGCTGCTGTTGTATTCTGAACAAGGCGAGAGGTGGATAAATCATTTCTGGTCCGATAATGACTACATCTGAGTCGCAGGCACAGACAAGTCTTGAATCAAATTGTATTGACATAGACAAGTCAATCATGACTATTTGTAAATTTAAGTACTTATTACAGTGTGTTTATTGTACTAAATGTTACCACATCAGCCAGGCGATACCATTGCATGTGTTTTTTACCGGTGCCTGGGAGCACACATATATGCATGTGCAAAGGTAGTTTCACAGTGTCGTAGATGAGTTATAATAGGTTAAGTACCTCCTTCGCTATCTTGTACAATATATACGAGTATGTGAAGTGACATTTTAATTTAACTTTGTGACTTGTTAATCGATCACAACTGATCGCCAGCAGTGTCTAATCTGAAATGCTGGACTGTAACCACAACTTGACTTCTAAAAGGTGACTAATTGACACGTACATTTAACGATTGAGTTTTTTCTATATTCAACAAGCATTTTTTTACAATGGTCTGTCAGACATTGTAATACTGATACAAGTTCTTTGAGGTGATTTATTACCAGGGTTATTAAATTTCCTATTATTCCTTCATTTCACCTTCTCCAAGTTTTCGTGTCCTGGTTGCTAAATATGGAAATTACATGGAGGTAACTGTCGTAGATCGGTTTGCCATTGTCTCCTTTGTGGACATATTTAAGTCTGTATGTAACATCGTTTGACACACAACAGTGACCATAATGCCACGAGAGCCACCAGCATGTTTGGTTACTTGCAATGTTTATGCTGTTGTGACATAAACAGGAAGTAAGTGTTACAACTCGAGCCTTGTTTTGACTTTTATACACTGGCTATTTTTAGGCGCAACAACGATTGTGAAACTGGCCTGTTGTAACTTGTTCAAGCAAAACCATGTGACAAGCTTATGACAAGTATTATGTTGTAGCCCATACTTGCACTTGAAACGTTCCATTTATTGAATTGTATGGTCATTATATGTATATTAATTTTCTTAACAAATTAAAAATTGATTTGTGATGCCTGATGTTCAAAGGGGCATTACTCCATGTTACTACAGTTATATGAACAGTTGTGCACCAATGATGTTGCATATATTTGTTACAGTATCAAAATGTTGGAAATGATCTGACTTATCACAAAGCAAACTATATAATAGTGTGTTGTAGTGATGTTAGTTGATTTGTTGATGATGTACCTGGTAAGTGGTCCATACGACATTGAGATCTACATAGTCATATGACCAGAAGAAGTGTAATAGGAACCTTGATTGCTTTGCAGTGTCTGCAACTATAATCTGTGAAAATGTAGTATGTTCTAGAAATACTGTGAAAGTATCTGTTATATCACTGGAGGGTACAAAAAAGGAGATTTCATTTTTTTTTCGTCCTGTTTAACTGGGTTTACAAAACAACCCAAATACCAATTCCAAATTGTGTCCATAGGAACCTTTAAAAAAAAAAACAGAAAATATAATGGCAAATATTACACAAAACAGATAGGAAAGTCAAGGGTAAAAAATTGGCGTGCGTCATGATCTAAAGCTGGAACTTATACTACATTATAAAACTATTTAGCATAACACTCACGAAACAATTATTAGCATGTAATTTTTAAACATAATTTACACAAAAATTTTCCCAATTTGGTCAATTGGACCCAAAATACCCAGGAAAACAACTTTATTGTTTTGCCATGATTTCTGAAATATGGAGGTGAGTAATGCAGACCCTCTAAATCTCTTATTAATAATTATAATGTCAAATCATCTTCTCTGTTTGTGGTACATTGTAGGTACACGCGAGACAGTTTCCAAAAAGGAATTTTAAGTGCCTGTTACAAACATCATTGTCTTGTAATGGGACAAAGATTACTTCATTATGTTCATACTTGAATGCTTTTACTTCGCCAAGGTTTCAAAACCAGGCATTTTTACATCAGAGGGAAATTACATGTTTATTCTTGCTTTCGATAAAATAAGTAACTAGTGTTCATGCCACATCAATTGACATTAAAATTGTAGGATTTAGCAGAGGAGGCTGGTAGTGGAGTAACTGGTGGCCAAACAGTGCTGAACCCATGGTGTACCATTGGTGGGGTAGCAACCTCTGTCTGCCAACCCAACGAGTTCATCACGTCTGTATAGTTAAATCATGGACTGTGTAAATTAGGAATGGTTATAATAACTTAATAGAGAACCAGCTGTGATAAAAGTCAAAATTTGGTTTGAGTTTGATTGAGACAATTATTTCAGAGAAGTGTAAAACAACCTATCAGTGTAATGCTGAATTTCACTAATTGTTAACTAATTGTTTCACTGAAATGATCGATTTCTTTATTATTAGAAATTAATTTTTCCATAAAATTACTAAAAATCAGTCTCACTTTCTCCTTTTCTCTAAAAGATAAAAATGTCAGGATATAACGGATCATAAAACACCTGTTAAAAGTTTAAAAGACTATAATAGTTTAAAGAATAAACTGCTCATTGCTTGCTTTTGCTCGGAGATCAATATATAGATACATAGATATATTGTGAGTTGAATCTGGTCGTACCTTAAAACAAATATGTACAGTTGACCTTTTATGACCTTAATGTGACAGGCCAGACAATGCTTTAGTGGGTGATGTCTTAGTGCTAACCAAACCACTAGGAACACAGGTGGCCGTAAATGCTTATCAGTGGCTGGACCAGCCAGAGAGGTGGAACCGTGTCAAACTGGTGGTGACGGAGGATGATGTGAGAAAGGCTTATCAACGGGCTATGTTCAGTATGGCCAGACTTAACCGTACAGGTACAAGTAAACTTATACATACTATGGTCAGACTTGGCCATACAGATGTATGTAAACCTACATTAATTAAGTATGGCCAGATTTGATCTCTCAGGTACATGTAAACCTACATTTAGTGTGGCTAGACTGAACCATTCAGGTGTACATGTAAACCTACATTTAGTGTGGCTAGACTGAACCATTCAGGTGTACATGTAAACCTACATTTAGTGTGGCCAGACTCAACCATTCAGGTACATGAAAACTTACATTTAGTGTGAAAGTCTATGATTAGCGTAATTGTCATGTTCAATATAGAGTCCTCTGTTTAAGGAATGCCTTCTGTTCCGTAGAACCTTTATTAATACCGATAGGCACAACTAGGACCTATTATAAGACCTAGGAACTTAGTGATATATTCTGACTACATCTTTTAACTTACAAACACTTCTGTTTTGCAGCTGCACGTTTGATGGCCAAATATAATGCCCATGGTGCTACAGATGTAACAGGATTTGGTCTGCTTGGTCATGCAAAGAACCTTGCAAAAGTACAGAAGAATGAAGTCAGCTTTGTCATACACAATTTGCCCATCATTGCTAAAATGGCTGCTATTAGCAAAGCCTGTGGAAATATGTTCGGTCTACTACAAGGTCTCTCTGCAGAAACATCTGGTAGGTCTTACAGTATATGTTAATCAAATATGGGTTTTAAAGTAATTGTGAAACAATTTTTTTTGGAAAGTATGATTCAATTTTTAGTCAACCATCATCAGATGTGCTTCAATAACACAGTTACACACAAGCAAGCGATTTTGAACAAAAGAATAAATATGACCTGTGGCCTGGAACATATGCTATTTATAAATAAATATTACAATGACTCATCGGAAAGACATTATACAAAGGAGAACTACAAAATCAGTTGACGAAGGCGTGAAAAATGCATGGAAATGGAGTTGGTTGGAAAAAGAAGTACGGTTTTGGGAATTTGTTGTCGCCGTGCATCTACCTAATCGAGGCTCCCAGAAGAGCATATTGCCGAATTTGTAAAAAAAAATTAATTAAGCCAACAGAGGTTATTAAACCTTAAACTGATAATTTGAAAAAAGTGCACTGTGTGTGACAATTAAGCTGTGTTTTGTGATGTACATGTACTCGTTTTGATCAATAATATTATTTCATAATTTTGTCTTGTTAATGTTATAATTTCATGCCTTGAATTTTTATATTAACTAAAACTGTAAAACGTGACAAGGGGGAGGACACCTCCGTCTCAAACTCGCACTCCAGCTTCAGGGCTTAAATGCATTTCAGACTTTTTCAGAATTTTTTTCTCTCATGCCTGATTGATATTTATGTATTAAATCAAAATAAATCCTGACTATTTTGCTTTATGATATTACAGGTGGTCTATTGATGGCATTACCAAGAGAGCAGGCTGCAGCATTCTGTAAGGACATCGAGAAACAGGAAGGATACCAGTCCTGGATTATAGGAATCGTAGAAAAGGGCAATCGTACAGCTAGGATAATTGACAAACCACGAGTGATAGAAGTACCAGCCAAAGATCGGGATGGAGAATTGTGGTAGCATTAGGGATTGGGAAAAAAAAAGACTTTAATTTAGATCTCCTCCAAATCTTTTAGGAAGGAAATTACTGCAATTTTGACATTTGTCAACTGAAGGACATTCCAAGTTGTTAAAATTTTCTTCCATTTTGTTATTGCCTCATCTACAAGGTTTTTAATGAAAAGTTATTGATAAATCCTTTCATTTGAAACTGGTTTTAAGATCATGTTCAAGTGATTTTCAAGAGTTCAGACATTCATCACATGCGGAAGTGACTTAGGTTAGAATCTTTTGCAAAAAAGTATGGATAAAATTTAGCATCAGTGTAGAGAAGTTTGAATATTGGCTAGATTTGATCAATTAGATGCATCGTTGTTCTTGTCTTTTGCTATGTATATTACCATTGCTTCTTTTCAAGGAACACTGCTAACTTGTGACCTGCTAGTTTACATGTATGAAGCTGCCCTGAAGAACCATAGTATTTTGGGTTGGGGCAGCTGATGAATTTGTAGACTCATAGGTGCCAAGTTACCATGACCTGTTGAGCCATTGTCATACCGTTTAAAAAACGATATTGAGGATGACGATGGCTTCAATGACCAAACTCATTGTATAGTTTTCATCATCTTTGTGTCAAAAGTAAAATTCATTTATCATGTCATCAAATTTATGAAGAATAAATTAACTTCAAGTATTATATGTTACCACTGTCATTTCTTAGTGATGCTACCTTAAATCTCAAAGGATCTATGATGTTTCCTCACAAAAACATCATCCATTTTAATTAATATATCAATATAATGTGTAATAAAAAGCATAGGAAACTCTCTTTACCTTGAATATTACAAGAGATTATGGTGGATCCCTCAACTGTAAAGAATTGTTCTCATTCAATGATACTTGAATATGTGTTCATGAAAAATACTTGTCTTGCAAATCTCGGTAAAAGAGAACGAGAGGTCCCAGAGGGATCTTGGATTTCTATAAGACTGACATTTCTTCTACTTTTCTCATGTAATTCTTTTCGAAAAGATGTGAATCATTTGAAAACCAGGGGGAAAATACAAAACAAAAGAAAAGATCCATCAAGAAAGCTGAGAATCAAAAACAAACTAATACAGAGGAACCTACATATAAAATTTGAGAATGATTATCAGGAACTTTATAAAAATAGTGACAACAAACCTGCCTGGCAAGTGTCAGCTGTCTTGTTTTCTGTCCAGTCTCAAAATTGTACATGCATAACCAGTGACCAAGGTGGACCTACATATGAAATTTGGGAAAGACTTATGATGAACATTTTGAGAAATATTGGTAACTAAATTAGTATTAAATGATGCTTGTCGGCTTTTTAAGTCAACAGATGACTTATTGCGATCGCCTTTTGCCGCAATTCACATTTTCGCCTATTGCAAAACCGCTGAACCTATTCAATGAAATGACATAGGTAAAGGTAAAGCAAAATAGGGAATTATATGGTCCCCTGTCCCAGGGGTCTGAGGGGCTTGTTTTGTTTTTTGTTTTTGTTGGGTCATTTAAGGACGTGCCAGGTTTTGGAGGTGGAGGAAAGCCAGAGTACCCAGAGAAAAACCACCGGCCTTCAGTCAGTACCTGGCAACTGCCCCACGTAGGTTTCAAACTCGCAACCCAGAGGTGGAGGACTAGTGTTAAAGTGTCTGGACACCTTAACCACTCGGCCACCGCGACCCCGCGGTATGGTTTGGTTTATTTTGTTTAACGTCCTATTAACAGCTAAGGTCATTTAAGGACGGCCTCCCTTGCTTGCAACATGCATGCGTGTGGTGAGTGCATATGTGTGTTTTGGGAGGCTGCGGTATGTTCGTGTTAAGTCTCCTTGTGATAGGCCGGAACTTTTGCCGATTTGTAGTGCTACCTCACTGAAGCATACCGCCGAAGACACCCAGCAGGACACCTCACCCGGTCACATTATACTAACAACGGGCGAACCAGTCGTTCCACTCCAAATATGCCGAGCGCTAAGTAGGAGTAGTAACTACCATTTTTAAAGACTCTGGTATGTCTCGGCCAGGGGACAGAACCCAAAGCCTTCCTCACAGGGGCGAACGCTCAACCAAAGGCCAAAAGTGAGGCACTGTCAAGGGAGACATTAGGAAGAAGATAGCTGTTAAGAAAGGAGAGAGTAGATAAGATCCCAAATTTAGTTGCCTCTTACGATCATGCAATGGGGGCAGCAGGTACAATTCTTACGCCCTACCTGCAGGGAAGCGGCCCCGCGGTCTGAGGGGCGGGGTCAAAATGGGTCAATATAGCTATATTGATATTAACGACTTCTCTGAAACCAAGCAATGAATATCGCTCATATTTGCCTGGTAGCATCACTATGGGGTGGGGATTCAAAATTGTACAAATGGTGGGGCTGACCCCCCAGGGGCCTGAGGGGTGGGGCCAAATGTGGTCAATTGGGCTATATTGATATAAGCGACTTCTCTGAAACCTAGCAATGTATATCGCTCATATTTGTCTGGTAGCATCACTATTAGGCGGGGATTCAAAATTGTACAAATGTTGACGCTGACCCCTCCGGGGCCTGAGGGGCGGGGCCAAGAGGGGGTCAATTTGGCTAAATTGATATGAACAACTTCTCCTCTGAAACTAAGCAATGGATATCGCTCATATTTGCCTGGTAGCACCCCCCTGGGGTAGGGATTCATAATTGTACAAATGACGGGGCTGACATCCGGGGAGCTAAGAGGCGTGACCAAAAGAGGCATTTTGGCAGAATTGATGTAAACAACTTCTTCTCTGAAACTAAGCAATGGATATAACTCACATTTGTATGGTAGCATGGTCATGGGGTGGGGATTCAAAATTGTACAAATTTTGGGGTTGGCCTCCCAGGGGGCTGAGGGGTGGGGCCAAAAGGGGTCAATTTGGCTAAATTGATATGAACAACTTCTCTGAAACAGCTCATAGTTGACTGGTAGCATCCTTTTGGGTAGGGATTTAAAATTTTATAAAAGAAGGAACTGACCCCCGGGTTGCAGAGGGTGGGGTCAATTGGTTTAAACAACTTCTTTTCTAAAACTTTGCAATGGATATCACCCACATTTGTATGGTAGCGTCCCTAAGGGGTTCCGCCAAAAGTCAATTGCATTTCATGGATTAATACATTTTTGGCGTATAAACCTCACATACCCATATAAAATGCCTATGATATATTGACATGGCAATACCAGTGACAAATATACTTAATCATCATTCTTGTTTCATATCTCATGAAATCCAGGTGAGCGATACAGGCCTTCTGGGCCTCTTATCATTCGTTTCATCTCTATTGGAATTAATTCTAACTTAGTTAGCATTATCAGCATGGGATGACAGTTTGTTTGTATGCACATTTTGCCCCTGACTGACACCCAGGGACCAAAAACGGTCAACTATCTTCTCAAGGACCAAATAAGGTAGAATCAAATACTCTTCAAAGATGGAAGGGTCTTAAGGTGCTGTGATATCATGACCCTGGGGTCTCATGTTTGTCCCCGGGGAAGAGAAAATCTTTACTATAGTTTATATAAGGAAATAACATTTTTGACTATACATGTAATTTGTTTCATTTGTATTGGAATTAGCAGTTTTGGAAGGCAGTTTGCTGGTGTGTGATTATTTGCCCCACCAGGGGCTGATAGGCAGTGTCAAAATGTACAAATCAGGTGACTGTCATGAGCCTCTTGTTTGTTTTCACACCCGTCTCAAAATTCAATATGCACAACAAGGGAAACCTAACATTATAACAAGTATTGAGAAAATCATGAACATTCAAAGAAAAATCGGGAGCAAACTTCAACTGTCAATATTCAAAATGGTCACTTGTCGGCCATTTTGTTTTTCCGACTAGTTCCAAAATTAATCGTGCACAGCAAGGGGTCAAGGAGAACCTACTAACAAAATTGAGAAAGATCTATCTGGTGCTTCTCAAGAAATAGCGAAACAATGATTGTTTACGGACAGAGGAAGGACAATTAGAACTGCAGTCTTAATTTCTCGTGATATAACAAGATGGAAAAATGACCTTGGCTGAATCATATTTTCCCATTTAATGAATGTTTGTTACTAAATGACGGATTCCCATCTATTGATTTAGTGAGTGATGGCTAACCTAAAGATAGATTCCCATTTAGTAAATAACAGCTAACCTAAAGATAGCTTCCCCCTTAGTAAATAACAGCTAACCTAAAGATAGATTCCCATTTAGTAAATAACAGCTTACCTTCCCTTTTAGTAAATAACAGCTAATCTAAAGATAGATTCCCATCTAGTAAATAACAGCTAATCTAAAGATAGATTCCCATTTAGTAAATAACAGCTAACCTAAAGATAGATTCCCATTTAGTAAATAACAGGTAACCTAAAGATAGATTCCCACTTAGTAAATAACAGCTAACCTAAAGATAGATTCCCACTTAGTAAATAACAGCTAACCTAAAGATAGATTCCCATTTAGTAAATAACAGCTAACCTAAAGATAGATTCCCATTTAGTAAATAACAGCTAACCTAAAGATAGATTCCCTTTTAGTAAATAACAGCTAACCTAAAGATAGATTCCCACTTAGTAAATAACAGCTAACCTAAAGATAGATTCCCATTTAGTAAATAACAGCTAACCTAAAGATAGATTCCCACTTAGTAAATAACAGCTAACCTAAAGATAGATTCCCATTTAGTAAATAACAGCTAACCTAAAGATAGATTCCCACTTAGTAAATAACAGCTAATCTAAAGATAGATTCCCATTTAGTAAATAACAGCTAACCTAAAGATAGATTCCCACTAAGTAAATAACAGCTAATCTAAAGATAGATTTCCATTTAGTAAATAACAGCTAACCTAAAGATAGATTCCCATTTAGTAAATAACAGCTAATCTAAAGATAGATTCCCATTTAGTAAATAACAGCTAATCTAAAGATAGATTCCCATTTAGTAAATAACAGCTAATCTAAAGATAGATTCCCATTTAGTAAATAACAGCTAACCTAAAGATAGATTCCCATTTAGTAAATAACAGGTAACCTAAAGATAGATTCCCATTTAGTAAATAACAGCTAACCTAAAGATAGATTCCCATTTAGTAAATAACAGCTTACCTAAAGATAGATTCCCACTTAGTAAATAACAGCTAACCTAAAGATAGATTCCCACTTAGTAAATAACAGGTAACTTAAAGATAGATTCCCATTTAGTAAATAACAGCTAACCTAAAGATAGATTCCCACTTAGTAAATAACAGCTAACCTAAAGATAGATTCCCATTTAGTAAATAACAGCTAACCTTAATAGATAGATTCCCTTTTTGTAAATAACAGCTAACCTAAAGATAGATTCCCACTTAGTAAATAACAGCTAACCTAAAGATAGATTCCCTTTTAGTAAATAACAGCTAACCTAAAGATAGATTCCCATGTAGTAAATAACAGCTAACCTAAAGATAGATTCCCTTTTTGTAAATAACAGCTAACCTAAAGATAGATTCCCACTTAGTAAATAACAGCTAACCAAAAGATAGATTCCCATTTCGTAAATAACAGCTAACCTAAAGATAGATTCCCATGTAGTAAATAACAGCTAACCTAAAGATAGATTCCCTTTTTGTAAATAACAGCTAACCTAAAGATAGATTCCCACTTAGTAAATAACAGCTAACCTAAAGATAGATTCCCACTTAGTAAATAACAGCTAACCTAAAGATAGATTCCCACTTAGTAAATAACAGCTAACCTAAAGATAGATTCCCTTTTAGTAAATAACAGCTAACCTAAAGATAGATTCCCTTTTAGTAAATAACAGCTAACCTAAAGATAGATTCCCATTTAGTAAATAACAGCTAACCTAAAGATAGATTCCCACTAAGTAAATAACAGCTAACCTAAAGATAGATTCCCATTTAGTAAATAACAGCTAACCTAAAGATAGATTCCCATTTAGTAAATAACAGCTAACCTAAAGATAGATTCCCACTTAGTAAATAACAGCTAACCTAAAGATAGATTCCCATTTAGTAAATAACAGCTAACCTAAAGATAGATTCCCTTTTAGTAAATAACAGCTAACCTAAAGATAGATTCCCACTTAGTAAATAACAGCTAACTCAATGATAGATTCCCACTTAGTAAATAACAGCTAACCTAAAGATAGATTCCCACTTAGTAAATAACAGCTAACCTAAAGATAGATTCCCACTTAGTAAATAACAACTAACCTAAAGATAGATTCCCACTTAGTAAATAACAGCTAACCAAAAGATAGATTCTCTTTTAGTAAATAACAGCTAATAAATAACAGCTAACCTAAAGATAGATTCCCACTTGGTGAATAACTGGCTTACTATCGATGCCTATCTAGTGAATGAGGGATGACATAAGGTTGATTTAAATTTAATGGATGATGGCTACCCTAGATGGATTCCCATTCAATGAATGGAAGTTAACTTAGAGACGGATTCCCGTGTGGTGAAATGTGAATGACAGCTTACTTAGTACCTAAAAATGGATTCCCATTTAGTGAAGGATAGCTAACCTAATTCCCATTTAGTGAATGGTAGCTAACTTAATTCCCATTTAGTGAATGGTAGCTAACTTAATTCCCATTTAGTGAATGGTAGCTAACTTAATTCCCATTTATTGAATGGTAGCCAACTTAAAAATCGACCCCGATTTAATGAATGATGGCTTAATAAAAATTCCGTTTGGCAAATGACTGTTTTCTCCACTTCGTGAATGACTGATGACTTCAAAGATGGTTCCGAATGAGGCGATGGCCGACTTAAAAGTTGATCCTAATTTAGTGAACGATGGCTAATGTAAAACAATGGATACTATTGAGTGAATGGTGGTTAACCTAAACGTGGCTTTCCTTTTGTTTCCTGTTGATGTTTAACTACAGATGGATTCTCATTTACCTGTAAATAAAAGGTGACTATCCCCAAGATGGATTCCAATATATTGAATCATATGGTTATATCTTAACCTAAAGATGTATTATCGTTTAGTGAACGATAGCTAATCGTAATTAAGGAGGATGTCCATTTAGTGAATGATTGTTGTTCTCGTTTAGTGAATGTTAGATATCAACTTAAATATGGATTTCCGATTAGTGAATGGTGGCTAATCCTAAAGTGGTTTTCCTATTTAGTAAATGATATAACACCTTTGATGGATTCCCATTTAATAAATTATACCTGACCTAAAATGGATTTCGTTCAGGAAATGATAGTTCGTAGGATGGATAGCCATTTTAGCGAAAAACTAATCTACAGATGGGTTCTCATTTACTGAATAGTGGTTTACCTAAAGGTGGATTCACATCGAGTAAATGATGGCTAACCTAAGATGAATCCACATTTGGTAAAACGGACTTGAATATTTACGGTGAGATACATTTTAGTGAGATATTGTTTAAATTCCCAATGAATACCTAATCCAAAAGTGGACGCTCATGTGGGTAGCTTGATCGTAATCTTGTGGATACCAAGAAGAGAATATTGGTTCATCATATTTGTAAACGATATTGATTCATAGGTTCGAAAGATAACGATATCCATTTTTATGTTTGCTTTAAGACAGTGATATACATGTACATAATGATCAAACGTGAAAGAGCTAGGGACCGTCATTCATTAAAACTCCGGATATTGGTCAAGTTACAATATAATAAACGGAAGTGACGTGATATACCAGAGGTATTGACTGTTTACTGGTCAGCAGGTGTTCGACCGTAATGGTCTTCGGGATGGTCACTTTGAAAACCTATTTTGTATTTCAGTTCTGCTGAGGGATTTCCATGGACCTTCATAGATCATGTCCTGACAAAGTGTTGTCCTGTTGAAGTCCATCAGATAACACACACGGTCATTTTCGTAAATTAAAACAAACAGTATTAAAAGAATTTCAAGAAAACTTTATAGTACTATTCCTAGCCGAGACTTCTCGGGTCTGTCAGAAATATGTTCGTAAAAGTTTCAACTTCTTTCGAAACCCTTATGCAAATCAACTGCACCTCTGACAGTGCTTGATAAGGTACAAGGGTACATTGTTATAACATTCAAGTAACCGAGTAGGTCCACGGCCTTCTTCTACAGATAACAACACGAAAACAACTGAGCTACCTTCATTAGTTAACAATAATTTATTAAGGTTTTGTACAATAACAATACTTTTTTAACTTGTGTTTTTCAATACATTTCGATTGGTCCCCGTATAAGTTAATCCTGCTGACGTCACTAAGCATCTGGTACTCGTCACGCCTCTCGTCGTACCGAACAGTAGCCTCAAACAATCCACCCCCGGGACGAGCACGTACAGTCAGTTGGAAATCCACGTACGCTTTCGCGCGTTCACCGTATTTGACGTAACGATTTATGACGTCATTTTTACTCTGCTCAAAACGCAACACCTTGTCGGACGGAATAAGTTTAGTGGCGTTGAGCACTAGGTCAAGGTTCAAATAGGCACATATATCGGAATATCCGTCCAGTTGTTTGTTAATAGACTGAACGATATTAACGGCGATGTTCTGTACCTGGGAGAGAGAAGTGGGCAGTGTTTGATGAATTGGGCACGTGCACCAATGGGGAAGAATTCCCGCCGTTTGGCACGAGCGTAAGAAAGGCACCTCGTCAAAGAGACTAACTCCTCTTTGATCTTGGGGAACCTGTCTGGCCTCCCCTGTGAAATGTAGCACATCACGTAGCGTCTCGTAAATGTCAAAAGGTGTCGTTAGGCGATTTGAATTAGTCTTCAGATTTTTTGCTATGTTTGGATATTTGTCTAAAAACCATTTAGGTAGTATCACATACATAAATGGCAATCTTTCCTCCAGTTTGCCGACATACGTTTCTCGGATTTTTCCGAACCTTATTCCATGATCACTATAGAATATCACAGCTGTTTTGTTGAGAGCTCCTGCCTCGTGTAAATTTGTGAGTAACGTGAGATAGGGAATGTCTGCTACCGCGGAGTGTTCCAATACGTTATGTGTCAAGCCAGTGATGAAAGCAAACGCGAAATGTGGACGGATTTTATACATTAACATAAAATCTTTTAAATAATCGAGTATGATTTGTGTCTCCAGCTTTGTCCCTATACATTTGCCTTCGTTGTACCACAACCGTTTCTGTTTCGTCATTGCGAGACTAAAATGGCGGTTGAAATAATCTGTAGGCTGTTGGTGAAATCCTTCTTTAAGATAATCAAAGATGGCGATTGCCGGTTGATCCTCAGCATACAGAGTACGGAATCCACGGTTCGAGAACTGCTTCCATATAAAGTCATATTTGTCGAACGGGATGGTATTTAGTGTCTCGTTCCAAGGAACTTCCTCCAGGAACTTCCCAAGAGTCATGGGAACGATGTTGACAAACGTATTGTCAGCCACTTTGTTGTAGCCTTTCATCTCTATAGCCCCCAGAGTGTTCTCTAGGTAGTCCTTGGTCCTCCGCATGTAACGCATGAAGTTCAATCTGGAAACGGAGTCTACGCCTATCATGGCTACGTTAAGGAACTCCTTGACGCCCGTTTCTTGTCGGTGTTTCAAAAACGCCTTCTTACACTTCCTGTCCAGCTTTGGTTTCCGCCGTACAAACTGATGGAAGTTTGTGTACATCAAACCACCAGCTTTGTTATAACACTTCACTCTTACGAAGTCATAACGCATTAGTTGTGACGTGTTAAAGGCGATACTCTCCTCCATAAACCTGTAGTAGTTATTGTCCTCTACAAATGGAGGACGATTTATTGGTTGGTACTTGCAATGGTCGAAATAGTCCCGATCCTTTGAATTAATAACGGCCGTCCAATTAACTTCTAATCGAGTTCCGTTTTCATAAGTTAATGGCAAATATTTGTTGCATTCTATCAGTGCTCCCTGACGGAGATATTTAACAACAGAGGAATCAAACGCGTCCAGATTAGGGAGTTTACAGTGGGGTGTGTCCACGATAAACTTTGGGAAGTCGTTACCATGACTGCTACTTCCGGCACGTGGAGCTTTGTCGATTCCTGTGAAATTCAGTTGTCCAGAATATCTATGTACCTGATAAAACACGAACAGAAGCATGGACGTGCCCAGGAAAATCATAAACTTGGCCATACGGACTACCATGGGCCCCTTCATTGTCGTCAGTCGTCTGAAACAAAAAGTCTGCTTTTATAAACATGTCCACATCAACAGACATCGAAAGTATCTTCTCTATGACACTCGGAAAACGACGAAATATAAAGGGGAGATAACTCCTCTTTATGTTATAAAAATAACGTGAAAATAATGTGCTATATTATTTGTTCATTGTAAGGTAATGTTTTTATTCTTCCCTAATCTAATATTTATCATAACCTGTCACTACAAGAAATGTTATACGATTTCGTTCATGACGAAATATATATTGTAGTTTTTTTTGGGGGAGAAAAGTTCGAATTTCCATATTTTGGTGAAATAAATGTGCCCCCTCACCCTACAAAATTATTACTTGTAGATTAAGTTTCTCAGCTAAAATAGGACTCACCTTTTGTACAAAAAAAAACTTTTACAGACGAACGTGGCAAATTGCATGTTTTCTTCAAAAAGTTACCATGGAAAGGCAGAGTATTTTTTGTAACGAAGCAAATGGTGGCACAAAAATCATTCATGTCAGTTTTCATGACTTTTGGTTAATTATTTCCTGATCGTGTCGTGTCCCCCTAATTACATATCAACATCTGACAAACAATATACACGTAAATTAGTATTTATTGCGCACTGGTCTACAAACACAAATCAGTACTTCTATAACGCACATATATCTTAACTCTCGATGTCACTAGTTTCTGAGGCGTATCTGCCGTCAAACCTTTTAAGTATCGCAACGAATTCCGGAAAACAAGTGCATAAAGAAAATTAATTAAATTTAACCATTTAGTCCCCTTAAAATAGGTGGGATGGTTCGCAAGTACTTACATGTTCATGATAACGTAACTGATTTCAGATTGCATGCTCACACAGGAAGTTAGTAACAGACAACTGGACGATGTAACGTTTGAACAACTTACACGACTCGCCAGACAATATGGCTTAGTCCCATCAACATTTTAATCACGGCTTGTCAGATCACAGTGATTTCTCTGAAAAAAGGAATGTTGTACGATTAAGTGAAGTATTCAGAAGGACATTTACATTTTCAATGTATTTAAATTTTAAAACACGAAGATATTTGCATATGACAAAATCGAAAATGACACTTTAAAGCTCCGAATCACAGGAACTTGGCATAGATTCCCAAACCATGGTTGTATAGTTGCTCTAATATATATATATATAACTTAGCAACACAAATGACAAAGGAAGACAACTTTTTGACTCGTGCCCTGACCGGGCCTCGAACTCACGATCTACGTACGGCACCCAGTCGCCTAGCCAGAAATACCCGCAGCTTATACCGCTGCGCCACATCGGCGTTCTATAGATATATAAAAAAATTTATATATGGACAGTGGTTTGGGAATTGTACACTTCACACCTTCCTACATGTATTTGTCTCACGGGGAACTTCCGGTTACAACATAGTCGATAGCCGCACTTGAAATTGATTAATTGAAAACAAATCAAAATAATAAATAACGCTGTTCAAACATATTTGTATTCAATGAAGACAACACAGATATTATATACGTACATTATTGAGGGGAAAACAAAATTACTTCATACATAAATTACTCTCGTACCGCTAGATGAGGTGTCATTGTGTATCCTACTTAGTCTTAATTCGGTCGCAATAATTGTAAAGAAATGTCAAACAGGTCTAAAGAACTCTCAGAGGGATTATAGCCTCACATGTGTCCAAACGTCGGATGGATTAATTGGACAGGTGTCCAGGTTTTTAAAAGCTATATAGTCGTACGTTGTATCAGCCTATAACTAGCTTTAACGTATTTAGTAGAGTTGCCATAGTAACAAGTATTTTAAGTTTAAACGCACCAGTATTCACACATAATTCCCTTTTATCGCGATATGACCACCATCAAAGTAACAACGTCTGGTCGTCGTTATAATACTGGCCATGTGCGATCTCTCTGGATGTTCTCAGCTGTCTCATGTCCACTTTGACAAATTTCCCTTCAGGATTAGATTTCATTGTTACCAAACCGTTAATTTAGAATGTTGTTAAGACTTAATCACACATGATCATTTTTACAAAGAATATTCCAACTTCGTATCTCTACTGAAAACAAAACAGAAACGAGCGTGTATTTCACACACATACATCTTACGATCCATGATGCAACGGATGAGATGCTGAGGCTGGAGATGTTGTTTCGTGACGTCATCAAGACATTGTCCATGTTGGAAGTTGTTACAAATCAGAACTACGTAAACCAGAAGATGGACAGGAATGGACAATATAAAGGATACTTCCAAGATAACCGATACAGGGCGAGCACACACAACCACGTACTGACCATAATGTACACTTTGTTATACTTACCATTGTCGAGTGTTCGGTCCGAATCTCCAGATCCTAAGTAAACCGAATGAGGTTGTACGGCAATAGAGTGACTGGGTGGAGAAGTGTGGGTCGGGACCATTGTGTACACTCCCCGTGGGAGGGTGTTATATTGTAATCCTACCACCGATTTCCTCTGTCTGCCGTCGGGCTCGATCTCACTGCATGCTGTGTCTCTAGGGGTGATTATCTCCCGTGCGCGCGCATGTGTGTACGTGTGTCGATTCGGGAGGGATACCCCAGTGTGGCACACATGTGAAAGGTTGGGGAATCAAAGGATGGCTTTTTAAGATAAGCTAGTTTATATTTCATCTTTAGTATCTGTCGAATTCTTGGATCGCCTACATAGCATCCCGTGGTAACACACGAGATTTATCTTGTCGACCTGTCTGTTCTCGGTCTATGTAAATGCCCATTTTGAGTAGCTTTTCTTACATTATGAATTTAATTGTTTGTATCGTCGAAGTTAACTGTTCTTGTTGAAAATAAAATGGTATTAAAACGTCAAACTTACACAAAATATATGCCATATCGTTTCGGTAAAAACTTGAAAAGGAGATCAGGTTTATATTTTTATTTCTCATTCATACAGTAAAATTCCTCTTCTGACCGGGACACGGACACAAATGTCGTACTACACTATATTGAGATCTCTGAGAGAGTTTTAGTTATCCGATACCTCATATACTATTGTTACCTAGTACTCGGGTTTTATTGACCTATGTTAGTCCCACAGTTTTATAAGCTCGACTACACCACCTATAACAGGCACGTGACTAGGATATTCAGTCTTGTTTCCTCTGTATCTGTGGTATATAACGGGAGTTTGGGTGACCACCTCCCTGTCCCCATCTGGGAACCGACTGCTGATGTTCAATCTTGAAAACGATCGTCGCATCTCTGTATTTCAGAAAAAAAAACGATATGTACGTGGAACCCTTGGGTAACAAAGGGTCATAGCCTTCCATTAATTATGGTACACTATGAATTAAAAAATTATCTATTCGAGAATAGATAACCTACAAAAGGCTTAAGTAATTGTTTTTTTTTTTCTTTAAACTTAAATACACTGCTCTTTTTATAAAGAATGGAGTGTAGTAAGGGGTGATAACTGGTTATCGTTCCTTACGGTACGAGAGAATGCACCGTTTTTGCCGGATATAATAGCGATTTGAGGACGGTAAAACTGGCACATACAATTTTGATTGTCTTTTGAACGATTGTAAAACTCGGCTCGATCTAGGTCTGGATGTATCTGGTATCCCTGTGGAAATTGTTATTTATGAGATATTTTGGGTCAAACATGCCGAAATCGTCATTTTGACTAAGAGGTTCTGTTTAAACCGCCCTCAAAATTCGAAAAAAAAATCCAGAAAAAAATACAATGCACAATGTTTCCTGAAGAAAACTGTCTGTTTCGTTTTTCGATATCTTTAACAGAACGGTCACAAGATTTTTTTGAAAATGGCCTATTTTTCGACCTTCTCAGTATTTTTCCACTCGACAGGGGTATTTTCCCAGTGGCGTAGGAAGTCGTCAAAAAGTGGGGGGGCAAAATTTTTTTTAACCTTAAATTTTACGCACTAAACAAATCGTATGCCATCTCCGCAAAATTAGCCAATAATTACCATTTCAACATCCCATGATAATTTTGATAATTTATGTAGATCTAGTACAAAATAAGTTATTTACGCAAATCAGGATATATTATTCATGACAAAACATGAATCACCAGGCCCGGCCAGGATTTTCGAAAGGGCGGGGGGTCCAGTAATTTAGTAATAATGCTCGCGCCGTAGGCGCGAGCCGAGTTTTTTGTTTTGTTTTTTAACGAGGGGTCTGAGGGGCCGCCCAGCGGGTCCAGGGCAGCGCCCTGATTGGGGGTTCAAGGGGGACTAAGCCCTCCGCGGAAAATGAAATATAGCACATTTCCAATAATTCGGGATCAGGCGCGGATCCAGGAGTTTTCGAAAGGGGGGGGGGGGGGGGGTCCAGTAATTAAGTGATCATGCGAGCGCCGTAGGCGCGAGTCGATTTTTTTTCCCCTTTTTGCGAGAGGTCTGGGGGCCGCCAAGCGGGTACCAGGGTGGCAAAGCACCCCTGTGGATCTGCAATCGAAAGGGGGGCAGTAATTGAGTGATAAAGCGAGCGCCGTAGGCGCGAGCCGATTTTTTTTTGTATTTCCTCGTACCTGTTGGTAAATAGTATCACTCGATTCACGTTAAAACCGCGCATTCTTATTCATGTTGCGTTTCTGTCTTGTTCTCATTATGAACTCAATTAACTTCACAAATTATCATCAACTTATTGAATCTATGTGAAGTTAAGCAAAATTTCGTATTAAGATATAAATATTGACTTACCAGGCTAGTGCAGACGACCGACACACAGGTCTGAGGATTGATATACTAGTATAAAAGTCGGAATGTTCCGGATGTACAAGATAAAGTTTTTATCGTTGCCTTCATGAAAACATTATCGGTTCGAAAATATACAGATATTTATCGAAATGAATATATAAATTCGTGTTTTTTCCCCTTTTTTAGATTTTGGATGTCAAAAAGTGGGGGGGGCAAAAAGATATGTTTGCCCCCCCCCCCCCACTGTAAAAAGTGGGGGGGCAATTGAGATGTGTGATCAATGACTTAAATAAATTGATCAAACACTGTGAATGTTTCCCCAATGATTGTACGTCTCTGTATATAGGTAAAATGCAATGTCATAGTCGACAATGTAGCTCTGTACTGGGTGCCGCAGTTTTTGTTTAATGCGAAACCAAGCCTGAATGTAAAATGCGATTTGATTGGTTGCCCTGGGATTCCAGGGCGCGACGGTTTGAACACGACTATATCCGCCAAGGGTTCGTGGAGTGTAACGTAATCAGAAGCCTTGGCTAGCGAAGATGAGCTCGAACGGGCGAAGCCCGTTCGCGTAGCGAACTTAATGGTAGGGATGTCTCGGAACCCCCCCCCCCCCCCCCCCCCCCCCCTTTCCCCCCAATATACTTAAGAGTTCAAAAACTTTCTCAGTAACCGGAAACAGGAAGTCACGACAAGATCCAGTGTTGCGCAAGACTGTATTCAAAGTCACATTCTCGGGAGATTACAAAATATCAAGATTTTAAAAATATGCAAATGTTTGACTTCACACTAGTTAGAATTTGTTAATAAAATTTATCACGAACAAGTTCTTAATTTTTTATATTCAAAACGTAACGGTATAATTTTCAACGAAAATATTTCCGGTGTTTTACGAGTGCAGCTCCGGTCCGTTCGAGTTGCATACAAGTTTACCAAATATAGCACATGAAATAAAGAGGACTTCCGAATTTTTTTGTTGTCGTCTGCTGCTCGTCTGCGAGGGGGTCCCGTCACCTTGTCATCGCTTAATCAGTCTATTTTAAGACTTATTCTACGATTAGTTTTTGTAGTAAGTTATTTAAATCATAATTCTTGTTGATATATACTTTATTACAAACCAGTGTATAGATCTGTTGGCAATATATTCATTTTGTAACGTGGGATTTACTATTCTACACTAGATTACGTATGTGTGCTTGTTTTTCGAATTCCATGGGCACCGGGATTGCTGCGCTCTCACATAGGCCATGCCTAAAATTATATTATAAACTATTGACACAACTGGTTTGGTCAGCTTGACCGCATAAGAAAAACGCCATCCTGATGTAGTGAACTGTGAGGTTGGTTGGGGACTCGCTGATTTACATTCCAGATATTATAGTTAGGCAATGAAAATAAACACGTCTTTACTGTTCCAATTCTTTCTGTATTCTAACAATTATAATCTTTTATCACAAGAGATTTACAAAAGGGGGAATAACTCCGATACATACTGGAGTTTTATTATCTCCCTTAGACTGTAATGTGTAATCTCCTCACACCCATATATAACTATATACAAACACTGAACTCATCGGGTATTGTTTCTGAAATGATTCCCCGAGGAGTTCCGGATAGAATAACACCGGGGACTTCACGCCGCTTACTCTTTCAACTGAAGCTACAGACAAAGTGAGTTGTATTACATTTTACCGTCAGGGCCATGACTTTTTAATATTCTTTCATATCAAAGGTGACATTGGCAGTGATAGAATGTTCTACTATGACCAAATGTGTTGCTTGACAGGCTCAGAATGCGTCGTCAACCCAGACCAGCGTTCAAATTATTTTCGATAAAAGCTTCGGGTATGCCTTCTGCAGTTCTGTAAATGTCATACGTGATCATTAATTAACGTTTTAGAGACAGGCGACGTTTAAATATGTATATATTTCCTTTATTGTTTGTTTGTTTAAAGAAATTACTGTTTCGTTAGTTGATGCATGTTGATGTTTTGATATCTTGATCATGATCAGCTGATATTTGTTTATGTCGAGTAGCAACGTTTCGAGAATGATTTACCGACAAGAGGCTGGAATTACCGACAAGAAGCCGATAGGAAAGAAAATGAAATACAATACAAAATAGTTGCTTTTTAATATATTTATTATCACAATGTTTGATTTGTTTATATATTTTATTTTGGATTGTTTTGTTGTCTAATGTAATGTTGGCGACAAGTAATATTGAGCCGACAAGAAAAAATAGATCTACCGACAAGAGGCTGGAATTACCGACAAGAAAGAAAATACAAGATAAAACACATTTTATTTATTAATACTATGTTTGATTTGCGCCATACCGCCATAGGCAAATATTTACATCTATTTAAATTCAATTTAATTTGGGGTGGATAAACATGTACAATCATGTTCAGTTGATTTTTTTTTATCTTTTGAATTTGAACTTATTTCAACTTATTGCTGTTAAAGGTATTATTGAAAAATATTTGACAAATTCAAACAATGACCAGGATTTATGGTTACAATTCTACAAAATAGTCTTCTTCGAGATGTCATCTGCATACAGTTTAAATACAGAAACACATGAACAAGTGTAAATAGTTTATATGTTTCTATTTTTAGGTCCATACCGCCATAGGCAAATATTTACATCTATTTACATTTAATATATATGTAAGAGTATGAGATGCCACTTAATTTTCAGAAACCAGCCGAACTAATGTACACTGAAACCTAATAAGATATTGAGAAAAATAATTTAAAAAGAATAACATGATTTATTATACTTGGTTATAATTAATCTTTATCTGCATAAATTATTGCTGAAATTAACTTAAAACATTTTAAAACTTGCTAATTTC
Source organism: Pecten maximus (assembly GCF_902652985.1). Classification (NCBI taxonomy): domain Eukaryota; kingdom Metazoa; phylum Mollusca; class Bivalvia; order Pectinida; family Pectinidae; genus Pecten; species Pecten maximus. The sequence continues at coordinate 22,738,190 of NC_047021.1, read as the reverse complement.
TTAATTTGTCATCTGGGATTGTTTATCTTGGCATGATATTAGATTAATTATAAATCATAATGTAGTGATTATTGAATAATTCTTCATTTTAATGTTTTTGTAGATATATTTTTCTATTCATGATCGATCAATAATTGATCATAGATAGTTTAAGAAATTATGACGATCAATCATGACCTTTATATTATAGTGATTCAAAACAATAATTATAAGAAGTTGAAAAATTTTCAAATCAGCAAAACAATTGTAATACCTAGACATTTCCCTATTTGCTTGACATGAACAACTGACACAGACACTGATACTGACTTTGAATTCTATGGGTAGTGTACACATGTCTCGACATATTGTTCTAAGTAAATGGCTAAAGCAAAAAAACAAACAATTTTCCCTCTCTCCTTTGTAATCCAGTAGGGAATACAAAAAAAAAAGAATTTTCCTCATATATACAAGTGTGAATAAATCACCTTTTCCTTCAAGATTAAAAATTTTGGGGTGAGCCAATTCCCATCAAATCCCAAAGATTTACAAGTGATTGAGTGAATTCCCAAGTGATTGAGTGAATTCCCATTTTTTTCGAGGAAATTGGTCCAAATTTAGACATTGTTCGATTGCAATGAAATTTGGTATGTAGGTACTTCATGGGACACCAGTTACTCTTGTAACCTTCCATTAACTTTTTTAACAAAATGGCCACCATTTTCTGGCCTCTGATTGGTCCAAATTTAGATATTTTCCAATTTTAACAACAATTTATATTTAGATACATCATGGGACACCGGTCCCTTCTGCAACATCATTCACATTTTAACGAAATGGTCGCCATTTCTTGGCCTCTGATTGGTCCAAATTAAGATATTGTCCAATTTCAACAATATTTGATATAAAGCTACATCATGGGACACCGGTCCCTCTCGTAACATCATTTCACATTTTAACAAAATGGTCCCCATTTCTTGGCCTCTGATTGGTCTTAATTTAGATGTTGTCAGACTTTGATGAAATTTGGTATGTCAGCACATCTATGGACAGTGGTCACTCTTTAACCTCATATTCACATTTAAAGAAAATGGCCACCTTCAACTGGCCTCTGATTGGTCCAAAGTTAGATAGTCGGATTTTAACAAAATTTAAAAAGGATACAGGTACAAAATGGTTCACTATTTACTCTTGTCACCCACTAACCTTTTTATCAAGATTACTGCCATTTACTGACCTCTGATTGGTCCAATTTTAGATACTGTCCGTGGTACATTGGTACATGGTCCAATTTAAGATATTGTCCGATTTTTATAAAATTTGATATGTATGTACATCATGGGACACTGGTTTCTTTTGTAAACTCACTTCAACAGTTTAGCAATATGGCTGCCAATTTCTGGCCTCTGATTGATTGAAATTTAGATATTGTTTGATTTCTTTTAAATTTGGTATGTTGATGTATTAGGCGACTGCTTTCTTTGCATTGGGATCAACACAGAGTCTTCTTATTGGTCCAAATTTAGATATTGAGTGGTTTTGATGAAAACCACTCTGAATCAGAGTTATAACCCTTTAGTTCACTTCATTCTTTCTGTGACATCCTTCAGGTGTCACCCCACTAGTAAAATTTTTGTCATTTTTTCTCCAATTCCCTAGACGAACCTTACCTGGCGAGAGATGTGGAACCCAACGGAAATAAACACATTAGGGGAGTTGGGGCACATGTACTGACGGAGTGAAACGAAGGGGAGTAACTCTAGCAGGTCAGAATGGGGGTAGGGTGACCAGGACGGACATTGATGGTTGGTGACGGTTGTTACATTAAAATATCTGGTACAGACAGTATGATAAGCACACGAAACATTCCTGATATCTAAAGCAGGTGACTTCCACAGTATTTATAGTAACTAAGTACAACTTTAATGTGGTGTGGCCATATCATAAAAATAAAGAGAAGAGAAAAACGAAAATTAAAACGTTTTATTGTGCATTATATGTAAACTGAAACAAAGTATTGCATGAGGATATCACACTTTGTAAAAATATTCAGGATACAAAGATTGTAGATACATCATCAATGATGTGACATGGAGAAAACATACATCAGATTCAGATTCAGGAGAGTGATGGCTATGTGTAATTATACACAAAAGTGTTAAATAGTAAAAGTAAAAATCACCAGGTGGATAAAGAAAATACACACTGGTATATATATGTACCAAAATCTGATATTCCACTAAAAATGTGGTCCTTAGGTAATAGGCACTTCAGTGATTGTTTACAACATAGGGACCTACCACAAATTATCAATTCAGGATCCATATGTATTATGTAATGATACAAATAATGTGACAGGTCCCTGTGGCTGACATACAACACATATGGACCATGGGTGGAGAATTTGTGACAGGTCCCTGTGGCTGACAATATGAAGAGAAAATGCAAGAATTTACACCATGTAGAAATGACTTCAGCAGTAAATGAATCATGAACACATGTAACTAGGAATGATTATATATATATTAATATAAAGTCTAGGAATGTAAAATATTAACAAGAGGCCCAAGGGGCTTAACAGTCATCAGACTCTAAATCCCCCTGTACCCTTGAAGTATATATACTCAGTAAAAAGTATAGTGAGTGGAACTGTTGGCCATGGTGGCCGTCTTGGATTTCAGACCGACCTGAAAAATAACACATGTCCAGGACTATCTCAGGATCATTTCAATTAGAGCTGAATCCCACTTGTGAATCTTAACAACAAGTTTAAAATAGGTACTGTTCAGGAAAACAATGATTACATAATCATGTTGCAAAATGGCTGACATGTCAAAGTTTTAATGAGCCCGAAAATTAACAACACTTTGTTTGCTCCCCTTCCTTAACATCCCCACCAATTTCCAGCTCAATGGAACCAGCGAAACTGGAGAAGTCTAAAATGTGTTTTTCAAGATGTTGGCCATCTTGAATTTCGGACCAACCTGGAAAATCACAACATTTGGTCAGGACCGTCTCAGGATCATTTCAGGCAAGGTAAGAGCTCAGTCCCACTGGTAGAACGTGAGAAGAAATTTGAAATGTGAAAAGTTTATGCACGGACCCCTTAGGGTCAGATGACCTTAATATCAACTACAATTATATACCTATGGAAACAAGATATGATATGCATTTTTAAACAAGAGGCCCTAGGGTCCTGTATTAATCACTTTATATTGATAAAAGACTAACTACACCAGTGAGAAGGTTACAGGGGTGTGACTTTACACAGCCATTTACTCTTGTTATAAACTACCAACCATTATCATTAAATTACCTACTAGTGTTGTGGTCCTTGAGAACTGGTCAATACATCAAATCTTCTCATCATGAGTATGAGTAGTTGATGAAAGCAGTCTTCCATACCAATGTCTAAATGTTCTAGTTTCACAGTTAATTAAATGTCATTAGAAAATGTTGACACATTAACATGTTTACTTGGTGTAAAGTACATGTATTCAAATCAGAGAGTTATTTCCTTCATGGAAATTACAGGATAGATAATTAACCAGAGATATCACAAGTCTGTTCATTTGAATTCCATAATTTGAATGTCATATATAGTTTACAAAACTTCAGACTTGTTTTGTTGAAAAGTTGTTTTAATTTAACCTCAAGTGACTAACCAAGCTGCTTCCCTCACCCTATCAGGCTACATGGTAACATTACCAGTCCAGGTACTAGGGTTCATTATAAGAAGTCGTTTATAGACTTAATATATACATCACCCTTTGAGATGTGGAACTGTCATTTAGATAAATGTGACAAACCGATCTCTCGCTAACTAATATATATTGATTTATGTAAGGAACAACAATGCATTCTGGGAGAGAACTGAGGTAACTCTCACCTTGTAAGTTATGCCAAATACCATGAATTGAATCTATGCATTGTAATTTTTGAGATGAGGTAACCCATTCATCCCTACTGATCATGTTGGAGTCTCGGTGATAAATGAATGGCAGAGTCCACTAAGTTTCAAAAAGTTGAAAGGGTTAAGGAAACATAGGATAAAATGTGGAGATAATCAAAACAAAATATTGTGAAGATGTCAAAAGTTTGAGACAGGAGAGAAAACATTAAGTAATTAAGTTGTTATTACCTAATGTAGCGAAACCAACACCAGTTAAAGTTATTAAGTACACAACAAATATCACATGACAGGATTTCTTTACGTAAATCATACATCATCACTATACCAGTCTCTAATTCAACAATTTCAATAAACCAGGCAGTAACACTAAACATCTCCTTGTCTGAGACTTGGCCCAATTTTATCTATGTTCCTTAATGTAAGGACATTTCTTAACTTACAATTAAAATTTTCCTTGGGAAAGCATTATTGGATTTCAGAAAAAGATCTTAGAGAACTTTCTTTAAATTATTTCCTAAGAAAAATTAAAGGTTAATACATCGGTACATCCTTGCCATTAATATGACATAACACCATAAAGTAACAATGTGATGTGGTTGTCATTGTGTTGAAATAGGTAACCTCCAAGGTAAACAGATATATATATTGTACAGCAGGCTGTCACACAACCAAACATACAGAGAGTAAGGCATCACAAATCACAACGGCTACAAAAATAGAATTATTTCTATGAAATATATCAAAAATAAAATAAAATTTAATCTCTAACTCTAATACACAAATTCTAGTGCACAGAATTGTTGAAGAAATTGTACAAAAATTGAGCACAATATTAAACATCTACATAGAAATATTTTAGTCACGGCAAAAGCTGATTAATAAAAATGTTTTTGATATTCATATAAATCTACGAGACATTTAAATTGTATACGTATTTGGTTTTAGATTAGTATGGGACCATTTTCATTATATTCATGACACTAAATATAGCATGAAAAAAATACGAGTATTTGTACCGTGAAATATAATCTCTGTAAATATACACTAGTCTCAACATGTTTATTGCGGAACTTTGATGTTTATTGAGATTTCACATCCATGAAATAAAGTTAGTTCAAGCTGGCACAACAGAAAAAAACATTGCATCTTAACACTACAAAATTTAACAACTACCGGTATACAGTAATATTGGTCCCAGGGTTTGGAAGACTTCCATTTCAAACATGACTAAAATATTGAGAAAAGTCTAAGTGTGCGTCCAATACAAAAACCTACATCCATACGTTAACATCACAACACTGGGCTTATGTCAAGTCCAAATTTCAGCATTTCTTTTGTTTTCGATCTTTATATAGATGGTGATTAACTTACTATTGAACTATTCCCAAAAACGGACAGTTTCGTCACCAAGGCACTCATTTCTCAAAACGTCATCAACAAATAATAAGTAAAACTGATCAAATATACAAGATATACAAAGATACACCCAGATACACATTAGATATACATAGATACACCAGCTGTCTGGGACAGGAGGAAAAAACCCAGTGGTATATAAAATCCTTTCTGGGATATACAATTTGTTTTGTCTCGACAGGTATTACATTTTCTATCGAGTTAATGAACATTTAGAAAATGTAGTATAGTTACAGTTTGTTAAAGTTTGGAATGTGATGTATTTTCTATGATTTCAAACAAAATGTGTATATTTTTAGGATTTAAAAGATTTTTTTTTTCAAAAATTTTACAATGTATTTATAAGCTAGTACAATGAATATTGTAATTGCACACTTTCAAAACTTTATAAATAGTGAAATATTTAATAAATTCTGAATATTTATGGCACATATCTTTTATCCACTGCTGTTGCAAGAATCTAGGAAAATAATTCTTGCTGCTATGGTTAAATACCAAAATAAATCTTGCCCTTATGAGAACAGTTCATTGAGGTACTGTCATTGTTGGTGACTTTTATCCAGTGTTTAGTTCAATCATTCCTACTTTCCTCGTAAATCAGTCACCTAGTTGGAGAGTCCAGTTATTTTGAATGTCCATGCCCAGTCGCAGGGCATCTTGTTGATGGGTATAGGTGGTATCACTATGGTCATTCCTGCAGGCCCACTGCTAGTGTACTTCAGGTTACCAGAGTATCCCAGCAGACTGACATTGGTCGCTGAAGTGGTCACTGGGGCACCAAGCTTGAGGACACCTGTGTCTGGCCACTGCAGAGTCACAGCATAGACGGCAGTGACATTAGGAAACTTCTTCATGGTATACCTAGGGGAAGTAACTCTGAAAGTCACCACATGTTCAACTCATACCCTATTACAGCAGTAGTCAGGGGAAGTAACTCTGAAAGTCACCACATGTTCAACTCACACTCGATTACAGCAGTAGTCAGGGGAATTAACTCTGAAAGTCACCACATGTTCAACTCACACTCGATTACAGCAGTAGTCAGGGGAAGTAACTCTGAAAGTCACCACATGTTCAACTCATACCCTATTACAGCAGTAGTCAGGGGAAGTAACTCTGAAAGTCACCACATGTCCAACTCATACCCTATTACAGCAGTAGCTAGATGTTAATCAAAATAAGTATGTGATTAGATTTTTTTTTCAAAGTCGTTAATAAATCACAATGAAAGAACTGAAATATATTGAGGTGAATTATGACTGCATTTCATGGTTAGAGACAAGTTATTTTCATGACAACGCTTATTGATATTAAATTGATAATCATTTTACTTACCACACATCTGGCGTGACGGTGTCGTTTTGGTGTGACCAGGGACGAGTGCCATAGATTCCCTCCCCATTCACATTTAACCATGAACCCATCTGTCGCAGACGCTCCTCAAAGATTGGAATAATCCTTCCATCTTTGGTTGGGCCAACGTTCATCAGCATGTTACCGCCACAGCTGAAATAGGCAGAAATTTTACGTTTGTATTGTCCCTACATAAACCAACCCACAACAGCCTGACCCCAGAACACTGCTAGGTTGGTGTTATATGGAAAGGTTCTGACTGTTGGTTAATGTTATGTCTGACAACATCCTGACAAATTCATATCAATTTACCTTGACCAATTCATATAATTCCACCTTGACCTGTTCATATAAATTTACCTTGATCAGTTCATCTGAATTTACCTTGACCAGTTCATATTAATTTACCTTGACCAGTTCATCTAAATTTACCTGTAAACATGTTTATGACTGTATGCATATTTACCTGACTGTTCCCACAAAAGTCTTGAGGAGTTCCTCCATAGTCAGATAGTCTTCGAGCTTTGCATTTCGACGGAAACCCCAAGAATACTTGTCAATTGTCATGGCATTTTCCCACTTGTGTTTCTGCAGGACACCTAAAGGTATAGGTGAAAAAACTGATACAGGATACATACATTTCTTCCTTGGAAAAAAACCTCTGTGATGAGAAGACTTGTCAGTTAGAACAAAGGAGACCAGTATGATTTTGGTAATAGCATTAAACTATTCCTTTACATATACTGGAGATCCCAGAGGGACCTCAGTGTTCACCATTGAATGATCTTTATTGAGTCTCTCTACTCTCCTTTTCTCATCTTTCCTCCTTTTCCCGAAATCATTGAAAACAAGTGGAACCTTCATATACATACCCTCGTATGAAATCTGAGAACAAGAGATCCCAGAGGGATCTTGGCGCCCACCATTGAACGATCTTTATAGGTTCAATGTCAGATTGATCTTTTCTCTATTTTTCCCTTCCTCTTACTAATCAGTGTAAATTGAGAAACATCCCTCTAGTACTTTGCAAACAAGGGGAACCTATATATGAAATCCAAATTCAAAAATTCAAAATCAAGATGGCTGCCTGTCGGCCATGTTGTTTTCCGATTGGTCTCAAAATGCAATATGCATAGCTAGGCACCAAGGGGAACCTACATATGAAATTTGAGAAAGATCCCTTCAGTACTTTCTGAGAAATAGCGATAACAAACTTAAATTGTCAAAATCCAAGATGGCTTCCTGTCAGCCATGTTGTTTTCCGATTGGTCTCAAAATGCAATATGCATAACTAGGCACCAAGGGGAACCTACATATGATATTTGAGAAAGATCCCTTCAGTACGAGATGGCTGCCTGTCGGCCATGTTGTTTTCGGATTAGTCTCAAAATGCAATATGCACAACTAGACACCAAGTGGAGCCTACATATGAAATTTGAGAAAGATCCCTTCAGTACTTTCTGAGAAATAGCGATAACAAACTTCAATTGTCAAAATAAAAGATGGCTGCCTGTCGGCCATGTTGTTTTCTGATTGGTCTCAAAATGCAATATGCATAACTAGGCACCAAGAGGAACATACATATGAAATTTGAGAAAGATCCCATTAGTGCTTTCTAAGAAATAGCGATAACAAACTTCAATTGTCAAAATCCAAGATGGCTGCCTGTCGGCCATGTTGTTTTCAGATCGGTCCCAAAATGCAATATGCATAATTAATATAACTACAGACCAAGGGGAACCTGCATATAAATTTGAGAAAGATCCTCTTAGTACTTTCTCAGAAATAGCGATAACAAGAATTGTTTACAGACGGACAGACCACGGACGCAAGGCGATTTGAATAGCCCAGTATCTGATGATGGTGGGCTAAAAACTTCAACAATCCAAGAGTGCCATCTGTCCGCCATTTTGTTTTCCCCATCAGACTCAAAATTGAACTGGCACAACTTGGGACCAAAGAAACCTACACATTAAGTTTCAAAAATATCCTTCCTGTATCTCTCAGGAAACAATCTCCAACTGTCAAAATCCAAGATGGCTGCCTGTTGGCCATTTTGTTTTGCTGATTAGTCTCTAAATTGACAAATTCGAATCAAACAGAACCTACATATGAAGTTTGAGATATATCCTTCCAATACTTCTTTAGAAACAGTAGTAACTAGAATTGTTTGTGAATGGACAATGGATTTGAAATGGTCAAACAATGGAAAGATGTTGTGAGATTTTAATAGTTCCTCGTCTGATGATCAATGGTTAGCTGAAAAACTACCATGTTAGCATTACCTGGATCAGTGTATCATCAAAAACTGCCATGTAAGCATTACCTGGGTCAGTGTATATATCAACAAAAACTGCCATGTAAGCATTACCTGGGTCAGTGTATCAACAAAAACTACCATGTTAGCATTACCTGGTCCAGTGTATCAACAAAAACTATCATGTAAGCATTACCTGGATCAGTGTATCAACAAAAACTACCATGTTTTTTATTAGCATTACCTGGGTCAGTGTATCAACCTCCACAAGTATAACAAGAATTCCACGGAAGTGGACAGGTTGCATCTGCAGAAAGCCGAGTGATTACGGGAGTCATTGCAAGTAAACAGTGTGATACTTTTACATGTATATATGTCACCTGCTTTTCCCAAGCAACACAAAAACCACCATGGTAACACTACCTGGGTTGTATCTGTCTCCAAATGTATAAAAACCACCATGGTAACATTACCTGGATTGTATCTGTCTCCACACGTATAAAAACCACCATGGTAACATTACCTGGATTGTATCTGTCTCCACACGTATAAAAACCACCATGGTAACATTACCTGGATTGTATCTGTCTCCACACGTATAAAAACCACCATGACGACACGCTGTGTTGATTCCCCACCGATCATTCACAACCACACTGTCCTTAACTGGACTGTAACAGAAACACATCTCATTATAGTACACACATCAATGTCACAAAGTATACACAAACAAATTGTAGGGTTTTGCTGAAGAAATACATTCAGATATACCTATGTAGACTTTGTTAAGAACTTCCCATTTTTTTATCGAGAAAATGTGTGTGACATATTTGAAACACCTTTCAGTCATAACACTCGATCTCCACTCTGCTGTTTGAAGAAATGTTCTTTTTGTTTCAATTGAAATTTTTGAAGCTTCTGAATGTAGAGAATTAATTATGTTATATTTTTCCCTTTTTTATAATTATAATATTTCAGTCCACTCTGAACCCTGCTAATCTATATGAACCAGATCTTTAACTACAAGTTTTTGTCTCTAGTTAAGTCATATATCTATATTTATGTTGACTGGTCCTGTTTATTGATAAGTAATCACTCTTTTTGGGGTATTTTTGATTCAGAACAATTAGAAAACCAAAGAAAACTGTGAAAAAACAGAATCTTTGAAAGGTAATGGTTCAACTCTGGTTTCCCGGATCACTGATTTAAAAGCCCAGCTGTGCAGATCTTTTATACAAATGTCAGAAAGGAAAATGTATGGAGTTAGCTCCCTTCCAAATGTTAGCAATCTAATGATGATTTCTCCAGAAAAAATTGGTTGAAGCAATGTAGTTGTAGGAAGAGAGGGTTGTATAATTATGTATAACGAATGCATCTGGTCGAGTCTGTCTGACACAGGTCTAGTCCAGCCAATATCTGACACAACCTGTTACATACACGTTTGGCCCAGCCTATCTGACACAAGTCTGGCCCAGCCTATCTAAACGTTAGTAAGGAAGACAGCTAGTGTGCTGTACCTATCATTGTAAAGCCAACTGAGGAAGTTGGTGGACTGCCAGTAGGTGTATGGTGCTGCGTCTCCATCGGACCACACCACTTCAGGTTTGTAGGTCTTAACTATCTCAAACAGCTCCGGCAGGGTCTTACTCTGCAAAGTTGACAACATGTGTTACCATATCGCTGAAACATGTTATAGGATATCACTGGAACATGATAGCATGTTATTACATCACATAGATATGATCACATGTTATCATACCACAAACAGTACGATAATGTGTAGCAATACATTCCTAAGGGGTATAGTTCACTGTAAACAGTTGTGCTGAAATCAGTGTGAAAATACTATACCAGTAACTGGCTTGTTATTCTGAAGCCAACTCCCATTTGGGAAGGAAAGTAGATTTCTTAGCCCATGCAGGTACACAATAACATACCTGTCAAGGATCAAATGTTGACAAACTGGAGATCTCCAGTTTGAGGACTTTCCTCAAACTGGAGATTGTGCGTGGCGACATCTTTATTAAACATATTCAAAACACTTTCAGTGTATATTTAAGCAATTTTTTGCTCTGGGTGCATTCGCAAAAATTGATTGAGAAGTTTGAAGTTTCTGTCAAGTTTTCTATGAAAAGTATTGTGGCAGTACCAACTGGACATAGCAGCAATCTATTTTAATTCTGTTATGAATTCAAATGTAATAAAATCTTAACCTGCCAAACGAGATACCGTAAGGAAGGTTTATAAAGACCGTAGGGGGAGATACAGACCACAACCCTTAATGAGGCTAGTGTAGGGGGAGGTACAGACCACAACCCTTAATGAGGCTAGTGTAGGGGGAGGTACAGACCACAACCCTTAATGAGGCTAGTGTAGGGGGAGGTACAGACCACAACCTTTAATGAGGCTAGTGTAGGGGGAGATACAGACCACAACCCTTAATGAGGCTAGTGTAGGGGGAGGTACAGACTACAACCTTTAATGAGGCTAGTGTAGGGGGAGATATATACAGACCACAACCCTTAATGAGGCTAGTGTAGGGGGAGGTATATACAGACCACAACCCTTAATGAGGCTAGTGTAGGGGAAGGTATATACAGACCACAACCCTTAATGAGGCTAGTGTAGGGGGAGGTACAGACCACAGCCCTCAATGAGGCTAGTGTAGGGGGAGGTACAGACCACAACCCTTAATGAGGCTAGTGTAGGGGGAGGTACAGACCACAACCCTTAATGAGGCTAGTGTAGGGGGAGGTACAGACCACAACCCTTAATGAGGCCAGTGTAGGGGGAGGTACAGACCACAACCCTTAATGAGGCCAGTGTAGGGGGAGGTACAGACCACAACCCTTAATGAGGCTAGTGTAGGGGGAGGTACAGACCACAACCCTTAATGAGGCTAGTGTAGGGGGAGGTACAGACCACAACCCTTAATGAGGCTAGTGTAGGGGGAGGTACAGACCACAACCCTTAATGAGGCTAGTGTAGGGGGAGGTACAGACCACAACCCTTAATGAGGCTAGTGTAGGGGGAGGTACAGACCACAACCCTTAATGAGGCTAGTGTAGGGGAAGGTATATACAGACCACAACCCTTGTATACTATAGGTGAATGTGATTGTTTTCTTTACAATGTAATCATATTCTTTCTCCTTGAAACAATCTTAGATACTATGGGCCTTCCTTCTTCAATCCCTGGAGCTAGGGGCCATTTTTTCTGTAAACTTACATGGTGGTATGAGCACAATTTTCCATAAGCTAAACACTCATGGGTCCTTTCTTTTCAAGGTCTGTTGATATTTAGGGATTCATTAGAGCTATTTCTCTTTTATTCCTTAAAGACAATCTTTTCATTGATTGAATCTTTTTCTCCTTTAAAAATTTGTGTTGTGCCAGTATGTACCTCTTTACAGAATCTTTGAAGACTTTTTCCTTTACTTTTTGACCAGCCAATGGAATGTTGGATTTTTTTCCTTCAAATGGCAATAGTTACAATCATTGTTTCTTTATTACTCCTCTGTAGGTGAATTTGTTGACAAACTGTGTAACTCTCAGTGTAAATGTCTGTATAAATGTAGTTAGTGTCAGTGTAACTGTCGATGTAACTGTAGATGGAACTGTTGGTGGCACAGATTTGTCCAGATAATGATAGAGTATTGTTGATAACCAATTACAATGATTTTATAATTTTTCAACAAAAGGATGTTTTTTTTACTTTAGTAAAAACCAAAGGAAAGACCAACACAGCAGGGCTATAAACATCAGGAACTCAGGGTCGAACCATTACTTCTGAAGTTTTCCAATGATATTGGAACTCTTCTGTGTCCAGGTTGCCATGACAACTCTACCTTTCATTGTAGAGCCATGAGAGGTATTGTGTGGAACTCCAGTAGGAATCAGGTGCCTCCCAGTCACCGTCAGACCACACCACTTCTGGTTTGTACTTTTCCACAATTTCGAACAACTCAGGCAGGTTTTTGTTCTAACGGGGCAATAATAATATCTAATGCTTAAAACAAGGAAACAATCTCTACCTTGAATAGAATTCAGAAAGAATATGTATTTAAGAAAACATTTTGAGGTCAGTGATAATATGGATATGGATACAGCAGTCAGTGTAAGATATAGATACAGCAGTGTAAGATATAGATACAGCAGTGTAAGATATAGATACAGCAGTGTAAGATATAGATACAGCAGTGTAAGATATGGATACAGCAGTGTAAGATATGGATACAGCAGTGTAAGATATGGATACAGCAGTGTAAGATATAGATACAGCAGTGTAAGATATTGACACAGCAGTGTAAGATATAGATACAGCAGTGTAAGATATGGATACAGCAGTCAGTGTAAGATATAGATACAGCAGTGTGAGATATGGATACAGCAGTGTGAGATATAGATACAGCAGTGTAAGATATAGACACAGCAGTGTAAGATATAGATACAGCAGTGTAAGATATAGATACAGCAGTGTGAGATATGGATACAGCAGTGTGAGATATGGATACAGCAGTGTATAGAAACAGCAGTGTAAGATATGGATACAGCAGTGTAAGATATAGATACAGCAGTGTAAGATATAGATACAGCAGTGTAAGATATAGAAACAGCAGTGTAAGATATGGATACAGCAGTGTAAGATATAGATACAGCAGTGTAAGATATATATACAGTACTGTAAGATATAGATACAGTTCTGTAAGATATAGATACAGTAGTGTGAGATATAGATACAGCAGTGTAAGATATGGATACAGCAGTGTAAGATATAGAAACAGCAGGGTGAGATATAGATACAGCAGTGTAAGATATAGATACAGCAGTGTGAGATATAGATACAGTACTGTAAGATATAGATACAGTACTGTAAGATATCGATACAGTACTGTAAGACATTGATACAGCAGTGTTATAAATGGGTACAGCAGCGAAAGACATGGATATATAGCATTGTAATATATAGATGTACTCATAATTCTGATGTAATATACTGTATACTCTCTACTAAATTTACCCATAATTCTTGTGTAATACACTAGTCTACTAAATTTACCCAGATAATTATGATGTTATATACTCTACTAAATTTACCTATAATCCTTACGTTATACATTAGATTTACCCATAATTTTGATGTTATACATTGTACTAAATTTACACATAATTATTTTCATATTCTCATCATGGTTCATCAAATAAACCTGATGGTGAGTCACTGAATGTAACATGTTCGTATACCTATATCTACATTTACAACATGGAATATCACGAGTACATAATTCATTTTCTTGAAAATAACCCATTCTTTCATTCTCATAAATTCAGTAGGAAAGTCAAAACCTATAGCAATAAGCAGAGTCATGAAGGCAGCAAACCATTAACTACAAGTGTAACTAACAAATAACTAAAATGACATTTCCAACGATACTTGAGAAATTGTTTGAACTGTACATTTAACATGAGAGTGTATAATTTTGATGGACCTGTGTACACGTGTAGTTAATTATGACCTGAAGAAGTAATTATGTAGATGCTTACCTGGACAAATCGGTTGGTGCTGAAGTTGTTAGCCTTGTCCTGGAGGTAGAGAGGATTAAACCACTCAAACATGGAGTGGTACAAACCAAACTTGATGTCGGTTTTGTTACGGATAGCGTCAGCTAGCTCACCTGTAAACATAAAATTACTGCTTTAATCCAGAAACTGATTTGGAACTGAACTGAATAAACAGGGACCGCCCTGTAAATGTTCTGTCCAGATTCCAGTCAATCGTGATGACAGATAATTATAATAAGTATAGCAAGAGTGAGTCCAACACGGTGTTTACATGTTTCGACTGTTAGACAGTCGTCATCAGAACAACAATACATAAAAGTGACGTCTTAGATACGAGTGTACACATCAGAAAATGATGACGTCATAATACAAAATACGTGTACATGTGATTGATAAACAATCAGTGATTTTGGCGGGAACTTAATATCGATGTTGCAAAGCAATATCAACATGATGTAATGTAATATATAATTGTTTTGGAGTAGATAAAGTACAGTGAATATACAGGCAACTAAGAATAGATACACACAGTTTGTAAGTATATATATAGGCTAATTGTGTACCCAAGTCCCGTAGACCACGTATTACGTGTCAGTATGAACATAAATAACAGGAAAATAATAGTCTCTACATATAATGACAATCTAGATATTATGTACAGTTTACATCCCGCAAAAACATATAGAGTTTGGTTTACGTAGCGGATGTATATACAAGTTTGTGGAGAAACTTAATATAGTTAATGACGTATGTTAAGGCCCGAGGGTTCTGTTGTTTCCATAATGGCTATGTACGATTCCTCGGTGCGTAGTCTGATGTTCAGGTTCGCTTCCGTTTTAGCTAAACCTATAATGCTGATGTCTTGTTGGCTGTGATTGACACTCGTGAAATGCCGTGACACTGGTTTGTATTTGTTTTCTTGCCTGATATCAGCAAAGTGTCCGTGAAAACGGTCCCTGATGCTGTTAGATGTTTGGCCAACATATTGAATCCCACAGTTACGGCACTGTATTAAGTACACGACGTTAGTGCTGCTACAGTTAATACTACCGCGAACGGTGATTTTCTTTCGGTTTAAGCAGCTGGTTACTTCTTTGCATGTTTGCATGAAGGGACAAAGTGTACAAGGTTTGAGACAAGCATGACTGGCAGGTATTGCGGTGTTAGTTCCCACATCAGTTCTGACTAGAATGTCCTTAAGACTCTGTGGTCTTTTGTAAGTAACCATTGTTAGCTGTTGTTTCTGGTTATGTGTATAATTATAATGTAAACATATACCAGGAACTAGTTCTGATTATATTGATGACAAAATTCAGAGAAATAAAAACAGGTTACACAATGAGTGGTTGATGTATATAGTATTTCTTTCATTCGAGTAAGTTATTTTTTTTAAATTGCAGAAAAACATGAGCTTTAGTGAGTGTTTTTTTGTACCTTTGGAAAGATAACTAACAAGACTGAAAGAAATTTGTGTGACCTGTTTCTACCACAATAAAAAAAGCCATTTTGATATGACCTAAAGTGAAATGCTGCTATAGCTAATAACCAGTAATATGCAAAACTGACAATTTCAGAAATATTAAAATTCATTAGAAATCATAACAAAGAATAAACATGTTTATCATATTCAAAGCAATAACTAAACTTGATAGAAATCTTAATATGTTTTTGAAAATATCACAAAAACAACCACAAACTACTTTTTGTGCATTATCGTTTCCAGTACCTCATGAAGCAACCCTCAAACGTTAGCTAATCAAAACGCATTGAACTATAGTCAGTCCCGTCAAAGGTCACTGTCATGTGCCGACCAATCAACACATTTATAGTTAATTCCATTTGTGGTATAAACTGAAAGTTATTCAACAGTTTTAATGATTATTTCATGCCTATTGTAGTAGAAACTGACGTTATAGAACATTAATACAGAAATTCACAAACAGTAATGACTGATACATGTAAAACAGTAAAAGGACCCAGTATACTTTGGTGTACTTTGATCCTGAGATATCACCAGGCTTACCAACAAGGTCCCTGTTTGGTCCAGTAGCTTTGGAATTCCAGTTGAAGGAATATTTAGATGGCCAGTTAGTGAATCCCTCGTGGTGTTTACTGGTCAGCACAACATATCTAAAATTCAACAAGCATATGTATATTACATAAGGAACCCCATGAACAAATGCAATGCAAGTTTGCATTGCACACAATTACTTAAAGCAAGTGTTAATATATATTCATCACCACTGTAACAGGAGATGGAATTGTCATGGGTATTCAAACCTGGTAAATTCTTCATAATTCATGGAACTATCTGGCCACTTGACGTCACTCAGCCCTGGGTCTCAATACAATGTGCATGTACCAGGTTACACTAGCTATATATCCTGCATTTTCAAAGTCTTTGCAATCAAAGACAATACCTGATCATGTATTTACAAGTTACCACTCAGGTGTGTGAATCCCATTATAGTCGTATACAGGTATATGAAACAGAAACATTAGCTCTGAAGAGCAATTATTACAGCAAACATAACATATTTGCCAACTTTTTAGAATTCTCATGGGGACAAAAAGTGTGTGAGCGACATTTTTGACCAAACAACGTTAACACATTTCGTGCGCGACACATTTAGTAAACAAAAACCAAGGGGAGATAATTGG
Source organism: Pecten maximus (assembly GCF_902652985.1). Classification (NCBI taxonomy): domain Eukaryota; kingdom Metazoa; phylum Mollusca; class Bivalvia; order Pectinida; family Pectinidae; genus Pecten; species Pecten maximus. The sequence continues at coordinate 22,721,050 of NC_047021.1, read as the reverse complement.
CTATAGATAAAAAACTTGCATTATATAAGAGCAAGTGTAAATCTCATGCAGAACTGTTGGATAACTAAAAGCACATGGCAATATATATTATATTCATACACATGCTAATATAACAAAGTGTAAAAATATATACTTAAACATTGACACGAGTGATAATAGTACAGAACACTTCATTATTTTGCTTGTTGTCTTACCAAATACAGTATATATATTTATATATTACAAACAGATCTAGATATACCACTCACAATCATATGTATATGTGTAGTGCATGTGGAACAAACAAAGAGACTATATATAAGGAAGAAATGTGTATTCAACTACGGTGAATAATTTAGATATTATCTGATGTACATTTGTATGAAGATGAAATGGTGTACCCACCTCAGTGACCTGTCTACATGCAATACTTGGGCCATATATATTTTTTATAGAATGTGCAAGGTCAGCAATATTTATATCCATAATCGAACAGGACTTAGCATGAAACGACCTGTTGGACTTGTGGAAATTTCCCTTTTACTAGTAAAGTGGTAAGATGTTTGCCTTGAGACGAGAGGTCTCTAGTTTGAGCCCCAGCATAGGCAGGGTATTTTTCATTACTCAATCCTATTACAGATTTGGTGCCGTTGACCAGTGAAAGCTTTAGGGGTGGTAAAGCTTAAGGCTTCCTTGGAGCTTATATAACCTGGGTTGTGTTGTCTTAGGGGGGGCGAAGACTTTTGTGAAGGAGGGAGTAGTGTACAAGTGGAGAGTATAGATCATCTAATTTACTTAACCTAGCAGGAACTTCCCTTTAGCCTAGTGGTAGGATGTTTGCCTTGAGAGCGAGGGGTCACTATTTCCAGCCCCAGCGCAGCCAGCATGGAATTTCTCATTACTCCTTCCTATTAAAATTATTATGAGCATTTCAAAAATGACTTGTCAGAAGTTGGATGAATATACCAACAGACTCAGTCATGCGTGTTAATCACGTTCATTTGTCAAAGATCGATTTTGACAAAATGTAAAACCTATATTATGTCATAATCGATCTTTGACTAATGAAAGTTCTAAACACCTACACTTATTACTCAACTCGCAATTATGTAAATCTTACTGCAAAGTTCTATACCTTGCACCAGATGCCTTAAATATCTCTGCCCACTCGTTTGGCTCAAAAAACTCGGTTGTAAACATTGGAGCGAAGTCGGCATAGGTGAAGTCGGGCTTGTAATTCTTTTCCATAAAGTCGATCACGCCAGGAAGACCCATGCCTTTCCAATTCCACCAAAACCATTCCGACGAAAAGCTCGGCACCGAGAAGACTCCCCAGTGTATGAAGATTCCTAATTTTACGTCATCGTACCAGCCCGGAATCGGCCTGGTATCGAGCGACTCCCATGTTGGCTCGTATTTTGTACAAAATGACAATGAAAACAACGCCAACACAACCAACACAAACAACTTACGGTCCGCCATGTTGTTTGAGAGAGATGAGGTCACATGACATAGTCATATGATCGAAATGAAAAATAATTCACGCATTTGACTTTTTGTGGGTCGCAATCATAGCTAAATCACTTATGTCGAATATTTGGCCTATAAGTTTGAAATGATTTTGATATGTAAATGGAGGCTTATAGTGTTTCGGTGTTACGACATTTTTTAATTTGCTAGCTAGCTATATATAGTGTAGTCTGATTCGTTGCAATCATATTGGATTTGTATAGTAGATCAGTATGACCAGAGACATATAACAGTTACAATGTATAGGCTATATGTCTCTGGTATGACAAGCCAAACTGGAAAGTCACTTTTTACTATACATGTATTTAGTTAATTAGTTCTAATATCCATAATTCGATTGATGGATATCCACAAAGAATCACGGATATCATATATAGTGACTTTTTTCCACTTCGGCTCGCCATTGTAGATTAGGGGTTAATATATTTTTCTTTATAAATACTAACCAGATACAGACGACGCCCGTGGTTATTAGGGCTTTTCACCAAAAGGTGAAAAGACCTATTGTTTTTGTTCTGTTTCTTATTATTATTATTATTATTAGGGCTTTTCACCAAAAGGTGAAAAGACCTATTGTTTTTGTTCTGTTTCTTATTATTATTATTATTATTATTATTATTATTATTCTACATTTTAGTTTGTAAGCAATACATCTCCTAAAAGTTTAAGAGGTATACCAATGATCTTTCTATTATATTGTATGGTATAAGCCAAAGGGGTAACAGCAACATTTCCAAGTACGTCAAAAAATCCAAGATGGCCACCATGACGTCATATCTCATTTTGCTTAAGTGGCCATAGCTCCAAAACGGTAACAGTTAAAATAATTTCAAACATATATTATTGTAGGACTTATTTGGGGCCAGCTTTTCATAATGCATTGTTTTGAGGTCAGAGGTCAAATGAAAAAGCTCGCCTGAGGGTCAAGTTAGTCTATTTTTAGAAAATCTTCATTTTTCCTTTTTTTTACAAAAATTCTTTCGAAATATTATGCAGAACGTCATTCTAATGAATTTGACGTTTTCAGTTTTTCTGTGACACATACGGTTTCTGTTGTACGCCATTTTGAATTTCCCCCTATATATTTCAATAGAAAAGTGTGTTACATTTCAAACTTCTTCTCAAGTTCAACAAGTGGCATTCAGCTCAATCTTAGCTGAAATAATTCTTGGACTGTTTTGGCCAAGTTATGTTATTTTTTAAGTTGGTTTGGAATTCAAGATGGCCGTCATGACGTCATGTATTGAAAAGTTTAAAATGGCCATAACTCTAAAAGTATTCAGTTTACAAAGGTTATGTAATAATGTGATTTGTAGATTATGACTAGCGCTAACTTTTACTCACCAAAAGTTTTAAGGTCAGAGGTCAAATAAAAGAGTTCACTATGGGGTCAAATTAGTCTATTTTTAGAAAATCTTCATTTTTCAATCTTTTTCCAAAAAAAAATAGTAGTATGATGTAGAATGTCATTCTGATAAATTTGACGTTTTCAGTTTTTCTGTGACACATACGGTTTCCGGTATACGCCATTTTGAATTTCCACTATATATTCTATATTAAAAATAGTTTTACATTTTAAACTTCTTCTCAAGTTCCACAAGTGGCATTCAGCTCAATCTTAGCTGAAATAATCCTTGGATTGTCCTGGCCAAGTTATGTTATTTTTTTATGTTGATTTGAAATCCAAGATGGCCGCCATGACGTCATGTATTAAAAAGCTTAAAATGCCCATAATTCATAAAGTGTTCATTTTACAGGGGTCATGTAATTATGTTATTTGTAGATAACGCCTGGCTCTAGCTTTTACTGACTAAAAGTGTTAGGGTCAGAGGTCAAATAAAAGCGTTCGCTATGGGGTCAAATAAGTCTATTTTTAGAAAATCTTCATTTTTTAATCTTTTTCCAAAAAAAGAAATTTAAGTATGATTCAAAATGTTATTCTGATGATTTTTCATGTTTTTTGGTGTTTCGGTAACGTTTACCATTAACGCGGAACGCCATTTTGAATTAATTTGGCATCTGATATATAACGGCATCTGAGATATAAAGTTTGTTGGACGAGGGGAGATAACTCGTACAAGGCTGTACGAGTTATTTCCCTTCGTCCACTCCTTTGTTGAAATGTAATATCTCAGATGCCAGATTAATCAAAACTAGAATGTGGATGACCTATCAAGTGTTCTAAAATAGTTTTTTTATGTTTGGAAATACCAAGCCTTTAGGTCATTTATGCTAAATAGTGAAAAGCCCGTCAAATTGTTCCGAAACAATTTCTAGTTATTATTATTCTTCTTCTACATTTAAGTTTGTAAGCAATACATCTCCTAAAAGTTTAAGAGGTATACCAATGATCTTTCTATTATATTGTATGGTATAAGCCAAAGGGATAACAGCAACATTTCCAAGTACGTCAAAAAATCCAAGATGGCCACCATGACGTCATATCTCATTTTTCTTAAGTGGCCATAGCTCCAAAACGGTAACAGTTAAAATAATTTCAAAGATATATTATTGTAGGACTTATTTGGGGCCAACTTTTAATAATGCATTGTTTTGAGGTCAGAGGTCAAATGAAAAAGCTCGCCTGAGGGTCAAGTTAGTCTATTTTTAGAAAATCTTCATTTTTCCTTTTTTTTACAAAAATTCTTTCGAAATATTATGCAGAACGTCATTCTAATGAATTTGACGTTTTCAGTTTTTCTGTGACACATACGGTTTCTGTTGTACGCCATTTTGAATTTCCCCCTATATATTTCAATAGAAAAGTGTGTTACATTTCAAACTTCTTCTCAAGTTCAACAAGTGGCATTCAGCTCAATCTTAGCTGAAATAATTCTTGGACTGTTTTGGCCAAGTTATGTTATTTTTTAAGTTGGTTTGGAATTCAAGATGGCCGTCATGACGTCATGTATTGAAAAGTTTAAAATGGCCATAACTCTAAAAGTATTCAGTTTACAAAGGTTATGTAATAATGTGATTTGTAGATTATGACTAGCGCTAACTTTTACTCACCAAAAGTTTTAAGGTCAGAGGTCAAATAAAAGAGTTCACTATGGGGTCAAATTAGTCTATTTTTAGAAAATCTTCATTTTTCAATCTTTTTCCAAAAAAAAATAGTAGTATGATGTAGAATGTCATTCTGATAAATTTGACGTTTTCAGTTTTTCTGTGACACATACGGTTTCCGGTATACGCCATTTTGAATTTCCACTATATATTCTATATTAAAAATAGTTTTACAATTTAAACTTCTTCTCAAGTTCCACAAGTGGCATTCAGCTCAATCTTAGCTGAAATAATCCTTGGATTGTCCTGGCCAAGTTATGTTATTTTTTAAGTTGATTTGAAATCCAAGATGGCCGCCATGACGTCATCTATTAAAAAGCTTAAAATGCCCATAATTAAAAAAGTATTCATTTTACAGGGGTCAGGTAATTATGTTATTTGTAGTTAAAGGCTGGCTCTAGCTTTTACTCACTAAAAGTTTTAGGGTCAGAGGTCAAATAAAAGCGTTCGCTATGGGGTCAAATAAGTCTATTTTTAGAAAATCTTCATTTTTTAATCTTTTTCCAAAAAAAGAAATTTAAGTATGATTCAAAATGTTATTCTGATGATTTTCATGTTTTTTGGTGTTTCGGTAACGTTTACCATTAACGCGGAACGCCATTTTGAATTAATTTGGCATCTGATATATAACGGCATCTGAGATATAACGTTAGTTGGACGAGGGGAGATAACTCGTACAAGGCTGTACGAGTTATTTCCCTTCGTCCACTCCTTTGTTGAAATGTAATATCTCAGATGCCAGATTAATCAAAACTAGAATGTGAATGACCTATCAAGTGTTCTAAAATAGTTTTTTTATGTTTGGAAATACCAAGCCTTTAGGTCATTTATGTTAAATAGTGAAAAGCCCGTCAAATTGTTCCGAAACAATTTCTAGTTGTATTCCGTTCTGTGTTTACTGGTATAAATAATGATTCAATGGCTGTCATCTATGCGAGGATACGGTGTGTTGTCTAACCCAGAATAATTGTGTACGATATGACGGAGTCAGTTTATTGTGTAATTCGTAAAATGATATCAGTTTTCTTCGTTTTCTTCTAATATACATATTTAACAAAAATATCTTTGAAAAAGATAAACGACATAGTTTTAATGCTGGTGGTTAATGTTTACATCTGGTTTAATTTTCAAGTCTGCTGGGAGATAAATGTTTAGGCCTACAACGGGATGCGGTCAAGAGGTAAAGGGGGCAGTTTTGTAAAACTAAAAGACTAGGTAAGGCTGATGCTTTCAATGAAGTGAGAACAAAAAGATGGTCCATTGAAAACAAGGACAGCGGTCATGTATCATAGCATGTGCCAACGTGCGACGAACATACCCAGATAGCAAGCTTACGTTGGGCCAACGTTGGGCCAATGATAGTAGTCACGTTGGGCCAACGTCGGTAAATCACGTTGGGCCAACGTAATGTTGCTCATCGGCACAACGTTGGTCCAACGAAGATGGGTAGTTTTAATGCGTTGGCCCGACGTTGGTCCAAAGTCAAAACAAAAAAGTTAATGTTGGCCCATCGTTGGTCCAACATCAGAATAAACAATTTATGTTGATTCTACGTTGGCAGTATCGGGAAACTAACATTGGACCAACGTTGGTTTAATGCCAGAAGTTTGACATATGTGTTGGTTTTCGGTTGTGTTGGAGCTGATATAGTTGAATCCATACAGCACGAAACCGCGTGAATATGGTTTACATCCTTTGACTAATACCACCTTCAATGAGAATGAGAATCCAACCGTAAGGTACGTAATTAAGTTATGAAAACACACCACTATTATAACTCAAAGATGGTGAGTATCACTAACTCAAAATGGCGGCCACCAGTGCTGAAAGCATAAAATGAGGTAAAAGACTGAAACTACTCATTATATAGAGTTTTCATAGCTACCAGCATATGCTATACTATAATCAAGACATATCTATACTGGAACAAACCGTAGTTTTTCGTAACATTCTGACCAAAGTTTCGAATCGGAGCGATTCTCCGCGAACGGTTGGTGGTGTATTTCATGAATAGATGCCGTTTTTCCAATTTTCTGTGCCTTAACAAAACCTTTCACTATAACACGTATATTTACAGACCTCGATGGTGTGGAGTCGACTACACATCTAACATTTCCATTGGATTGTTTTCGCTGTAAATTCGTCAGTTTTTTTGTAATTGATGAGTAAACACGAACTACATTTGAGTGATGAGTATACACGAACCTCTGACGAAAGGTTTTTTAAATGTAAACTTTATCTATTTCATAACAATTGCGAAATAAGTTATGTTAACTTCAACTGATCACGCTGGAGAAAAAGAACATGGGTTGTGGCTGTGACGGAGGGAGTAGTGTAAAGTAGAGAGTATAAGGTCACCTAACTAGTTCAGATTAGCGGGAATTTCCATTTAGCCCTGGTTGAAAGATGTTTGCCTTGAAAGCGAAAGTTCGCTAGTTCGAAGCCCAGCACGGGTATTTTCATTACTCCACCTATTACATGTTAATACAACGGAATGAAGGATCGATGTTATCTACGGACGTACCAAAGCATTCGTTGGTGAAGCGAGACTGACATCAACGATTTATTAAGATGTTTGAAAAAAAGTGATCTCAATGTTTTCCCATTTTCAAAAACATTTATCAAAAAGCAGCTGATTTAACGTAAACGTTTTGTGGAGAATAGACAATTATTAGACGCGTATGCGTCTCAAGGGTAGACTTGTCATCCCAACAGACATGGGAACACAGCAGCCAAAGGCACGAGTTGATATCGCCATTAATTACCGAGTTTAAAGTACTGATGACGGAAAGAAAAGAACCTACATTACCTGCTCCATACATGGAAATAAAAATAAAATAAAATAATAAACAAGAAACCCTCACATGACAGAGGAATCACTCAAACGGGATTGCTATTAATAAAATACTCATGCAGATGTATTCATTTTTGTCTGATCGCGAACCGAGAATTCCGTCTTTTCACGAACACGAGATATACCGCTTTGTAACAAGCTATCGTTCTTCTACTCGGCTGATTCCATATCTTCCTTTCAAGAGAATCGGCCGAGGTGTTCCGAGCGGTAGGATCTCTTCCGGTTTATGTTATACAAGCGGGAACTTTTTAATTTGGTAACATTCGACGTTGGAGACGTTTTTGCGTCTTACTGGCAGATTTCTTAGAATTTAGCAATTACAGATTGATAAATATATTTCCTAGAATAAAAAAAGATGGCAAATTTCCCCCATAATTGCCATGTGGCACGGTTCTTGATCTGCAATTGTGCATGCTGCATTGTGGGACCCAATCGAAAAATTATGGCGGACAGATGACCATCTTAGACTTGAAGTTGTTAGCACCATTTATGAGAAACAACTTGAGTGATCATTCTGATATCATGTAAGATACCAACTTACAATAGTACCCGTTGTTCATATTGCATTTGGCGGACAGATGGCCATCTTAGACTTATGCTTGTCATCTTGGATCTTGGGAGTCAATTATTGTTAGCTCAATTTCTCAGAACGTTCATGTATTTTTTCCTAACGGCATATTATAGGCCATACAAACCAAGAGAGTCATCGGACTAGAGTAAGACCCGCGAGCCAACACACCAATTTAACAGTTCTTCATATTAGATGTGTATATTTTACTGGTTTGTCTATCTTTACCTGCTCGACCTACTTCCATAAATGTGTAACCCTGGTAAATACTAGCCGCAATATACTGCTCGGCTGGAGAGATCTTCTCTTTAGCTCGATCGGTTGAGCGTAAGACTAGTAAGCCAGAGGTCCCGGGTTCGATCCCTAGCGGAGGCAGTGATTTAAATTTAGTTAATCATGCGCTCTGTTACAAATGTTATACGGGTATACACATTTTGCATCAATTAGATGTAAATTTTGTATTTAGAAACGTAACATGTTTGTTACACACAAACCCCACATATTTGAGAACATACTTGGCGTGCTGATACGGATCAAAGGAATTCCTCTTTAAATTATTTCTAAAATAGACGGTTTTTTATGAGCAAACGTATTGATTTTGAAACGTAAAACTTGTAGATGTTCTATTTTTAGAACATTATTAATAAATTCTTCGTGTAAACTTGGTGTTCATGCTTGGGTGACCGTTAACATTTTACCTTGCACCGGATGCCTTGAAGATATCTGCCCATTCGTTTGGTTCAAAAAACTCGGTAGTAAACATATGAGCGAAGTCAGCATATGTGAAGTCGGGCTTGAAATTCTTCTCCATAAATTCGACCACGTCTTTTCGCTTCACACCTTGCCAGTAGTCCCAAAACCACTCCGACGCAAAGCTCGGTACGGAGAAGACTCCCCAGTGGATGAAGATTCCTAGCTTTACGTCATCGTACCAGCCCGGAATCGGCCTGGTATCGAGTGACTCCCATGTTGGCTCGTACCTCGTACAAACAGACAATGAAAATAAGGCAAACACAACCAAAACAAGCAACCTACTGTCCGCCATGTTGTTGTTGTTCATGTGCAACTGTTTGTGAAGTCACATGATCCAGGTCATATGATCGATTTATCTAAATTTTAATGATTTTAAAAAAGGGAAGGGTCTTTGGAAATTTAATAATTCTCTGCTGTATGAAAAAGAATATTTGGAATTAGTAGAAAATGTTATAAAAAGTGTCAAATTGCAATACTCTCTTCCGGTTTATAACTTAACTGCTGCCCCAACTATTTCCAATAGCGAAATTCAATTTATTATTGATGATCAGCTATTCTTAGAAACTTTGTTAATGGAAATCAGAGGGCAAACTATATCTTATGCTTCATACAGGAAAAAACAGCAGAACATTAGAGAAAAAGAACTGATAAGAGAAATAGAAACATTAGAAGCTAATTATGATCACAATAGAGAGGAATTAGAAGCAAAAGTAAAAGAGTTAGAAAGTATACGGATAAAAAAGATCAAAGGTAGTATAGTTAGGGCCAGGGCAAAATGGATAGAAGAAGGGGAAAAACCAACAGCATACTTCTTCAGTTTAGAGAACCGTAATTTTACTTCAAAAATTATTCCAAAACTACAGAAAAATGATAATATTATAACGGACCAAAAAGAAATTTTAAATGAAGTACACAATTTCTATGAGGATTTATACAGATTTAAGGAAGTTGAACATGTTAGTCTGGACAATTATCTACATGGTTGTAATATTCCAAAATTAGAGGAACATGAAGCCAATAGTATAGAAGGTATGATTACAGTAGACGAGGCAGGTATATTTCTAAAACATATGAAAAACAATAAAAGCCCTGGTTCAGATGGATATACTGCTGAATTTTTTAAATGCTTTTGGAAAGATCTAAAGGACTTTGTTGTTAGGTCTATCAACTATGGTTTCTCTATTGGTCAACTTTCAGTAACACAGAGACAAGGCATAATAACCTGTATTCCTAAGGGTAACAAACCTCGACATTTTATAAAAAATTGGAGACCTATTTCTCTTTTAAACATTTCATATAAAATAGCTTCTGGAATTATCTCCCAAAGAATAAGAAAATATTTAAACAAGTTAATTAATTGTGATCAAACCGGTTTTCTATCTGATCGCTATATAGGTGAGAATATCAGAACTCTATATGATGTGATGCAGTATGCTGAAGAAGAAAATATTCCTGGAATGCTACTATCAATAGATTTTGAAAAAGCATTTGATTCTGTTTCATGGAATTTTATTGAGAAGGTCTTAAATTTTTTTAATTTTGGAACTGACATCAAAAAGTGGGTCAAAACTTTGCATTGTGAAGTTTTTTCTTATGTAAATCAAGGTGGCAATATTTCTTCTGCTGTCAACATCAAACGTGGATGCAGACAAGGCGACCCGATCGCTGCATATATATTTATTCTCTGTGCTGAAGTTCTTGCTGCTAGATTAAGAAATAACAAAGATATTAGAGGTATACAGGTAGATAATACAGATATTCTTAATTTACAATATGCTGATGATACCGGATTGTTGCTTGATGGTTCAGAAAAATCTTTAAAGGAATCTATTAATGAGCTAGACAATTTTTCTAAGATATCGGGGCTCAATATTAACACAGATAAAACACATGTTATTTGGTTTGGAAGCAAAAAATATAGTCAGGAAACTTTTTTGCCACAATTAGACTTACAGTGGGGTAAAAGCAGGTTCACATTTCTAGGAATAGACTTTTCTGTTGACCTAGCTGAAATGCCAAGGATGAACTTTGACAAAAAAATAGTAAAACTTAAATCTCTAATATCCTCTTGGAAAAAGCGGAATTTGACTCCTATTGGTAAAATTAATATTATAAAATCCCTATTAATCTCTCAGCTAAATTATCTTTTTATTACTCTGCCTAACCCACCTGAGAGATTCATAGTGCAATTAAATTCCATAATATTTGACTACCTTTGGAATGATAGGCCTCATAAAATAAAGAAAGATGTTGTTATCCAAAACTACTTAAATGGAGGCTTGAAAATGATAGATGTCCAGGCTTTCATAGATTCACTTAAGTTAGGTTGGGTACGTAGGATGTTTAAGTCTTCAGGCAAATGGGTTATCCTCCTAAAGACTATGATAGATTTTAAAAAGTTACAGTGCTGTGGGAATGCTTACATATCTGTATGTGAATCTAAGTGTTCTAATAAATTTTGGAAAGATGTTTTCAGAATATGGAAAAAATTGAGAAATTCTAGACTATTTAGGAAAAGGGCATTGGATCATGACTCTTTTTTGAAAACTCCATTATGGTATAATACAGATATAAAAGTTGGAAATAGCACCATCTTTTACAAAAACTGGTTTAATGTTGGAATTTATACAATTTCTGACTTGGTTAAAAATCATGGTAATCTAAGTTTCTATACAATTAATGAGTTTCTAGAAAAATTCAGAGCCAACACTAACTTTCTCCAATACCACGGACTGATATCTGCAGTTAGATCTTTTATGGATAATTATGTTTTAGAGCCTCCATTTGAAAATCCAGTTCAGCCATTTATACCTATGCATTTAGAAATTTTCTATAAGAACCATAAAGGCTCAAAAGACTTTTATAATTGTCTCATCACACCAGCTTCTGTACCAACCGGTGTTAGGAAATGGCAGGAACAACATTTCTACTTTAATGAAGACAAATGGAAAAAAATCTTTAAAATTCCCTTTAATGTCTTCCGCAGTCCAAAGTTACAATGGTTTCAACTGAGAATTATTCACTATATCCTAGTCACAAATACTTTTCTTTTTAAAACACATATAATTGCTAGTCCTTTATGCACTTTCTGTTATAGTGAACCAGAGAAAGTAACGCATTTGCTCTGGGAATGTGTATGTGTACAAGAATTATTGCAGGAATTTGAAAACTTAGTTGATATATTGTTTATTGCTTTTTCTATGAACAAAGAATCTTTCTTATTTGGTTTATTATCTTCATATGCCAACCCTGTTGATAATGAAATCATTATTATAATTAAATATTATATCTATAAAACAAGATGTTTCAACAAAGCTTTAAATATAACAGCTCTTGTTAATGATATCAAGGATCATTTTACTGTTCAAAAATATATCAACAATGGAAATAATGTTCACAAAAAATTGACTTTTGAAAATAATTGGAAGAAATGGATGCCATTATTGGAACTAAACTGAATATTTTCCTTCTGGCAGTGTCGAATCTATTTAATTTCGGTAAAGAAGTTTTTGAATTAAATTATTTCATTTTAATATATACATCTTTATTTTTGAATCTCCCTCCCCCTCTCCTCTCTCTTTCCCTTCTTTTCTCTGCCTTTTTTCTTCTTTGTTTTCATGTATAAATTAATTATGTGTGTATGCGAGTTTGAAAGTTTGTTGTGTGTGTATGTGTGTGAGTGTGTGTACGTGTGATGGTGTGTGCGCATGTGCTGTTTGTATGAACATGATGTTTACAAGTAATTTATAAGTGTGAATATGATGTTTGCTTTTCTCTCTTTGTTGTTGTATGTATACAGTATATATTTATATACCGTCTTTGTTTTCATGTACAAATTGATTATGTATGTATGAGTATGTTTTGAAAGTTTGTGTGTGTGTGCTGTTCTGTGTGCATGTGCTGTCTGTATGAACATGATCTTTGTTTACATGTAATTTATTAGTGTCAATATGATGTTTTGCTTTTCTCGCTTTGCTTGTGTATGTATTATGTATACAGTATATATCTATATACCGTATACCGTACTATGTTAATATATCTCTGGATATAAGATTGGATGTGTGTAAATGTATGCAGTATGCAATATGCGTGGGAATTTTATATGCAATATTTTGTCGATGTACGTGAGAGCAAGCAAATGATATATATAGATTAGGTTTTTGTGTATGTTTGTGTGTGAGTGTGTAAAGGAATAAATGTATTTTATGTATATTGATGAAAATCCTGAATAAAAAGATAATTACAAAAAAAAAATATGATCGATTTAAAAAGAAAGAACTTGAAGAAAACAGAAAAGTTGCACACTTGAATTGTTGTTAGTTTCGATCTTTTATATTATTGCCAACTAGTCATTCTCTGTGTATATCACACATTATATAATACTACTGTAATATAAATTCACGAGAAATCGGTCAATAGCCATGATAGTTTAAGATAAGATTTCTTGCTAAGACCATGAAACGGATTTTTTTGTTAGATTTGTAAATGTGCATGAGTGATATATATTCATTTCAATTATGCGGCTTATTTTAAATCGAACGATCCTTTTTAGTTTTAAGTTGGACAGAGTTACAATATATTGTATACACTGTATAATTACTGTATATGCCCGTTTACCGGAAATGGGTGCTAAGGAGCTGGCGATCGAACGACACACAGATAGCAAAGATTTGCAGCAATTTATTTCGTATGAAGCTAATGTCCCTTTCAAACCTATTAAATATATATATATATGCGTGTGATTCTTAGACCCATTATATTGGACTTCTAGGTATGTGCATAAATAAAGCACACGTGCAGCCTGATACCGCAATCACGTGGCAGTTGATGATGAATCATGATAATGGATGATCAACATGTCCCTGACAACATTTTTCATGTTTTTTTTTATGTTTATTGGTATATAAGCTTGTTTTTATGTCCGATGACTTGTTGTCGTTATGAATGATTCATCGGAACAAAAAAAATGGCCAGGTGTACGAGGATATGATTATTCGATGTACGGCCATGTCCATTAACAAGAAAACAAAAGTACACCACACAAGATTATAACGACCTTTTTCATATCGTCCTGACCTCACAATTGGCTATCGATGTATGTATATGCCAACAGCAAATCGTCGAAATGAGTTTTATCACCAGGGAAGTTCCAACCCTCCATTATCATGATTCTTCTATGCGATTGTTGTACTAGGCAGCATGTGTCCGTTTTAACTCATGTTTTATGAAAGCGTTTAATACAGACAGTCTAAGAATCTCATATAACTAGGTTTGAAAGGGACAATAGCTACATACGGCGTAAATGCGTTAAATACTGTAAATCCTTGCGTGACGTTCGTTCGCTATCTTTGAGTACCAATATCCGGTGTAACGTATTCAAGGTCGATCGCCGGCGGCTGGATAGCGCGCATATGAAGAGATATCGGTAGTTCCGGGTTCGAAACCCGGTAAGTCCGCTTACACTTTTGCGCAAACGTCCACAGGGCTATGTGAGCTGTAACAGCAGGAAATGATAAAATACTTAACATTTTTTTATGTGACAATCACTCATTGTTTGCTTTGATTTTCGAAAAATACAAAATAACCTTGAAATAAGACTGAAATTTTCAACAATTTATCAGATAAATGTTTCATTGTACGACTACAACTTTTTTTATATTTCTTGTCATTTTACTCTTATGTTGTCCTGTAAGCAATTTAAACAAACGTACCTTTCAGGGAGTTTATTTCAAATCAGTATGACATTAATAAGTTTGCTTCAAAATACTTGACATTGTTGATCAACGGTACTAAAAACAAAATGTTTCGTGAGCAATCGTCCATGTCAATATCACAGGGACTTGGCCCACATTCCTATAACTACGGCCCTTATAACATGTATTTGTACCGAGTCCATGTGGTCAATACTATCCTGTTGTATGGTGTAAATTGTCTTTGTGCCCTTTTGACCGAGTTGTGACAATCACTGATATGATTATACTAGCTGAATGGCTCAACTTGCTCTATGTCCAGGGTAAAATAGAGCGACATCGTGGCTCACGTTCAACATCGACAATTTACAGGGAAATACGAGCTTGTGTGGGAAAACTTGATAAGTCCACAAATATATCATTTTTGTTTTGTTGTTTTGTTTTTAAAATGTATGCGTATGGTCTCGTGTGTCTTCGGGGCGATGACTTTGGTGAAAGAGGGAGCTGGGCAGTGTCCGTCACCAACACTGGAAATGGGCACGAATTCACAATACGCGGACCACATATATTTATTATATGCATAAGATGTAGGAATTAATGCAACTACGTCCTTGTGGTCACCAGTGACCGGGTACCTTGCTAGTAAAGGTGATCACAATCGCATGTTCCAAATCTATCTAGGGGTCTGTTTTAGGGGGTCTGTTTTAGGGGTCTGTTTTAGGGAGGGGGGTCTGTTTTAGGGGGGGGGGGGGGGGGTCTGTTTTAGGAGGTCTGTTTTAGGGGGTCTGTTTTAGGAGGTCTGTTTTAGGGGGTCTGTTTTACCAGACAAGCGATGTGGTGGCTCGATTTGTTAGATGCCTCTGTAGGAAATTTGGAGGTCCGGAGTTTAATGCCGGTCTTACATTTGCATTTTCCACTCCTGCACAATTAATAATTATCATATTGTAATTAGACAGGTGAGAAAGTAATGTGAAAGGCCAGTATCTGTCGCTGTCCTTTATTTGAATAGGAGTAAAACAAGTTTATATATATGTATATACATTTATATATATCGGTGTTTTATATGAGGGTTGTCAATGCCGCCTGCCAACACAAAATTACAACCCCACTGCACAGGTACTTGTGGTTTTTCAATAAATATGGCGAGTAAGAAAAGAATAACTCGTTATAGAGCAATCAGATGCTTAATTTTAAAAGTTCATAATTATTACAAGTCACGTAGTGGCATTACAAATTACATGTGGAATGTAGCATCTGATTTGCTGTTAACCTGTCCACAAGTTTGGATCCGCGCGTGAGCGAATACGAGTTATCTTCCTTTATATAGTTTACAACGCAAATTGGCTCAGTAAATTTTTGACATTCTGAATTGAAATAACAAATTCACATATTTCTGGCATCTTCGAACAAACGATTCGGCTAAATAATACACAGCAAGTAGTTAACTATTAGTTTGTTTTATTGAGAAACAATTCAACAAGCAAACTTATAAAACAACGATTTATCCGTAATAACATGTCAACTGGTATTCAAAAGTTGACGAAATATCACTTAGTCGTCCAAGTGATATCAGTTATATAACTCATTCAAAACTTCTAAGTGATATCATTTGGAAAAAGTAAGAGTGAGAAAGCGACAGTAAGTGCTGTCACTAAATACATAATTATAAAACAGCGTCCCACAAACTGATGGCCACTATACGGTAACACAAACCGGATAGAAGTATAATCTACCGGATCGTGTATATTTTATCCTGG
Organism: Pecten maximus; assembly: GCF_902652985.1. Lineage (NCBI taxonomy): Eukaryota > Metazoa > Mollusca > Bivalvia > Pectinida > Pectinidae > Pecten > Pecten maximus. Next base: position 22,704,853 of record NC_047021.1, on the reverse strand, counting down.
TGTCAACAAAAATCAATCATACCAAATATTTAATGAAAAAATCTATCGCGTTGAAGTTCTTCAAAGCATATTAACGAAACGATATAAACTGGATAAAAATATGTACATTTGTAGTTATTTCAATGTCATGCTTCCTTTTACAGTCATGTTTAAAACATTGGACCTCAACACTAAGCAAGGACGGAAATATATTTATTATGACGATTTATTATTTATAATATTCACATTCATGCCGTTATTTTTCCTCATTCTCTAAAACGGAAAAGGCTTTCCTTTATCATAGTGGTCGGGGCACACCAATAGTTCACAGGGTCCAGAGAATTTGTTACATTAGGTCCAAATACATGTTGACTGTAAACAGGGACCTGAGAATTTGTTACAGTAGGTCCAAAGACATGTTGACTGTAAACAGGGACCTGAGAATTTGTTACAGTAGGTCCAAATACATGTTGACTGTAAACAGGGACCCGAGAATTTGTTACATTAGGTCCAAATACATGTTGACTGTAAACAGGGACCTGAGAATTTGTTACAGTAGGTCCAAATACATGTTGACTGTAAACAGGGTCCTGAGAATTTGTTACAGTAGGTCCAAATACATGTTGACTGTAAACAGGGTCCTGAGAATTTGTTACAGTAGGTCCAAATACATGTTGACTGTAAACAGGGTCCTGAGAATTTGTTACAGTAGGTCCAAATACATGTTGACTGTAAACAGGGTCCTGAGAATTTGTTACAGTAGGTCCAAATACATGTTGACTGTAAACAGGGACCTGAGAATTTGTTACAGTAGGTCCAAATACATGTTGACTGTAAACAGGGACCTGAGAATTTGTTACAGTAGGTCCAAATACATGTTGACTGTAAACAGGGACATGAGAATTTGTTACATTAGGTCCAAATACATGTTGACTGTAAACAGGGACATGAGAATTTGTTACATTAGGTCCAAATACATGTTGACTGTAAACAGGGACATGAGAATTTGTTACAGTAGGTCCAAATACATGTTGACTGTAAACAGGGACATGAGAATTTGTTACATTAGGTCCAAATACATGTTGACTGTAAACAGGGACCTGAGAATTTGTTACAGTAGGTCCAAATACATGTTGACTGTAAACAGGGTCCCGAGAATTTGTTACAGTAGGTCCAAATACATGTTGACTGTAAACAGGGACCTGAGAATTTGTTACAGTAGGTCCAAATACATGTTGACTGTAAACAGGGACCTGAGAATTTGTTACAGTAGGTCCAACTACACGTTGACTGTAAACAGGGACCTGAGAATTTGTTACAGTAGGTCCAACTACACGTTGACTGTAAACAGGGACCTGAGAATTTGTTACAGTAGGTCCAAATACATGTTGACTGTAAACAGGGACCTGAGAATTTGTTACAGTAGGTCCAAATACATGTTGACTGTAAACAGGGACCAGAACATTTGTTACAGTAGGTCCAAATACATGTTGACTGTAAACAGGGACCTGAGAATTTGTTACAGTAGGTCTAAATACATGTTGACTGTAAACAGGGACCTGAGAATTTGTTACAGTAGGTCCAAATACATGCTGACTGTAAACAGGGACCTGAGAATTTGTTACATTAGGTCCAAATACATGTTGACTGTAAACAGGGACCTGAGAATTTGTTACAGTAGGTCCAAATACATGTTGACTGTAAACAGGGTCCTGAGAATTTGTTACAGTAGGTCCAAATACATGTTGACTGTAAACAGGGTCCTGAGAATTTGTTACAGTAGGTCCAAATACATGTTGACTGTAAACAGGGTCCTGAGAATTTGTTACAGTAGGTCCAAATACATGTTGACTGTAAACAGGGTCCTGAGAATTTGTTACAGTAGGTCCAAATACATGTTGACTGTAAACAGGGACCTGAGAATTTGTTACAGTAGGTCCAAATACATGTTGACTGTAAACAGGGACCTGAGAATTTGTTACAGTAGATCCAAATACATGTTGACTGTAAACAGGGACATGAGAATTTGTTACAGTAGGTCCAAATACATGTTGACTGTAAACAGGGACATGAGAATTTGTTACAGTAGGTCCAAATACATGTTGACTGTAAACAGGGACATGAGAATTTGTTACATTAGGTCCAAATACATGTTGACTGTAAACAGGGACATGAGAATTTGTTACAGTAGGTCCAAATACATGTTGACTGTAAACAGGGACATGAGAATTTGTTACATTAGGTCCAAATACATGTTGACTGTAAACAGGGACCTGAGAATTTGTTACAGTAGGTCCAAATACATGTTGACTGTAAACAGGGTCCCGAGAATTTGTTACAGTAGGTCCAAATACATGTTGACTGTAAACAGGGACCTGAGAATTTGTTACAGTAGGTCCAAATACACGTTGACTGTAAACAGGGACCTGAGAATTTGTTACAGTAGGTCCAACTACACGTTGACTGTAAACAGGGACCTGAGAATTTGTTACAGTAGGTCCAACTACACGTTGACTGTAAACAGGGACCTGAGAATTTGTTACAGTAGGTCCAAATACATGTTGACTGTAAACAGGGACCTGAGAATTTGTTACAGTAGGTCCAAATACATGTTGACTGTAAACAGGGACCAGAACATTTGTTACAGTAGGTCCAAATACATGTTGACTGTAAACAGGGACCTGAGAATTTGTTACAGTAGGTCTAAATACATGTTGACTGTAAACAGGGACCTGAGAATTTGTTACAGTAGGTCCAAATACATGCTGACTGTAAACAGGGACCTGAGAATTTGTTACAGTAGGTCCAAATACATGTTGACTGTAAACAGGGACCTGAGAATTTGTTACATTAGGTCCAAATACATGTTGACTGTAAACAGGGACCTGAGAACTTGTTACAGTAGGTCCAAATACACGTTGACTGTAAACAGGGACCTGAGAATTTGTTACAGTAGGTCCAAATACACGTTGACTGTAAACAGGGACCCGAGAATTTGTTACAGTAGGTCCAAATACACGTTGACTGTAAACAGGGACCTGAGAATTTGTTACAGTAGGTCCAAATACACGTTGACTGTAAACAGGGACCTGAGAATTTGTTACAGTAGGTCCAAATACACGTTGACTGTAAACAGGGACCTGAGAATTTGTTACAGTAGGTCTAAATACACGTTGACTGTAAACAGGGACCTGAGAATTTGTTACAGTAGATCTAAATACACGTTGACTGTAAACAGGGACCTGAGAATTTGTTACAGTAGGTCCAAATACACGTTGACTGTAAACAAATTATCAGATCCCTGTGCATTGGTACCAACAGTTATACTGTTAGAATGGTGCATGGTCGTGTGTCAACCCTAGCTAGTAAAACTTAACCCAAGTAGACTTTTAACACAGAAGTTCTGTTTACATAAGAAGGACTTTTGTTGAAATGAAAACTATTTCCCAAAAAATAATAATTGAGGTCATCATGCAGTGAAACAATTACTTTGTGTACCAAAGATAACAGACGTATGGTTAGCTTAATGAGGTATTAGTCTATGTAGAAAACAATAACTTATATTTAACTGTATGTATAGAAAACATCCATTAAAAAGATACTATCCCGTTTTCTTGTAATATATACGTGTTATTAGCAATGTGATTGACAAACGATTTTTGTTAACTTGTAAACCATGTACATGTATAGTATATGCTGGCTTGTCAATTTATGAAATATATTAATCGAGCCCGTACGATGGCGTTCTGAGAGTTTGGTATACGATATGACGAGTTTTGGGGCGGGGAGGGGTATCGGGGAGAGACGAGGATTGGGGTGGGGAGAGGATATCAGGGAGGAGAGTTTGGTATACGATATGACGAGGATTGGGGCGGGGAGGGGGTATCAGGGAGGAGAGTTTGGTATACGATATGACGAGTATTGGGGTGGGGAGGGGGTATCAGGGAGGAGAGTTTGGTATACGATATGACGAGGATTGGGGTGGGGAGGGGGTATCAGGGAGGAGAGTTTGGTATACGATATGACGAGTATTGGGGTGGGGAGGGGGTATCAGGGAGGAGAGTTTGGTATACGATATGACGAGGATTGGGGCGGGGAGGGGGTATCAGGGAGGAGAGTTTGGTATACGATATGACGAGTATTGGGGCGGGGAGGGGGTATCAGGGAGGAGAGTTTGGTATACGATATGACGAGGATTGGGGTGGGGAGGGGGTATCAGGGAGGAGAGTTTGGTATACGATATGACGAGGATTGGGGCGGGGAGGGGGTATCAGGGAGGAGAGTTTGGTATACGATATGACGAGGATTGGGGTGGGGAGGTGGTATCAGGGAGGAGAGTTTGGTATACGATATGACGAGGATTGGGGCGGGGAGGGGGTATCAGGGAGGAGAGTTTGGTATACGATATGACGAGTATTGGGGCGGGGAGGGGGTATCAGGGAGGAGAGTTTGGTATACGATATGACGAGGATTGGGGTGGGGAGGGGGTATCAGGGAGGAGAGTTTGGTATACTATATGACGAGGATTGGGGCCGGGAGGGGGTATCAGGGAGGTGAGTTTGGTATACGATATGACGAGTATTGGGGCGGGGAGGGGGTATCAGGGAGGTGAGTTTGGTATACGATATGACGAGGATTGGGGCGGGGAGGGGGTATCAGGGAGGAGAGTTTGGTATACGATATGACGAGGATTGGGGCGGGGAGGGGGTATCAGGGAGAGACGAGGATTGGGGTGGGGAGGGGGTATCAGGGAGGAGAGTTTGGTATACGATATGACGAGTATTGGGGCGGGGAGGGGGTATCAGGGAGGAGAGTTTGGTATACGATATGACGAGGATTGGGGTAGGGAGGGGGTATCAGGGAGGAGAGTTTGGTATACGATATGACGAGTATTGGGGCGGGGAGGGGGTATCAGGGAGGAGAGTTTGGTATACGATATGACGAGGATTGGGGCGGGGAGGGGGTATCAGGGAGGAGAGTTTGGTATACTATATGACGAGGATTGGGGCGGGGAGGGGGTATCAGGGAGGAGAGTTTGGTATACGATATGACGAGGATTGGGTCGGGGAGGGGGTATCAGGGAGGAGAGTTTGGTATACGATATGACGAGTATTAGGGCGGGGAGGGGTATCAGGGATGAGAGTTTGGTATACTATATTACGAGTATTGGGGCCGGGAGGGGGTATCAGGGAGGAGAGTTTGGTATACGATATGACGAGGATTGGGGCGGGGAGGGGTATCAGGGATGAGAGTTTGGTATATGATATGACGAGTATTGGGGTGGGGAGGTGGTATCAGGGAGGAGAGTTTGGTATACTATATTACGAGTATTGGGGCCGGGAGGGGGTATCAGGGAGGAGAGTTTGGTATACGATATGACGAGGATTGGGGCGGGGAGGGGGTATCCGGGAGGAGAGTTTGGTATACTATATGACGAGGATTGGGGTGGGGATGGGGTATCAGGGAGGAGAGTTTGGTATACGATATGACGAGGATTGGGGCGGGGAGGGGGTATCAGGGAGGAGAGTTTGGTATACGATATGACGAGGATTGGGGCGGGGAGGGGGTATCAGGGAGGAGAGTTTGGTATACGATATGACGAGGATTGGGGCGGGGAGGGGGTATCAGGGAGAGACGAGGATTGGGGCGGGGAGGGGGTATCAGGGAGGAGAGTTTGGTATACGATATGACGAGGATTGGGGTGGGGAGGGGGTATCAGGGAGAGACGAGTATTGGGGCCGGGAGGGGGTATCAGGGAGGAGAGTTTGGTATACGATATGACGAGGATTGGGGTGGGGATGGGGTATCAGGGAGAGACGAGTATTGGGGCCGGGAGGGGGTATCAGGGAGGAGAGTTTGGTATACGATATGACGAGGATTGGGGTGGGGATGGGGTATCAGGGAGAGACGAGGATTGGGGCGGGGAGGGGGTATCAGGGAGGAGAGTTTGGTATACGATATGACGAGTATTGGGGTGGGGAGGGGGTATCAGGGAGGAGAGTTTGGTATACGATATGACGAGGATTGGGGTGGGGAGGGGGTATCAGGGAGAGACGAGGATTGGGGCGGGGAGGGGGTATCAGGGAGGAGAGTTTGGTATACGATATGACGAGTATTGGGGTGGGGAGGGGGTATCAGGGAGGAGAGTTTGGTATACGATATGACGAGTATTGGGGCGGGGAGAGAGTATCAGGGAGGAGAGTTTGGTATACGATATGACGAGTATTGGGGTAGGGAGGGGGTATCAGGGAGGAGAGTTTGGTATACGATATGACGAGTATTGGGGCGGGGAGGGGGTATCTGGGAGGAGAGTTTGGTTTCCGATATGACGAGGATAGGGGCGGGGAGAGAGTATCAGAGAGGAGAGTTTGGTATACGATATGACGAGGATTGGGGCGGGGAGGGGGTATCAGGGAGGAGATTTTGGTATACGATATGGCGAGTATTGGGGTGGGGAGGGGGTATCAGGGAGAGACGAGGATTGGGGTGGGGAGGGGGTATGAGGGAGGAGAGTTTGGTATACGATATGACGAGGATTGGGGCGGGGAGGGGGTATCAGGGAGGAGATTTTGGTATACGATATGGCGAGTATTGGGGTGGGGAGGGGGTATCAGGGAGAGACGAGGATTGGGGTGGGGAGGGGGTATCAGGGAGAGACGAGTATTGGGGCGGGGAGGGGGTATCAGGGAGGAGAGTTTGGTATACTATATGACGAGGATTGGGGCGGGGAGGGGGTATCAGGGAGGAGAGTTTGGTATACTATATGACGAGGATTGGGGTGGGGAGGGGGTATCAGGGAGAGACGAGGATTGGGGTGGGGAGGGGGTATGAGGGAGGAGAGTTTGGTATACGATATGACGAGGATGGGGCGGGGAGGGGGTATCAGGGAGGAGATTTTGGTATACGATATGGCGAGTATTGGGGTGGGGAGGGGGTATCAGGGAGAGACGAGGATTGGGGTGGGGAGGGGGTATCAGGGAGAGACGAGGATTGGGGTGGGGAGGGGGTATCAGGGAGAGACGAGTATTGGGGTGGGGGAGGGGGTATCAGGGAGGAGAGTTTGGTATACGATATGACGAGGATTGGGGCGGGGAGGGGGTATCAGGGAGGAGAGTTTGGTATACGATATGACGAGGATTGGGGCGGGGAGGGGGTATCAGGGAGGAGAGTTTGGTATACGATATGACGAGGATTGGGGCGGGGAGGGGGTATCAGGGAGGAGAGTTTGGTATACGATATGACGAGGATTGGGGTGGGGAGGGGGTATCAGGGAGGAGAGTTTGGTATACGATATGACGAGGATTGGGGGGGGGGAGGGGGTATCAGGGAGGAGAGTTTGGTATACTATATGACGAGGATTGGGGTGGGGAGGGGGTATCAGGGAGGAGAGTTTGGTATACGATATGACGAGGATTGGGGTGGGGAGGGGGTATCAGGGAGGAGAGTTTGGTATACTATATGACGAGGATTGGGGCGGGGAGGGGGTATCAGGGAGGAGAGTTTGGTATACGATATGACGAGGATTGGGGCGGGGAGGGGGTATCAGGGAGGAGAGTTTGGTATACGATATGACGAGTATTGGGGTGGGGAGGGGGGTATCAGGGAGAGACGAGGATTGGGGCGGGGAGGGGGTATCAGGGAGGAGAGTTTGGTATACGATATGACGAGGATTTGGGCGGGGAGGGGTATCAGGGAGACCGTTCTCTCCTCCAATAGACCATGACGACGTGGTACGTGTCAAACAAACGTCCATTCTCTCTACACTCTGTAAAGTCAAGTGTACTTTATGCACTTGAGTAAATATGTATTGTTGATAACATCCGCCATTTAAAACACGCAGAAAATGTAGATTTTGTGATAGAATGTGACACTCGATCAGTATTGGCCCGGAGTATATACCATTACGTAAGGAGAGCGGTACAGACTTGATTTAAAGGACATGTTGTACTAAGTCCGGGGACTGACATCTGTCATGTCGGTGAATCAGACACCGTGGACGTTCTAAAGATGTCAAAACCAAACCACCGTTTGTTTAATAAAACTAATCGAGTACATCGGCATGGGAATCTGGTGGCAAAATCGGACGGTGTTGCTTTCGTGACCACGACGAAACAATCAAAATTGTCAAGTCAATCCTTGACTAAGGCGATTGTCTTTTGATTTTAACCTTCTCAAAGACCCTTCTTACGTGACTTGATGCAGCAGATTTTGTGTAACTGCGCGCGCGTTTGGTCAAGTGTACATATCCGGTTCCGTTATGTGTCCATCTTATGAAAGTGTTTGCATTGCTTAAACAAAAGAGTCTTGCAATATTTTTTGTACTCGAGTTTACGCGATATATGGAAGTCTCTCATAGCTAGTGTCTTCTGTAACGGCCATATACAATGTTTAGTTCTGAAGTAAACGTCCTCTATAGCTGTCATCACAGTAAATAACAAACGTGATTTCAATCGTTTCATTTCCGCTTTAGTATTCCAAACTCTTACTTCTGACAAGAGCGTCCTCTTCAGCGGTCTTAGCAAACTCCCATTTCTGCAAGATACGTCCTGTGCATGAAATGGCCAGGATAAAATCTTACTGTGATAGAACACACTGCCTGATATGCTAGACTGGACTGAAACCATTTGAATTTCATCCTATTCGTAACACACGAAAGATGAGAAATTAATCCGAAGACTTCACAGTTACACCCATCATAGTGGCTTAATATTTATTTCTTATACAGTTATTAGCTTTCCACCACCAACACTATTTATTAGTAAGTATAGCAGTTATAGTAATTCGGTGTTGAATGCGTTAACGAGCGGATAACTGTGAACCTGTTGGAGAGGTGGTATTGCAGAATTTCTCTCACGTGCAGGTTGTTAACAAGGTCTCTCCGATTTTATCGATTTCCAACCATAACCGAAAAACAGCACCGTGCGTTGAAGAGCAGAACAATATCCAAAAATCCTGCAAGGGCATTCGGATCTCTCGGACATTTTCAATCACATTTTGTTAGCAATTATTTCTCCATTTCCACCTCTATGCACGGTGACGTCAAAGACGGCACGTAACCAATCACAGTGTTAGTATGTTAGCGTACCAATCAAAGTAGACTGACTATTTTAAGAACAAACCCCCGATATGACTGATACACCAACCAACTATAAAGCTGCCCCGGTAGCAAACCCAGATGGTAGTAAAATGCTTTGGGTTCTGAATTGATTCCTTCGTATTACAAACGACGTTAAAGAATCAACAATATAATACATGTTATATCTTTAAATAATAATTAATAAATCAATTTTTAGGAAGAAATTATTTGACATTTGAAATTATCTTACTCTGAAAATGTAAATGCGATATTTACTGTAGTTGATTCGTAAATATGGAATATAGTTTAAACTGTCCATTGCTATCTAGTAATCAAGCATCCCAGGAACTCGATGACCCGTCGGTGTCAATAGGTACCACGGGTCAGACTGACACAGAGGATTAAGTTGTATTAGGGATAAACTCCCGGATATCAATAATCCTACAATCGACTGTCGTCGTTACAGAACGTGCCGTTGTCTTGACGATTCAGCCACCGGAAACTGATCACATCAAAACAGCGGAGATAAGGAGTGCACTGGTCAAACGATTGTAATCCACGTGATTGGTCAAGTGACAAAAATAGACATATACATATGGTCAGCAAGATTTCCACGAATTAGTGATTTAGCGATAAGTTATGAATGTGTAATTTAACTAACGACATTAGATGGAGGATGGGGGGGGGGGGGGGGGGGGGGCATACAAGTTAGAGTAGATACCGCCACTGAACACATAGACATACAAGTTAGAGTGAATACCGCCACTGAACACATAGACATACACGTTGCTTTGTTACTTCTCACAAATATGCACGGTGCGTAAATGTTATTTGATCGTTGTGTTTATGAATGACTCGTTCGAAATGAAAATATGATATTCAATAAGTCAACATGTCAACAGGAAGTTACACAAAACATATATAACAGGCTGTGTAATTAATCCATGTTATTTACGCGTTTTTATCAATGGGTTTGTTTACCGATCTACCGCATTATCCATTGATACAGTGTGGCATTCGATTGTTTATTATTTATGTAAACTGCAGCGCGTGCAGAAATTCTCCGTCAAAACAGCTTCCTGCTGACTGGGCCAGCAATTAGGACTTCCGGATAAGAAGAGTTGTCTGCCCCGCTGTAGTTCAGAAACTGAGGTTGGACCTCATAGATAACTATTGTTTACCACCGTGGGACGACAGATTGTGGCGTGACCACTTTCTATTTTTGTTCCAGATTGAAGTGAAAAATTAGCATGCCTTGTATATATAGATAATGTAGTTGAACGAACGATTGTTAGGAAGGTTTATCGTTGGAAGGAAACGCTTGTAATGTTTGATATACCAGTAAAACATTTACTTGTCAAAATTAGACACAACACTTGGGGTTGGCGTCTTTTAATCGGAAGTAGGTGAAAAGTAGGCCTTAACGACTTCCGACCTCTTACGAGCTGCTGTAGAATGGAGCAGAACCAGTACTTGTTTGTAAGGCCAGAAGAGCTTAGAGACACTATAGCTTATTTCCAAGTAATTCAGATATCGATAGAACAGACTAATTAAGATCAGGAACGATAGACAATCTGTTGATCTGGACACGTTCCCTAATTACTGTTTTCTGCCCATTATCCATTAAGAAAATCCATTTTACCCTCCATAGACTACCATAGACAATAGTCAAATTGTATATCAGTACCAAACACAATACAGCTACACTGACGATCGATAAGAGAAAAAAGGGAGTTTTTCTGCAAATGTTACAAAACATTTCAAGCACAGGAAGTCGCTGAACAGGAATTGATAATTTGGTGACAGTGGTGTTGAAAACTTCCCGTTACACAGTCACATTGACGTCACTACCACGCAGTGGCACGTACGTCTTACACAGGAAGGAGCTCCTTCATTTTTCTCTGCTATATCGCTACGACGTCATTGGATTCTGGCAATTCATTTTGTAAAAGTATTGATTCCTGGTTTGTGATATTATATTTTATGAGCGAATATGACTTGAATGCGGCACGTGCCCAATACTTACATGCGACTGTCATGATTGATAGAGATTTGCATACTAGTAATCATATCGTAGTTTACAGAAAAGAAACATGTCGATTCTAAAGTTAATCTGGAGTTGGTAACACTGACGGAGATATTACATCCGAGACTGTAGTCTGGATTTCAGTCGCTTTGGTCAACGCGATATCATCACGATAGCCGGATGGCGCTAGTTCCAAATCGGATGTTACCGTTCCTTGCACACTAAGACCGTTTGAACTATAACTATATTTTTAAAATATAATTGATGTATTATCATTTTCACTTCATTCCAGGAAATATTTGCATGAGGCATCAACAGGTTCTGAATGAGCCGATGAATCAGACCTGATGTCCGAGATTTACTTGTTTTAGTTACCGGTTCCTTACTCTGCCTATTGCTATGTTTTGTCTCATCAGTTCTGTCGGCGTTTTTATTATTTAGATTGTGTACGCCGCTAAGTTCGATTAATAAATAGGTTCTCGTGGCAAGAGTTCCGCTCTCAATAACAGAAACCGGGTGTGTGCCAAGACCGCTGATATCATTCCGCTACAACAAACTGATTTGCTAATGGTTATTACTTTTAAAAGATAAAAATCGCTTTCGGTCTGTTCGAGTACCAGATAAATTTGTGTCATTGCCTCTGCGGATCTGGGTTGGAAAATATGATAGATTTTACCAAGTGTTTGCCATATGAGGCGACCTTTGTGAACGCTCTTCCCCCTGAACAGTTGAAGATTTTATTTTGTAGCTTCTGCTTGCTGATATGAAAATAGCCGAAATAAATATTCTGCTTTCTCTCCGGTCCTGTGGCCACGTAATGTCAGGTAAAGATCCGAGGTGCGTGGTTCGACGATCCCTACCCGTGCCGGTTTGTGTTTCTCAGGAAGCCAAGAAAAGAACCGTTCTGTGCTGCCCTGGTTGTGTTATTGGGCATGACACTTTACCTTAATTGTTCTTGTTGGCATGCGACGGACGGTCCTCCCGTATGTTGTTCAGTGAGGTAGTCACCAACTACTACAACGAGTCCCGGCTCAAAATCACCCTGGCTGTTAATGGGGGATAGATCCACAAAGAAACAAACCTTACTTGACAATATCCCCATTTGTCCTTAGGTGTTGGACGTTTGCTCAAACGTGGAAGGTTATTAGTTCTGTCCCCTGACAGAGACAAATCAAAGTTAGTTCTGTCCCCTGACAGAGACAAATCAAAGTATGTATGAGGTAACATCGTACTTGTCCCTAGATTTACGTTCAAGCATAAATGGGTAACACTTAGGACTGGCTGTCTGACGTCATTTCAATACGATGAGCTAAACTATCATGCTACCATCCATGTACAGGTAAGGACATTTCAAGGAGTTATAAATTCACATTGACCGTTTGAGTTCCATCGTCAATGAACAAATATCACGAAGTCTCCGTTTGTGTAAAAAAGGCAAAATTCGCAAACTGAATCAAACTACCTTTTTCTATATTATAAACGGTACTAGTTTGTACGGGATTTAGGACAAGGAATGGGACAGTTCTGTCAGCTGGACAGGTCATTGAGAATGTATACGTAATTATCTATGGGATATATAACGAGGCCAATACTGACGGACAGAGATTTATTTCTGTTGGAATGAAGGTCGTATTGTACTGGTAGGAAGATATAGGATGTTATTTCTATCAGCAAGGTAGGTCATGTTGATCACGCTGGGGACAAACAATTTACAAAAGGAGTTTATCGTCCCATAAACCCTCAACCATACCGCCGGATAGAGAGCTCAAGTGTGTTAGGTTGAACCCCGCCCCAATTGGATACCCTTGTATCAGTGGCCATGCGAGTGGCGGATCTCTCCGATAGGATCTAATTAATTACCCGAGGCCGGACACCTGGTAGTTATAGTCCCGGTAAACAAACCCTATCCGTCAGGGGGCGGGGTGTACCCCGAAAACACACAGTTCTTTTTAATGTTTGTTTTTAATGATTGTTTTCAATAGAATTTTTGGGGTTTTTTTACACATGGATTGAAGAAAATATTTTCTGCAACTCACATAATCTTTCAGTTATCAAATTGATCTTTTCATGACCTGGGAGATTGACAGATGAGCATCAATCGTGTCTCGTGTATATACCCCGAGCATTGTCAGACTGGACACCCGAGAGGACAGTTGTTTGTTTATGGTGTTAAATGAAACAATCCATCTGCGGTATGTCAGTCGTAGAGTACTGTACGTTTACACTGTATCAGGTGATGCCATAGTATAGTATGTACCCGATGACACGTATCACGGAGGACCAAGAAAAAATTAGAATGTTCTTATGGATAAAAACACGACTAGTGACACGACTGTTTTATGACAAATGTCTGCTTAATCTGAGTTTCCTCTGGCCCTAGCTACGGGAATAACGATTCTTATTCAGAACATCTTGATGTGGTGCTGCTGTTTGCCATTTTCCCTAAATTTTGTTTCAGAATGGAAACAAAAATTCGGAAAATACATCAAATTGGGCGAGTCCAAACACAGGAACTTGGTATAAATTCACAACCCATGGTCTATTGCATATGTATTATTACTCCAATAGTATTAGAGGTTAGTACGACAGGAAACTTTGTCGTAATATCCACCAATGTAATCAGGTGGAATAAGACCTCATATATGTATAGGAGTAATGTAGTATATACTACACACATCTTGTCATATAGACATTGATTGGTACATTGGTTCAAGTCTCCGTGTGTTCAGCTAATGTTCCCTATTTGGTTCTTACTAGGTTCTGACAGGTCCCGTGTGATATTTTCGGACCGATGATTTATATGTCATACTTGAATGGAACATGAGTATTGTGGTATTTTTAAAACACATTTCCCTATAAATATGTCCGCTTCATTACTGTGGAGATGAACCAGACAGGTATTGAATCAGAGGGCGCGGTATTGTTTTACTTCTTCAGACAAAGGCAGGTTACGTCACTATGCGACCCTCCTCCCCCTCTCTCTGATATCAGAAACAATTCCTCCCTCTCGTCACAGATAGCAAATGTGATCTTTCCCCCTCTACACAGATAATAGGATACTATATCTCCCCAAGGCCTACAACGCCCTTTAGCAAACCAACATCATGTCAGCATCTGAATCCGTGTACCGGCCTATCCCGTATGTTTGTCGTCGCCATGGTGTCTGGATGGAAATTCAGAAACCAACTACCTTTTAGTTTTAATATTTGACATAAAATGTTATTGGGGATATTCTGCTGTCAATAACACTGTCTACTATAGATTAGGATGACTTTGACTCTCTGAGGTACATCCATCGATCTTGATTTCAGGAGTCGTGTAATCGTTTGTTTCGTGACTTCTAATATAAAAGGGAAATGGGATGCGGATTTATTCCAACCAAATATTACTGAAAAGTAGAAAAATGGCCATTTTGACGTATATGACTAGACACAACTTTACAGAGATGGACTTTTAACCCGCCATTGTCTTGCCGGGGATCTGGCCAGTTTCGTAGTATTTCCTAGCTTAAAAAAAATTCTTTAACTTTAGATTTCCCCACAGAAAAGTATTACAGAATTCAAGGAAAGGTATCAGTAAGATTTTGTCGCCTTTAATAATGCTTTCTTATGGAAAGTTAAGAAGACGAGACAAGGGAAAAATCATATTCCTCAGGTGTTTGTTTGTTTGTTGGTTTATTTGTTGTGTTTATCGTCACGTGAACAACCAGGGTCATGTTTAGGCGGTGTCTCCTTGTAGTAGTTGGTGACTACCTCACTAATCCACAAACCGGAGGCCCGTCGGATGCCATTCAGTAACAGCACAGAGCGGTCAATTTCTCATCTTCCCGAGAAACACAAACCGACACGGGTAGGGAGCGTCGAGCCACGCACCTCGGATCTTTACCTGGTGTTACTTGGCCGTCGCTCTAACCGACTGAGCTATCACGACCCCCATAAAGGCGGTATAGGTATGTAGGAAGGAATGACATTGACCTTACTGGCAGAGATGTACCAAGGTTAATGCCCTCTCACCCAGTTTATTTTCTGTTCCATTCGTCATTAATGTTGGAATAAAAAATACTGAAACGATTCTATAGAAAGTAGAATAAATGATGCTACAGTCGTAAAATTGATTTAAATAGTTAAATGTAAACAGCGGGAATGCTGGTCAATTGGGTCGCGCTGACAGGAAGTCGTCACCCGTAACTTTGTATGTGTAATGTAAATTGCTGCTATGAAAAAAAAGTTCTTATAAAATGAAGAATAAAGAATGTGTATTGATGCAAAAAGAGAATTCCATCTGAATGACCCTTTACTTATTTTAATTTCGCGATTTATTCCAAGGAATTTGATAAACAAAATGTACACCCGGGTTGAGGTGGGCTATATTCCTGATTTATTTATCGAGTTGGTGTATCTTATACAAGGCCACACGTTCCCTATATATAATGTTTACTTAAACGAGCAACCTGCTTATTAAAATCTTATGGTGTGTGCGGATATTTTACGCGTAAATACATTTAATGTTTAACGCTGAATACATATCTGCTACTATATTACATGTACTTTGATTATAGGGTTGTTGTTTGTGTTGAAGTGGCGCGACCCTACCGTAGATTAATACAATGCTAAATATGGTATTTTACCCTTAGTGTCCTTTCGTCTGTTGTGTTGTCTCCCCTTACATCACCAGGTGTCCCAACCGCGTCGTGTTTCGGTGTCATGTGACACCCAGACTTATTTTGTATATACAGTTCGTTGTACGCGTGTTTGTGCAGTGCAAGGTCAGATAGAGTAAAGAAGATTTGAAAAATTCCAGTGGTGTTTACAGTTAACGTAAAATGAATACCGTATGGGTTCCAGTACGCACCTTTTGTGGTTGCCAGGTGAAAGTATACGATAATTAAGACAATAGATTAATTCAACATCACTGGTGCTTTATCCCACCGAGTACCACGCTTGTATCATCAAATGCAAGATCACGAGACGACTTAATCGTGCCCTTTTGATGATCCGAAGGACTGTGGACAGACACTTTTAGAATTGTATGACTGCGGGACACACTTAAATAATATGGCCTTTGTATGGTCGCAAAACACAATTGAACTGTGGCCTTTGGTATTGAGAAAGAATGTGAATGAAATATGGCCATAGTCCTAGCAACAATCAGATGAGCATCTAAAACATATTCATTTATTGTCTTGGTCATAATAGACACAAACATGTTCCTTCAATCCAATTAATATGAACAATTTCCAAGGCAACGAGCTGATTTGCTGAGCTCAAGGTCATGCTGAAATTGACCTTAGAGGAGCGGCAATTGCACGTCTTATTTCAATTAGATTGGTCATCCTTCAAAGACAAACAACTGCAGTACGAACCTTCAGAACAATAGTAGGGGACACGGTAACAGATCAAATTGTTCAGGAAGCAGGAGTACTCAAATGGAAACTCGACGAACCTATTTGAGCAAGTTTTTCTTGTGTACCTAAGCGACAACGTAATTAGTAGATGAAAGAACACATATGACAGCAGAAGTTATCAAATTACGTTAAGACAGAGAGACAGCGGGCAAACGGTGAAATGATTGGTTTTTACCAACTGTAACATCCAATATAGCTTACAATGGTAAAGGAACTTTAGAAAACAAGCTGATAGAGGCATAAACATTGTTAACATATCGCTTTAATGCGAATATTACTAGGTTTCTAAATGTATTTTACTATCAAACCCGCCACACGAAAGACAATATTTTTATTATATAAAAGGCGATAGCCAGACCACAACTGGAATACTGGTCATTATACGGGTACCATACCGCATCCGGCCGATCTATCACAACAATAGATACAATGTAGGACAACAAATACGTCCAAACCAGACACTACAGCGTAAACTCTGTACCAGACATGATGCACAAACTAGATATACAAACTTAATAATGGTATAATAGTGTGTACGCCCGACAGTCGGATGGCCAATGAGCCGTCTGTAAATCATGCTCGTCTTACAACGTAGTGGCCTTGTGTATGCCTATCAGTGAAATATGACCTTCCTGTATTTACTTTGGGATTTGTCTGGAACTGACCATGGTCAAGTGCTGGTCAAAGTTACCCTTATACAACTGGAAATCAAGGACATAGATTATTGGACTTTGTCCAGAATTGTTATTCACGGTGTCTCCGCCTGGCCAATTAGAAACCTTTCCAATTGCACATGGAAAGTCTGCACGGATCGAACGGATTGTGTGAGCGTATAAGCACAGTACACTTTGCCCATTCGGCATGGATTCAATAGCCAAAGTTTACTGACGGTTAATTTATCGAGATGAGATGGAGTCCGACTACCCCCACGTTTTTGACGCATTGTTTACATATTGGCGTTATAAATGATCGTCTCTGAACATCTCAAATGCTATTACAGCCCCTTTTTGTCGTAGAATAAAGTTGTATGAGATTCAGCTAACTAAATAAGCAGTTATCCATATCGTCAACCCAGTTCGAATTTCCGTGTACAAAAGAGAAATATGCTGAATCTTTTCGCGGCCTTGTCCAAAATAAGCGAGCTGTAATGTTCTTAACAAAGAAATTTAAGACAAGTAATTTCTTTAAGAAGAAGAGACGGATTTCATTCATTGCAAAACCATGTTGAGTGCTTCAACAGTTTTATTGCATGATCAAACCTTCGATGGCACCAAAAGGCCAAAAGACAGTTCATGCACTCGTATTACTAAATATCATTAATGACTAATGTGCTTTTAATGACCCTGGTCCTGGATTAATGTTTTTCTTATGTTTTAATGTTGGATTTTAATGACATCAGTCAGATAATAAACATTTCCCTAATGTTTTAATGCTAGTTTCCGTCAATAGATTAATGTGTAATGTCACTTTACCGTAACCCGTATCACCAGAAAAGTCACCTGCTAATTACAATCACACCTGGCCTAATGGTATCTGTTACAGGTATGACCTTAACTTAAAACGTCTCAGTTTTAATTACCAGTGTCTAAATGATATCAATTGTGTGAGGGTCATGTCAAATGAGTTCATCGATCACGCTACTGGTGATATAACGGATAACTGGGTAGCACGTGCTGCAGTTCTATGATCACCTGACCTGAATCCCCCGTATCAAACCTTATCGCGTACCTTCAAAGCAATCTACATATTCTCGATATATTTACAGGTATTTCTTTGATCACACAAACCTTAACTTACACCTGCCTTTCATGGGTAACGGAAATACCATGTCCGTGAAAATTAAAATATTGAAATGTTTGTGAGCGAACATCTAAGATCATTTAACGATTTGATTTTTCTCCAAATGAGGTCGTTGGTGGTCCTTTCAGATCGCCAAAAGACGGGGTCGATGCTCTGCCCCCGGGAGGGCCAGACTTGACGAGGAAATATTTCACACCTATGAAGTATTCTCTGCCGTGTCTTTTATGTGTGCTTATTTGACTACAAGTAAAGCTAACGTGTAATTGGTTATGGTATATTCGGACTATTACAATCAGGTGTAGCAAAAGATATTTACTTAAGATATAGTCGACATCACAATAAAATCAAACCAACATATATGTGTGTTGGACTGATTTCAAGTCTAAAGCTTTTGATATCAGCAGAATTGTTAAAATTCCATCATTGACATTTCCCCCCAATTTTTACAAACTCAAACAAAATTTTACAGACCAGTTGTACTGTATACCATATTGTATACTAGTAATCCCTTAAACTAGTCAAATCAAAATATCTTGTTCACCGGACGTCCAGTTATCACAAGATTCTATGTCGTATCTTAAAAAAAAGGAGGTTCAGTTAGTTCTTTTCGATCACTTCAACGATGGGTCACGTGATGGTAAAACCTCGCTTCAAACAATAGATTTACACCGGAAGTAACCAACTATTCACAACATCAATCACATTGTAGGCTAACCGGAAGTCAGCTAGAACGGACCTACTAACACAGAGAGGATTTCCCACACTGGCTGTCCCCTGAGTGATCAGCGTCATTAATTTACCCAGATCACGATATTATGGTCGAAATAAACACTGTTTCCGTTTTGTCTTCACTTGATATAATGAAGAATGGCTTCGTATAAAGCATGCACATCATTTTTCACACGTGAAAACATCTATATTTCAAAAATTACGTGATGGGCTAAGTATACAAATTTAAAATAGAAAATGTCCGTGTGTCCTTGTGTCAGATTGTACCAACTACATGCACATATGCAAACAGATAGATACATTCTCACCGGAGTAAAGTCATGGGAAAATCTAAAAAAAAAACTGCTTTTCGTTCTCGCAAACTCAAATTACCTAAAATGAGTTTTAGACCAAGTAACATAATAATAATAAGACAGTTACAAAACCACCATCATTGTAGTTTACACCAATTTGCAAGGAGGCGTGGTCATGTGGCATGTTGACATATTCAATCTTTTAATCAAATTCCTCAAATAATCTTCAAAATTTACATTTAATTTGCAATCGTCGTTTAGAGGATTTGCATTAACTACTTATAACCAGTGTCAATACTCGAGTTTTGTGACGTGCTCGTTTTAATACCGATTGTACGAGAAAGGCCGACCCCTATTATGATAGCATAATACCCAAACGATGAGGCGGGGATGTCAACTTTGCAAGAAATCTCAATATGCTTTGAATAAGAAAACGGCACGATCTATTTTCTTTCAAAATTTAAGCCCGATTAATCTGGAATTGCGTAGAGATGGGAACACAAACTATGATGTCTGCGCGTGTATGCGAGGAGGATTGTGGAGTGTGAACGTGTTGAAGTTCACCGACGTGATACTTTATACCGGAAAACAACTTGACCGTGCAACCTTTGTCTCGGTTTACCACGAACAGTCCTACTTCCGGGTCCATTTCCGGTTGTGTCGCCTACCTCGATTGTCGATTGTCCTTAGTTTTGTTTTAAATGTCGTGGTGTATAACTCTAGTTTCTAATGAACATTGACCTATAGGGTCCCTACATATCCATCAGACAATGTAAAACAAAGGATGCCGACCTTACTAATACATTTCAGATAAAATAGAGATATAATATGTCCATTTTATAGTTAGAATCTTATATTTTCTTTATATGTGCAATAGCTGCAAGATCTGTTTCTTCTATTACAAATTAACGTGTCGAACTCGTCCGACTTGGTTTAAACTTTGATTTTTAAATAAATAAATTATTACAATGAACATCACACAATAGAATACACGGCGTAGAAACGTGTAAATTGTATAAACTTTCCCACATACATTGGGACCATGACACTGGTACAATGCCCCTATGTATATGGATACCCTGACATAAATAAGGTTACCATGGTTATACGTACATGGACATCATGGCATAAGGTTACCATAGTAACAATGACAAATAGAAATCATGACACAACTTAAGGTTATCATGGTAATATGTACATATAAACCATGACATAAGGTTACCATGGAAATATGTACATATAAACCATGACATAAGGTTACCATGGTAATATGTACATATAAACCATGACATAAGGTTACCATGGAAATATGTACATATAAACCATGACATAAGGTTACCATGGTAATATGTACATATAAACCATGACATAAGGTTATCATGGTAATATGTACATATAAACCATGACATAAGGTTACCATGGACACACGTACATGGAAAACATGACATACGGTTACCAGGTATCTACGTACATTGAAACTATGACATAAGATCTCCATAGTGATACATGCATGGAAACAATGATATGAGCTGGTTATCATGACCCTACGTACATTGATACCATGACATAATGTAACTAATGTAACTATGACCCTATGTACATGGATACTATGACATAATGTTACTTTGACCCTACATACATGGATACCATGACATAATGTTACTATGACCCTACGTACATGGATACCATGACATAATGTAACTATGACCCTACATACATGGATACCATGCCATAATGTTACTTTGACCCTACGTACATGGATACCATGACATAGTTTTAATATGACCCTACGTACATGGATACCATGACATAATGTAACTATGACCCTACGTACATGGATACCATGACATAATGTAACTATGACCCTACGTACATGGATACCATGACATAATGTAACTATGACCCTACGTACATAGATACCATGACATAATGTTACTATGACCCTACGTACATGGATACCATGACATAATGTAACGATGACCCTACGTACATGGATACCATGACATAATGTTATTATGACCCTACGTACATGGATACCATGACATAACGTTACCATGACCCTACGTACATGGATACCATGACATAACGTTACCATGACCCTACGTACATGGATATCATGACATAACGTTACCATGACCCTACGTACATTGATACCATGACATAATGTTACTATGACCCTACGTACATGGATACCATGACATAATGTTACTATGACCCTACGTACATGGATACCATGACATAATGTTATTATGACCCTACGTACATGGATACCATGACATAATGTTACTATGACCCTACGTACATTGATACCATGACATAATGTTACTATGACCCTACGTACATTGATACCATGACATAATGTTATTATGACCCTACGTACATTGATACCATGACATAATGTTACTATGACCCTACGTACATGGATACCATGACATAACGTTACCATGACCCTACGTACATGGATACCATGACATAACGTTACCATGACCCTACGTACATGGATACCATGACATAACGTTACCATGACCCTACGTACATGGATACCATGACATAACGTTACCATGACCCTACGTACATTGATACCATGACATAACGTTACCATGACCCTACGTACATGGATCGTTTTTGTACTGTATATAACCTTGTTATAACCTTGGAGATTAAAGATTTCAAAGGAATAATTTCCAAGACCGGAACAGGAATGTCACTCGCCTTTCCGGGATGCAGAGTTCCGGAATTCACTCATTTTCCTGGGCGTTTCTGTTTTATTGAACAGAATGTTTCCTTTTTTTCTGATTATCGACCTCATCGACACAAGTACATGTTTGTAAAGCATGGTAAAGCATGTACCTATTTACTGACACAATGGCTATACAAACATTTATTTATTAAGTATATTATATAATTAAATACTATGGAGAAACATTTATCTAAGATGTCGTGTAGACTTATTTAAGGGTATATGCTACCTGTCTAATTGACACGAAATTATTTCCAAAATCTTTTCGTGACGGCTAGATGTTGAACGAGTGGACATGCTCACAGTTTGATCTGATGGATAACCAACCACATGTTTTCTCATATGACCAGCAAGTGTACTATGTCAGGTCCATCAGATCTTTAATTCTGTGAAAAAGGGCGAAAAAGCTCGATTTCACAAAATCACAGTCATGGTGTCGTTGACAGCCTGGTTGAGTTTATTGATGACACATTTTCGTCATTTCTAAGGAGTTATGGTTACATCTCACGAGCGCCTATGCCATGGGTAAGTATTCAGTGATGGCCTCAGTATTTTGGATGTCAGAGTATACCCTCTGGATTATCTCTAACGCGAGTTAGTTGTACAAACCACAGATACACTATCGTTTGTAGAGATATTAAACGCAGAATAAGCTACAGTTATAGTCTAAAACAACTTAAATGCACTTTAGTTTTCGTTAATAATTCCTAAAGTGCACGCCAATTTGTAACCCAATACGGCCCCATTATATTCTTTCCGACACGGAAATCGTTTTGACACAGAGCAGCATATGGGTGTAGTAATGAAGTGGCCAGTTTTAATAAGACGATCCTAACAGTGCTGTTAGCCACGCGCCACAATTACACACGGAAGGTGAAGGTCACGCACGCACTTTTGTCTTAAAAACAAAATAACAAACAGAAGCACATACAATTTTACAGTTATATGAACACCCATTCTTGTTTGGTTATAACTCTGATACAATTTACTACTATAGGAAAATGTGGACAACGCCCTGTAAGGTGATTCTTCTGTAAATGGGGTTTTTGTCGGCGTTCAACAATAACCATTCTGAATCTAGAAATATGCTTGTACATCGAGTTAAATTAACATGGACGTAGTTAACCAGCTTCATGTAATATAAACAAGTGTACAACTAAGATTCGTAGAGCAGTAGGTCGACTCTATCCTTGCTTAGTCATGGCAAATCTGACAGTTTGACATGTTCGCTACTACAAGATGACTTTCTATTTCTGATATGCTTGAATTTTACTTTTGACGTGCTTGAATAAAGGACCATTGGACCTTTTACTTTTGATGAGTTTGACTATATATAGGACCAAGTGATTAATTATGCTTTTACTTGTTTGACAACAGGACTAATTAATCTATTATTTCTAACGTGTTTGAATAACGACCCTGAGGTCGTTGGACTTATTTCTGACGTGGCTGAATCAGGACCATTGGAGCTCTTATTTTTTACGTGTTTGACAACAGGACCATTTGACCTGTTTTTTGACGTGTACTCTGTACTGGGAGCCCGCCAGAACAGATTACCATTATCCCATACTTATATTTTGATCCTGACATATCCTGGTTCCGATCAAACAAACATTACAACAACAGCTCTGTTTACATTGTGGAAACGGAAAGTACAGGTGTAAACCTTACCTCTGAAAAATATTGAACTTGTCTTGATTGCAATCAAATACGGCTGATAGAGGTAATAGAGTGAAGTACAGGTTACAGATGTAAGTATACAAATTGACGCGGTCAAATAGGGGCTTTTGTGTCCTTCTGACGTCATATCATTCAAACATCCAGATGTACATAGATTTTCTGGATTTTAAAATCCATATCTTTACAGCGCTTAGTTTTATTTGCTGACGATATTAAGATTTAATCACACCTTTCAATTGAAAGACTGTTGCAATAACCTTCGTAAACGATGGACCTTAGTACGTAGTAAATATGCCAGCTGCAATCTGCCATTTCGATCACGTATGCAGCACAGGCATTCGCACACTGTTTATCACAGGGATTTGTTTCCATCATAGTATTGGATACATTCAACATTGGTTCCAACACTCATTCCACTTCCCGACTCAATAGTCCCCCGTGTTCACCTTTAGACGGCCCGAACAGTTCCCGACTCAATAGTCCCCCGTGTTCACCTTTAGACGGCCCCAACAGTCCCCGACTCAATAGTCCCCCGTATTCACCTTTAGACGGCCCCACCAGTTCCCGACTCAATAGTCCCCCGTGTTCACCTTTAGACGGCCCCACCAGTTCCCGACTCAATAGTCCCCCGTGTTCACCTTTAGACGGCCCGAACAGTTCCCGACTCAATAGTCCCCCGTGTTCACCTTTAGACGGCCCCAACAGTCCCCGACTCAATAGTCCCCCGTATTCACCTTTAGACGGCCCCACCAGTTCCCGACTCAATAGTCCCCCGTGTTCACCTTTAGACGGCCCCACCAGTTCCCGACTCAATAGTCCCCCGTGTTCACCTTTAGACGGCCCCACCAGTTCCCGACTCAATAGTCCCCCGTGTTCACCTTTAGACGGCCCGAACAGTCCCCGACTCAATAGTCCCCCGTGTTCACCTTTAGACGGCCCGAACAGTCCCCGACTCAATAGTCCCCCGTGTTCACCTTTAGACGGCCCGAACAGTCCCCGACTCAGTATTCCCCATTCTCTTCTGATGATTTGTTTTATATTTCAATAAACTTGTTTTTAATGGCCTGATGTTTGCTGGACTAGGGTAAATAGATATTTTAACTTGATTGCGAGTTCTTTTCGATAATCAATCGGGTCAATGCCCTAGCTATAGCCGTATCTTCATACAGTTTGTAATATTTGTTATATAGACAATATAATATCTTTGCCGATATTTTGGAACAGTCAGTCGTCCTGATTTCGGAAGTAGAATTACGCCCCATGGACTGGTATCAGTCATCGACAAAACTACAAAGGTAAGGCGATAAATTAGAAACCAATGATCCCATCAATGTTTTTTTTTCCAATTTCGCCCAATCAGAAAATATATTGGTTACCCCCTCTAAATTATAAAGGTAATACCGATTTGCCCACAATCATCATAAACTGACTGGAGGTTGACAAGATTGAGTTAGAGCTATCTGTGTCATACCTAAATACCATACATTTATTACACATATATCAAACTAATATGTACAGGTAAAAACCGCCCAGCTGTGATTTACCTGATTATCTTGTCAGCGGCACGCATTGTGATGAGGATCGAGTTTTAATTCAGACATTATGTAAATCATGTCGATATAGAATTTGCCCCGACAGTAGTACGCCTTCCTTTGTGCAGGTTAATCCATTTAGACTGGCCTTTCTCTTCATCATTGCAGATATGGTATTAACGTCCCACAGTCTCTTTGGGCTTCAGCTATGACACAGAGTTAGCCAACTGACCTAGGGGCTTATAAACCTCAATCTTAAATAACACATGGAAAATTACAGTTCTATATCGGTCGTAAATTCATCAGAAATGTGAAGTGAGATAAAGACAAAATGTGATTTCCTTTCTGTAAAACGAAAAGAGTCGCTGAACATGGCCAGGGAATTATTCCGGAAATAGTTAAATGAATCTTTTTATATCCGTTTGGTTGGAACTAAATTCAATTATCTCACCCACTCTAGAGGCTAGGTCTGCGTTGGAACCATACAATTGTGTGAATCGTCGATTATGGAGATATGGGGATAACGAATACAGTTATAGAAATACTCAGGGCGTTATGTACCTCTCCGTTTATTATGGAGATATGGGGATAACGAATACAGTTATAGAAATACTCAGGGCGTTATGTACCTCTGCCGTTTATTATGGAGATCACAGTCTTGCCTGACAGCATATTCTCAATAGTATCCATCTTCAAATATTACATTCATAGAAATCGCCTGAAATTACTTTATATATAGGTATCGGCGAGGAATCTAATTAATCAATGTGTGGCTCGAACTAGAATCTAATGTACAATATGCAGCGTAGCTGACCAGTGGTTGTTTCAAACAGGTATAGTGCCACTAATCCAGACACATCTTGACCATCATCAGACCCTTAGGCACCACCGATCGGTAATAACGAAAAGTTGTACCCAATTGGAAATCCTCTTGCTCCGAGCTATCAAAACGAGACTAATCAACGAATGGCACCCCCGATGGCACCCATTCCTGTTTCATTTAGACTGGAACCCCCTTCACCATTATTTACCATAGCAGTTTTCGCTCTGACCGATCTGTGATTGTTCCAAGGCCTCGGTCACACCAATGTGGACTGGATCTAGGAGTTCCTAGGAGTGTGGTGCCACTACAAAACGGCTCTTGAATACACGGGGAGATGGAGTACGTTCCCACCCACGGTTTATAAACATGTATATGCATTAGATACTATAATACATAGGATATGGTTCATGGGTTCGAAATTGGTGGCGAGTCCTTGTGCTTTAATGGTACCATAGCCCGTCGACACCGTCTTCCTGCGACAAAAGCCAGTGCAAAGGGAAATAATATCTGGCGGTCATATGATGGACCTGCTTTTAACAGATCCTTTGTGTAAGAGGGATGGTTGATAAATTGTGAGCCTCATATTGATGAAGTTACTCAAGGATGTTCTTTTTAAGTCCTACTATTCTCTGACTATATAGGGCCGTGTATCGAAGGACTGGTCCCATTTTGTTAGTTTATATCGACGAGGTAGTACTCTAAAGGAAACAAGACAAGCGGCTTTTGCAAAATTGACAAAATCGGTTAGGGTAAGGGTGAAAGAGACTGCCATTGCCATTGCTGCCTTTCACGATTGTGGCTTTAAATTGATTGAGCATCCGCCTTATTTACATGATCTCGCTCCATCAGACTTTCATCTATTTCAAAACTGAAAACAGCTATTTCAGGCACTGTAACCCTAACCCTAACCTTAACATGCAGTGGATGACTTTCTGAACATCCAAGAAAAGGAGTTCTGTAAAAGTGGCATTGAGGCTTTGATACTGAAGGGGATTGCATTGAAAAGTAATACATGTCCGGCAAAGTTCAAATCCTTCAATACGAGGCTCACAACTTATCAATCAGTCCCTCGTAGCTCTAAAAGACGTATTGAACAACTTCCGGTTCGAAGCGCCAACGTTATAGCACAAAAGTTAATACGTGTTTGTGATATGACTCCATGGATTTCATATGGTTAATTACGTTCCTATATTTTAGTGATTGCGTGTTTTTTGTCATTTCCGTGGAATTGTGGCGCTTATATTGTCGTTTATTGTGTGATCCTGCTCATGAAACTATTTCTGTTGTTGGTCACTTGACCCGTACCGACAAAGACCGAGTCGTGTGCGTTACACGCGTGTCACGGCGAGCCACTAACACCTGGGTAATTACCAGAGGAATCTCCAGTCAGCTATAATTGAACCATTACCATGAATTATAATATTAGTATGTATCACGTTTAAACGTCCCCGTGTCATCTTACAGACAATACACTATCTGTTGGTAATGTATCCACTCACAACTATTCCAACACCGTGCTGAACACGGTATCGTGTTCTATACATCGCCCACATCCGTGTACGAACTTCAAATAGAAGTTATATTCTCCACGCCCGCTCATTTTGTCGTATAGCGACTGATCCGAAATCAAAACAAGTAAATGATAATTAAACTATTTATAAAATTTCGGCATACATTTTTTTTAATATCTTTTCCGCCCTCAGAAATATTACACCGCGCACAACGTTGTACAGCTATCTGATACTACAGTATTATATAATACGGACAAGTGATCAATTTAGAAATCGATAATGAGGACGTCAGAAGAAATACAAAACAAAGAAATGTTTTGTTTTTCTTTTTTTGTTTTTTGCAATTAACCTGTTGCCCAGACCAACATATGTGTATTGAATAGACTGTAAACAATAGACATACGTCATCAGATAGGTAACATTGCATTCGTAAATGACGTCATTAAAATTGTAATGTAAACCGGGTAAACACGCGTAAAAGAACTTATTGTAAAACCAATCAGCCAAGAATTTCTTAACGACCTGGTCAATTGGCCAATTGCGTCTCGAGACTTCACTCCGGAGCGTGTACACGACTTACGGCTATAATTTGATTGTAACTCTAGGGTGTATATTTTATGTTAGAGACACTCGCACCTGTCAAATTGTTCACTCGATAGATATCAGATACGTGTAGTTGTATTGTAGACGCTAATATCGATGTTTTGGCATTACAGATCTCTAGTGTCAAACTGTCAGTTTAATGAGTGGACTGTTTTGTTTTTCTGACCGGGCGTACTTTGCCGGGTACAAATAGGGCCGCGTGACCTCGGCTGGTGTGTTAGTAACCTTCACTCCGAAGATTTGGTGTAAACATGACCGACTACGGTGACTTTGTCGTGTTATTGTAAAACCCATACCCGAAAGTAATACATCCCATTTCTTTGTGAGACCGTGGCCTGTTCAAACATCGTCAATCATTTTGGATGGCACGGCACTGAGCAAATATTTGCCGTATAAAAAGTGAGAGTTAGCTCACCACTGTGCGGTCAGATCAACTTCACCCTACCTGAGATCACCCCATCAAAACCGACCGATCGACGGGTGACTTCATTCTGTCATGAGGACACCCATACCGGTATATGTATTCACCCTAGATTCCTGTAAAATGGGCGTTTTCAAGAGGAAACGGATCGACACGGATTATTGGGGTTGGGGGGATTTTGTTGAGACAATTTGAAATCGCTCGCTCTTTTAACTTACATCACGTGATAATGAGATACCGGAAACGTGGCCTTCACAAGGAAATCATGATAACTGCACATTGTAACGATGTCCAGGCTACGGCATTAGTCCTAATCATACCTTACCTAAACTACGGATTGGCGGGTTCAATTAACGCGGACCACCTCGGGCCGGAGTCTCCAATCTGGTCAGTAACTTTACCTGATATTAAGGTCAACCACTCTATTTACTCACTAAATTGTTTGTTATTTGTTTAATCTTTAATTACTTTCTCGGCCGATGCTCTCTGAAGTGTTAGACATCTAAGATAGTTCTGTATTTGGTTTACTTTAGTGATCCAGGAAATCACACGAGTAGAACGAACCATACGTTACGTCATTCCTAACAGGTATGTCCATAAAACATGCTTGTCTACAAATATACAAGTATTAACTATTTTGAGTCACGTATCAATCTTTAACAGGGAAGAATGTGGGATATGGATCTACTCCCCTCACCAAGGTATGTAATGTATACTGCCTTCGTATAATATAATAAATTTGATAGCAAACTACAGGAAATAAATAGACAGTGTCACCCTTTCTATCATCTAATTAAATTTAGACTTGTGATTTCCGCCCTTCTACGATACACTGCAATACATTGTATTGATACACTACATTATATTGATACACTACATTGTACTGATACTCTACATTGTATTGATACTCCACATTATATTGATACTCTACATTGTATTGATACTCCACATTGTATTGATACTCTACATTGTATTGATACTCCACATTGTATTGATACTCTACATTGTATTGATACTCTACATTGTATTGATACTCCACATTGTATTGATACTCTACATTGTATTGATACACTACATTGTATTGATACTCTACATTGTATTGATACACTACATTGTATTGATACACTACATTGTATTGATTCAGTAGAGGAGCAGGAATCTTAAATCTTATTTTAATTAGATTGCCTTTCTATTAAAGGGTAATTAAAACCCAAATAGAGAATGGCCCTGGCATTGTAACAATCATGAAACCTCACAAGTCTAGTATATTATACATCTGGAATGTCACAGAATATGTATATGGCAGTCACGTCGCACCACAAACCCCCGTACGTGTACTGAGAGCAGTATGTAATGATCCGAATACACACTGTCGGGTCGATTCTGAGTCGAGATGAGGGGGCCAATATACTAGCATGTGTATGACCAGGTTCTTAATAAAGCATAGTGTAATTGATTCGCCTTTTCAATCGTTATTTTGTACGTTATAAACACATACATATAGAATATTGTACACATTGATATACATATTATATAAACTAATCATTTGGCTGAAAAACGTAACGGGAAAGCTGTCCTTCTACTCCTTTAAACATAAACATTTCGCTGGTTTTAGTAATAGATCTACAGTACAAATGGTTATTGTCAAATAGTGGAACACGACGGAGTGACTACCAATCGATGACTGGTGATAATTCAAGGATTGAATGTTGCTTTGGTCGATTCCATGGGGTGGTGAATGGAGGTGCTCTTGAGACAAATCAAATGAACTGCGAATGTTGAATTTGTCTCAAGAGCAACTCAGGAGACTAAGATAATTTGCTTACGTGAAGGACAGGAATTCGCACCCAGACCGGCACTTAAATGGCAAGGCTGTAACTAGCCTCAGGGACGATATGTGTGGACTGGTTATGAGGTAGTACTCTCGTTCACACGACTGGTCATTGCTGTGGTGTTTTTGGACTAATGGTACTACCAACAATTTATTAAATCAATAAGTTCTCAATCAAAATCAATATTTTGAATATTTATATGTTTTAACATTTTACCACATTTATGAAAACTTACCAACGCCCTTTAAGATTGCCACGCCATTTGTAAATGTTGAAATATGTTTGGCATAGTACAAAAATATTTTGAAAACTCCAATCAAAACATCCTTTTCACATTCACTGTGAATAAAGACATCAAACATTCCAACGGTCATGAAGTTATTGTTGTGATTTTTTCTCTCGTAAATACACCCGACCTACTTTCCTCCTTTGTACAATGTAAAGCCAAAATGTATGAGAAATGTTGATACACACGTGGTAGAGACTGGAGGCCAGTTGACAGGAGTATGAAGACCGTTTTGTACCGGGTAACTGACCCCGCAAATCAATCTCGACAAACAGGTCGATCAGCCTACAGCTCAGATCTCAAGTGTTTGTGAAGCGTTCCTAACAAAACACTATTAATGCCAAACGAATCCAAATAAATATGTACAAAGATGCTATTTCCGTTAACAACGTCAAATGAAGCTTATTTTAATTTTATTCGTACTAAAAATGTATAAATCTACATTATTGCCAGTCCGTTCATTTGTCTGAGACATATCGAGGAGAGTTTAAGAGAACACGCCGGATTACAGCAGGAGTGCAGATATTTTAAAAAACACTGCATGGGATTTGAAAAAAGAAAGAAAAATCTGTTTTTGAATGAACCTTCTGATAAATGTGTGCTAATGAAGTTTTGGTGTCATTTCCGTACTACACCACATGTGGCTCCAGGCCAGGAACCACCTCGTATAGCTCCATGTAATTACAGGACACTTGGAACATCTCCATTTCAAAATATATTCCACATTTCACATGTTCAAACATGAGGTTCACTGTTTATGGATTGCGAAGCATGTCCATCTCACAAACAGCTGGATCAAGCATAGAACGAATAGTATTCAAACACTGCCTACAAGGTCGTAGCTTTGACGACGACCACCTGTCGGAAATTGTCCGTCCGTCGTCCCGAGCTTCAACAGATTCGATAACCAAACATGTTTAGTCATCCTGAAACGAAACGTCTTACAGTTAAAACAGTTACGTAACGTTCAAGTTAAGTAAAACGTGTCGTAGGTATTCAAATGTTATTTAAAAGGCACCAATCAATTGATATAAATCTAATGAAATATCGATCTAGTTAATGCTATGTCTTATAGGTTAAAGGGTACTGTCTGGCATTGGTACAACCGGATCTCTGGACTTGTTTTGATCGCTGGCTGATAGTACTGGAGTTGTTTTGATCGCTGGCTGACAGTACTGGAGTTGACCTTTCAAAAAAACTCAAATGTTTGGAAAGTATAACAGCTTTACACAGGTAAATACAATAGTGTTTGACGTGTATCAGACATTTCCACGGGTAAATACAATAGTGTTTGACGTGTATCAGACATTTCCACAGGTAAATACAATAGTGTTTGACGTGTATCAGACATTTCCACAGGTAGATACAATAGTGTTTGACCAGTATAAGACCTTTCCACAGGTAGATACAATAGTGATTGACCAGCATAAGACCTTTCCACAGGTAGATACAATAGTGTTTGACCAGTATAAGACCTTTCCACAGGTAGATACAATAGTGTTTGACCAGTATAAGACCTTTCCACAGGTAGATACAATAGTGTTTGACCAGTATCGGACATTTCCACAGGTAGATACAATAGAGTTTGACCAGTATCAGACATTTCCACGGTAGATATACAATAGTGTTTTACGTGTATCAGACATTTCCACAGGTAGATACAATAGTGTTTGACCAGTATCGGACATTTCTACAGGTAGATACAATAGAGTTTGACCAGTATCAGACATTTCCACAGGTAGATACAATAGTGATTGACGTGTATCAGACATTTCCGCAGGTAGATACATTAGTGATTGACCAGTATCAGACATTTCAACAGGTAGATACAATAGTGATTGACCAGTATCAGACATTTCAACAGGTAGAAATAATAGTGTTTGACCAGTATCAGACATTTCAACAGGTAGATACAATAGTGTTTGACCAGTATCAGACATTTCCACAGGTAGAACAATAGTGTTTGACCAGTATCAGAAATTTCCACAGGTAGATACAATAGTGTTTGACGTGCATCAGACATTTCCACAGGTAGATACAATAGTGTTTGACCAGTATCAGACATTTCAACAGGTAGAAACAATAGTGTTTGACCAGTATCAGACATTTCCACAGGTAGAACAATAGTGTTTGACCAGTATCAGACATTTCCACAGGTAGATACAATAGAGTTTGACAAATAAAAAAGGCAAACGCCTTCAAATATCTACCACAGGAAGATTTGGAAACTGCCTTCCAACACCAGAAGATAGACCAAACAGTCGATAGGTTCCAGGATTCTGACTAATATGGACCTGCTGAATATCCCCTCGATCCTTATCAAGAAAAAACACAAAGAATATTCAATCTACCATGTCGGTGTAACCACATCATACTGGTAAATAATAACCATTTAATGATGGACGATAATATCCACGTAATGATGGACAATGATAACTTCGTAATGATGGACAATAATAACCACATAATGATGGACAATGCTAACTTCGTAATGATGGACAATAATAACGACATAATGATGGACAATGAAAACTTCGTAATGATGGACAATAATAACGACATAATGATGGACAATGCTAACTTGGTAATGATGGACAATAATAACCACATAATGATGGACAATGCTAACTTCGTAATGATGGACAATAATAACCACATAATGATGGACAATGCTAACTTCGTAATGATGGACAATAATAACCACATAATGATGGACAATAGTAACCACGTAAGGTTGGGCAAAAATAACGTTACCATATATTGTGATGGACAGCGAACAATGCACATGCAATGCTCACCAAGAATCTTCGTACTACAGGGCCCACTGGACGCAATTCGACGATAAGCTGCAGCATTCGCGTAATGTCAGTTTGATGGAGAATTGAAAACGCATGCGCAAAAAGAACATCCTTATCAGTATAACTAGACTTTTAAGGTAATTCAACTTTATTGTTACCGAAATAGACACATTCAATTATACTTCCGTATGGGAGAAAGATGTAATCAACCAGTCAGTATATGATGCGGTATATAACTACAATATCTCATTCCAATGCGTGTTTTTCATTAATTGTTTTCCCATTGTTTCTCGTCCTCGCTGTATAATTCACCATAACATATGATGATTACATCTTGTATAAAGACGTACATTTTTGTGCGATTTAATCAATCCTATTCATGCCGAACTCGTTAATTTGACAAAAACAACAACCACAATAAGACATTTCAATGTACTTGTTGACACCCCAATCCCCTTGTGATTCCGTCGGGAGAGATTCTCCCTCCTTACAACATTCACTGCCATCCAATGGAATGACAGCTAATTATCCCTTTTTTCCCTAAAAAATGAAATTGTACCGAAAATGTCATTGAATTTCATCTTACTTGCTGCCAGAATGTGTCTTTTTGGCGTCCCTAAAACAGTTTTAATTAGTTTCGGCTCTGCAGTTTCCCGTAATGTCGAGTTGTGTGGTGATTTGGTTTGTTATTACACGGGACAAATCATTCAATTAATGCTAGTTATCGCGTGCGTTCCTCACATACGAAGCCCCCGTCATTACATACAGGCGAGCTCAAGGAGAACCTGTTAATAGAACACATTTCCTTACTGGACGGTTTATAACGAACAGATCCCGGGCGTGAGGTAAAACAAGCATTGCACCGTGGGAAACATTTCCTATAATTACTTTTTCCAGGACACGACTCCCGGATGCCCTACTGTCGTGTAGTATCTAGCGGATGCCCTACTGTCGTGTAGTATATAGCGGATGCCCTAGTGTCGTGTAGTATCTAGCGGATGCCCTACTGTCGTGTAGCATCTAGCGGATGCCCTACTGTCGTGTAGTATCTAGCATTCCTTCAAAAACAAGCGGCGCTATAAGCAGTTGGAGGCGACCACGCAGGGCTATTCAAATTGTACCCAAGGGACAAAGGCGACCACGCAGGGCCATTCAAATTGTACCCAAGGGACAAAGGCGACCACGCAGGGTCATTCAAATTGTACCCAAGGGACAAAGGCGACCACGCAGGGCCATTCAAATTGTACCCAAGGGACAAAGGCGACCACGCAGGGTCATTCAAATTGTACCCAAGGGACAAAGGCGACCACGCAGGGCCATTCAAATTGTACCCAAGGGACAAAGGCGACCACGCAGGGCTATTCAAATTGTACCCAAGGGACAAAGGCGACCACGCAGGGCCATTCAAATTGTACCCAAGGGACAAAGGCGACCAGCGTTCGGTGTCCCTTGTGTAATGAATGTACAACCCGGCTGACTTCTTCCGGCTTGGCATTCCACGTGACATTTACGCGTGTTTTCCCTCCCATTCCGGACTTCATTGCGATATTGTAATGGGTTCATTTTGTCTCTCGTGTTACAGATGGCATGGGATTAAAAGAATACTGGAAAGTCGCCAATAGACAGCTGTTTGTCATTGTAGTACATTGTTCAGCAGTCTGTCACGGTGGTGATTCGAAAGACCATGAGTGTGATTGTGATTTTTCCATTTATATATATTCACATCCATACTTTCACAACACATGAACTTACGATGCCACAATCGATATTGTATTAAAGTTCGTGTTCCCAACACTATGGTTTTTAGTCAGCACGAAGACAAGCATTCGGAACACCTCTGGCGTCTTTATCTCTCTGCATTCTCGTCATCAATCGGAACCCCTCGTCATTTTCTTCGAAACTAGACCGTTCTCAGACGGAGGCGAGTTGTTCCGATTGTCTCGTCATTAACGTATTACCAGTTACCTGGGGTCGATTAAAAGAATAAACGTTAACTTGGAATCATTGATTTTAGTAGGTTTTTTTTCATTAATTGTTTTCCTTTATTGATGGATGCATTGTCCAGGAAATGCCTAAGTGTTCATTATAGAACGTCTTCCTTGTCATCTCTACCATACAGTGTGGTCACGTCCAGCTGTTCTAGCTTCTACGCCCATCCACATATAACCAACACAATAAAATACTCCTACATACTGCCTACCTAACCATGTCTATTTTTAACGTTTTATCGACCGCAAGTCATGACATAACAATGTCTAATCCATGATGGACCCGGGAACACATGGAAGAAAAAGATGGGCGGTATTTCTCTGGGTTATTGTTTATCGTTATATATCTGTATATAATGGAAAAGGTCGGACAAAACAACAACCAAAAGGCACATGATGATGGGTTTTACAAAAAAACACCCTGATAAGCCTACCATATAGGACCAAGATTGGTGTGTGGAGCCGTGGCAGTTTCTTGTTTTACATGGGAGCACCTGTACGTCACGATTTAGTTATAACCATACTTATTGCATATTCGTTTACAATCAACCAACAGACAAACTTTACTGTTTAATTAGAATGTTATGTGAGGTGCTTCTCATCTCTTACAGGTTACCACATTTAAAGGACAATTAGATTTTCCCTAACTCTCGTGGTGCATTTCCAATCTTTTGGTCTCTAATATCATTTTAGATATAGCATGAAACATATTCTTCGGGTTGGTAAGCATAACTGTGAATAGACATTCATAGATATCACAAACAGTGTGTGATGAGTGTATATTGAAAGAAACCGTCTGGATATGCCGCGGTGGGTCAGGTCTAAGCCGAGACGAGGGGGCCTATAGACTTTCGCACATCTACGAACATGTTATGGACAAAGTGTAGCCGCATAAATGTCTTCCCAGAATAACCGAATCCACTCGTATACTGTATTCCACCTCAATGTAGATAGATGAATCGATTACAATCTCGTACACATAACATCAAAAAGTGTACATTACTATATAATATTTTACGGAAGCCTATACGTGTCATCTTGTTTTTTTTCTCATCTCGTTATAAGATAACTATCTCATTATAAAGCTTTTATTATAACAAGATAGGATATTCCTTCATAACGAGATAGCTATTTTGCTATAACGATAGGATGTCTTGTTATAACGAGATATTTTTGTGACGAGATTAGAAAATATTCCGGATGACACGTGTAGGTTTCCATAGTATTTGATACTAAATTAATTGAAGGTTATTCGCGTTTCGCGTGTGGGTGTCTTTGTCACAGTCGTTTCAACTCTTACAGATCTCAGGATTCCATTAGTTCCTGAAAGGACAAAGATTATCGTGGCAACCTGTCTATTCCAATGATAGAGTCTGACGTCACTTGTCAATCAGGTCCCATTTGGACAAGAAAATCAATGAAACTGAATGTTTCCCTCAGTTAAACCTGCCAAAGATGATTTCACGCGGATGTCCGCTCAGGGTTCAACGTCCGCTCAATGTCGTAACGGGATTTCTTTATCCTTCTGGAGGGGTCCCTCGATGATATGTCCCTTTATTTGACCTTTCTTTTTTCGAGTTGTAGCCCCTAATGAAGCTGAAGGTGACCAACACGCGCGCAATAGTCGGAACAATGATGAACGGATTAATTTCCACAAGGTTTAATGTGATATCGGACAAATTCCATAACCATAATTATTTAAACCATTCCTTGCCGGGATTTAATCCTTTGTGAATCTTGACGACTACAACACAGGCACACGTTACGATGTATGTGGGGGTCTATCTGGGATAGAGGGCGCTCTGTATCTGATTGCTGATTTCCAACCTTGATAAATGGAGTTGTCACCATTAGACCCGATGTGAACATGATTGGATAATCTGATACAATCTTACCAAAGTTAATGACGAAAGCGAGTCTGCTGTTACTTTTGTAATGTCTGCAGATCGGAAATGTGGACTGTGGGATATCATGCAGGTCCTTTATCCTCTACTCACTAAAGCTACAGTCTTGAGAAGTCCCTGTGGACAGGATGAATGAATTGTGCCTTTCTCTCCCCACTACATGATTCGTACATGGCGATTAAATTCCGCATCTCTACCTCTCCCCTTCCTTCCAATAAAAGTAGTCAGTCATATTGAATGTAACTCAGATCTGAATGTTTAGGACTTTCTGTGTATTTCACACAACTCTCTGGCAGATGTCCGTTCCTGATCAGTAAAATAGTGATAGTAATACAATCAAGATGGCCACTGTGGTGGTGACCATTTTGAATACCATGGGGCCGATTTTCATTCAAAAGCAACCACGGACACTATACCTTACTGTTAAAGAATAACATTTCTGTATACGGTATATCATATACTATTCAGGAAAAGTAGTCCTAACATTTGTTTGAAAGATAGTATGGTGGGCATGTTAAATGTGGCATTCTACATGAACTTCAGTATAAACTTCATATAACTCGCCAGAGAATGTCCTGTCTTGATACAACTTTCTGTTTGGGAGAAGTAGTGATACAATATTTTCAAAATAGAGATCATCTTGACAGTAGTACACATAAGGATATGGATTTTAGTCCCAATTATCTGTAATACATGTACGGATATGAATTTCAGCTTCAACGATCTATAAAACATTTACAGGTATTAATGTCAGCTCCAACGATCTTTGGACTATATACCACTCACAAAAAGTCCTGTTTCTATTACAGTGTTTATTCATTCAGGAGTTATAACAAAAATTATTTACGGACGGATAGACAGATGTGAAAATTATAATCTTGCAATACTGAGTAGGAGGCCCATGAACTTCATAGATTCAACTTTCTGTTTGGGAGAAGTAGTGATACAATATTTTCAAAATGGAGATCATCTTGAAGGTAGTACATATAAGGATATAAATTTCAGTCCCAATTATCTGTAATACATGTACGGATATGAAATTGAGTCCCAATAATCTGTAATACTGTACATGTACGGATATGAATTTTAGTTCTAATGATCTGTAATACATGTACGGATATGAATTTTAGTCCCAATAATCTGTAATACATGTACGGATATGAATTTTAGTCCCAATGATCTGTAATACATGTACGGATATGAATTTCAGTCACAATGTAATACATGTACGGATATGAATTTTAGTCCCAATGATCTGTAATACATGTACGGATATGAATTTCAGTCACAATGTAATACATGTACGGATATGAATTTTAGTCCCAATAATCTGTAATACATGTACGGATATAAATTTCAGTCCCAATAATCTGCAATACATGTACGGATATGAATTTCAGTCCCAATAATCTGTAATACACGTACGGATATGAATTTCAGTCCCAATGATCTGTAATACATGTACGGATATGAATTTTAGTCCCAATGATCTGTAATACATGTACGGATATGAATTTTAGTCCCAATGATCTGTAATACATGTACGGATATGAATTTTAGTCCCAATGATCTGTAATACATGTACGGATATGAATTTCAGTCACAATGTAATACATGTACGGATATGAATTTTAGTTCTAAGGATCCATAATACATGTGCGGATATGAATTTCAGCTTCAATGATCTATAAAGCATTTACGAATATTAGTTTCTGGTTTGACGATCTATAAAACATGTACGGATATGAATTTTAGCTTCCAAGGATAGACAGATGTTAAAATTATAATTCTTGCAATACTGAGTAAGAGGCCCAAGAGCCTTATTCATCACTGGAGTGATTTAACATATCTCACACCTAAGTAGATTAACGTTTACTGTTAAAACTACCTTGGTAGTCCTTCATCCTGGCGTGCTATACTGGCTT
The DNA here is from genome assembly GCF_902652985.1 of Pecten maximus. Taxonomy (NCBI): domain Eukaryota; kingdom Metazoa; phylum Mollusca; class Bivalvia; order Pectinida; family Pectinidae; genus Pecten; species Pecten maximus. Next base: position 22,665,503 of record NC_047021.1, on the reverse strand, counting down.
TAGTCATCTTGGTCGTTGAGAAGTTGCTTTAAGATTTTAACATATTTGACCCCTGTGACCTGTGAAAGTAGGTCAAGATCATTCATTCCAGCATGCTACTGGCCCAATATCTTGACTCTGGGCCTCTTCAGTATTGAGAAGTTGAAATTGTCAATTCTTTATAATTAGGATGGACAACAATGGACAAATGGCAACCAAAGGCGTATCATCTCAAGGTCAACTCTGGTGACCCAAAAAGCTGGTTTGCCAAACATTTAACAAATGGGGAAAATATTTCTAAAATACTGAATTCCATATCAGTACTGAAAACATTCAGCATAAGCTCTTCTGGCTATGAATTCAGTGTAGACAACTTCTGTAACAACAATGAAATACAAACACAATAGATGTCAGGTTTATTGTTTTATTTTGTGATAGTTTTACTTATCAATAAATTAAATGATAGATGACATTTAAGGAATTACAATAATTTTGGGAAATATTTGGGACAAATATAATATGGAATTACTGCACAAAACTTTAAATGTTGACCTCAATATAATAATAAAGCTCATTCATACTTCAGGATGAAACAATCTCTCCAAAATGTAGTTGTTTTTTTCCAGAATCATTGCTATAACTAACCAAAGTCACAAAAGGACATCAGGTATGTTCTATGAAGACAATTTTGATTTTTTTAAATGTTCTATGGAATATTTGCAATGGGTTGCAAAATGATGTTTATATCAATATTTGGTTGGATTAATTTTGATTCTTTAAAATTCAACTTTCATTAATTTCAGTCATACCTGTTCAGTGAAAGCACACACACTTTAGTTGATTTGATACACACCTGCAGAACACATACATTACACATTTACACAACACTCCTGCAGCATTCACATATAACACACACATTTACAACACATGTATAATTCACATAGGACAAAATACTTTGGAAGCACTAAGACAAAGAGCTATAATTACCACTACACACTGTGTCAATATTAGATACGCCACTAAATGTGCACTGTCATGGCTAACCTTGACAGTCTGTAAATTGTCACTGCTGACCTGACCTTGACAGTCAATAAATAGTCACAGTTGACCTTGGCAGTGAATACATAGTCACAGCGTCACAATTGACATTGAGAGTCAATAAAGCTTCACAACTGACCTTGACGGTCAATAAACTGCCATGACTGACCTTGACAGTTAATAGATTTTCCCAGCTGACTTTGAAAGTCAAAGGTCACAACTGAGCTTTGATGCCAATGAATTGTCACAGCTGACCTTGACAGTCAATATACAGTAACAGATGACCTCGACATTTCATGTATAAGATAAACATGTACATTGACACTGTTAAGTGGATGTGAACTGTGACACAGTGACTATTAAATATAAACTGTGCTACACACAGACAACTAACATGCTTACACATTTTGACAGCATTCCTTATACTCTGGATATACTTTTTCTGTAACATTGAGAATCTTGGTGCACGCTTTTTCTAGTTACAAATAATTACTCAGTTCAATCATTTGAGCATTTGTAAACTGTACATATCCTATAGAATTTCAAAGTTTTAATTATAAATGCTTTAACTCTTTAGAAAATGAATATTTTGTGTGTTACCAAATGAAATGAAATGACTTTGTAGAATGGATATTTGAAAGACTCCTTTGTGTCATGAATGTGCTAGTGTGTTTTAGACTTTGGGACTTTTGCCAAAAAATATATATACAAATATCATACTTATGTTTTAAACATTAATATAAACTAGACATTGATATAAGTTTGGCATCATGAAAGTGGCTTGTGGGAATATCACAATAACAATATAATGTAAACTACATGCAAACACAAAGTAGCTTTCTACTGGAAATGCTGACTGGTACACTTATGTTCCTTACTAGAAGACACACATGTAACTTAAAGCGTAAATATTTCTTTTATAAATAAATACAAAAATTCACACATACTTACAGTAATAGGAATTTCTGAACAAAAGCTTACATACAATGAGCGATGAACAGAAATGTCAAAATATTTCATAATAAGACATTACTGTCGAACTGTTTTGCAGAACAAAGTCTCGTGTGGATTATATAAACCAATCAACTCTTCAGACACATGTCTCGTGTCTTTAAGCTTGCAAGCTTGAAATTTTAATGGGATGTAGATCCCACTAGTACTTCATTGTAGTAAATCACTGCCATGAAGAGTGGAGACGCTGTTCTACATAACAATTCCGGGAAAAAAATGTGCTTCCTGCAGTTGGACTGCTATCGAAAATGAGATCATGAAAAAAACACCATGGTAGAACCATCATCTCGGAGCACCAAACATTGCGTTCTTCTTGCGTGGATGAGCAACAGATCATATAACCAATCTAAATATAGACTAGAAATTGTATTATAAGTCTTGGCTGCTATATGGGGTTGTAGGGACACCTGCTATAATGCTACCCCAATGATAGCTATTAGCTATTACTGCTATTAAGTTACGAAATTAATACATTTAAGCACCGAAACAAATACATGCACCTTGTGGTAACCTAGGGAACCATCCCTCTGCTAAAATAATAACCAAAGATTCTATGTGGCAAAAGAATTGCATGCATCATAAACATGTCAACAAACATGTATGGATTATCATACTGGAATCTATACACTGTATCTCTATATAACACCATACAAGTCTAGCCATGTATAGAGCCATGTTAAAGATTTTGGCAAATGTCAGGTCTGGCTTGGTCAAAATGTCCTGAATCCCCTTTGGTTCTGTAACCATGGTTACTACATCCAGGGTCAAGGCCTGCATTGAAGCTAGCCAGGTGATCAATACCATCAGACGATGTCACGATTCCAAACTTTGATAGATTCAGATACTGATCATCTCCACTGTCGTACGAAAAGTCAAGAATTTCTGCAGAAGAATTGGATCCTATACTGCAAGCACTAAGCCTCTTTCTGGCATCAGTACTTCCATGTGGCTTCAAAATGCCTCGACGTGGCACCACGGTCACACCTCGCTCACCAACATTGTCTATTTGTGTTTGTGGAGCACTACAGTGTACAAAGTCTGAAGCCTGGTTACGACAGATCTGTGATGTGGAGGGAGTATTATCCCCCCCGTGTAGAACCTGATCAATGTCCGACAGGTTGTATGTCATCGCACTGTTCTCCTTGGCATCGGATTCACCAGGACTCTTCACACCATTCTCATTTAGAACACACCCACTGTCTCCTCCGCTAAATTTACCTTTCCTTTTGAGAATTCCCCTAGCAGGTTTCTTCTCTGAATCAAACACTTTTTTTATTTCTTCGCTGGAGTTACCTGCCCCTTCTGCTGAAGAACAGAAAACTTCCGGACCTTGTTCTGGCATGGTCATACAGTCTGTGTATGCACATTGGGTGTCCCCCGCCTCCACCGATGGCAGTGACCCCTGGCATTTAGACTCCCGACACATCGTATCACAGGGGTCCTCACTTGACCGACTGTTGTTGCTGCTCGTACTTCCATTGGAAGGCTTTTTAAGGATGCTCTTCAGTGGCTTGGCAGATTTGATATCCAGTTCCCCCTCACTGTCTGATGACAGACTCTGGTTGTGGCGCAGAGTGACTGGCTTGAGGATATCAGGGTTAGGGTATGGTGCCCCACTCGGGGTCATGTTGTGGTGGAGATTGACCCACCAGTGGTTCAGGATGTCCTTCAATTCCGCCCGTTTAGCAGGGTTCACAGTCAGTAAGTGGCGAATCAGGCCAGCACATTCTGTAATACATTGATTATTACTGTTATTCAAATTAGAAAATTAATGGGACACAGAATAATGTTTCTGTTATACTAAACCAAAATACTATAAGACTGCTAACTGATGTATGATCACCCAATATCATATTATAATTAATCCCTGCATGTTCCTGCATATCCATATTCATGACAGGTAATGAAGAATTTCCTGTTTTCAGATCACATTTGAATTTCAAAAGCAGAAAAGATGAACACATCAGAATTTGTTTTTGGCATAGTATAAACATTTAAATTCCGTACAATCATGAAAATATAATAATTGTTATATTTATTTTCACATATCTAAGTATATGTAGACTCTTTATATGTAATGTACAGAGATGTATCCATCTCCGTAGGTATGTTTGTTACATCTCAATAACCTCCATATCTTAACCAGATAGTGCTATATAATGATCATCATCATTCTTTAACGATATATATTTTACATACCTGCAGAATTTGTAGGTTCATAATAGTCTCCATTGGAAATCTGTTTTCTCAAAACTTTGAAGTCGGAATTGTCGAATGGCATGGCACCATACACAAGTGTATATAGGACAACCCCTAGACTCCAACAGTCCACCTGTAACGAGACAGAATGTCAAACACATAAGTATCACCTACACTTAATAGGTCTCTACCTACAGCAATCATCCAGAATGAGATTGAACATTGTACACAGTATTTTTCTACATAATCCTATCCATGGACTTTTTTTGTTTTTTGTTTCATGGACTTTTTTTGTTTTTTGTTTGTTTTGTTTTTACGTACAATTGTATTTGTTTGTTTTTTAATTTAATTACCTATTTGGTGACAGGAACAGGCATCTTTATAACTGTCCTGTAGGCCGCCACGAAAGTGACATCAGTTATTTATCCCAGAGGTCAACGACATACTATTATGACTAAACACATTTTTTTCCTATTTTTTGTTTTATATTCATTGTTCTAGTTAATGAGGCCCATTTTAATTTATTGGTGTTTTTTTTTTTACGTTTCAACCACAAAATATGAAACAAAAATGACCTCTGTTCCCTGAGGATAACAAATTTTTGTGTACCAACATAAATCTCCAGAGTCGGGAACTGATTGATGCTATAATTATAGACATTTATAGTGATACACAAACAAGATATTCTAACTGATTAACTGTCGGCTCTACCTGTATCTAAGTAGTGATACACCAGGTCATAAACGACTAAAGATTTCAATTTAATCCTCTATGTAATGTCCCTGTATGATGTGTCACAAAGCCTTACTCCATCGATCTACCGACATCTGAGTGTTATCAAAATTCTCTGATGATGGAGATTGATTGTATCTACAGCAAACAAAAATCTAAACACAATGGCGTCTCTTTTCTTTAACTGTGACAAAAATTTCTATTTAAGGAGAAATTCTGGCTCCAAGATAATATCAAATTTCTGATATAAATTGCTCAACACACATAATATCTGACAAGGAATAGCTATATTATTAGATTTCATAAATGGAGTTTCAGAAAGAGATGAAAATGTTCTCAAATGACAAAGATTATCTAACAAATTTGTTTTCTAAATTAAATCAAAGAAAATCACAAGGTCCTTTGGGGATTGGTGAAATTATCAAGACGATAGCAGACAAAATTTATTAGGATATATCTGCATCAGTCTTAGTTCTTCAAACTACTGAATCGTGATTATATGACAGTAAAGAGCTATATTAACAACACTGCAGTGTTAGATACACATATGGTATATAACTCCGACATAACATCCTGTTTCAATTCAATAGTTGTTGTTTTTGTCCAAATGACACAAGTGTTGGGCCGAGTATTTGAGGATGACGTCCTCTTCCAGGTAACTGTGCAATGCACAGAGTAGGACCACTTACATCTTTGATAACGATTTGATTTAAGAGTACCTGACCTAACATGGGTTGTTTATATCCAGGTACTTTTATAAGATTAGGAAATGGTCATACTGGTGATCGTTCTAATTAATTAATTCAGGTAATCCAAATCAAAGTATCCTACTTACCAACATATGTTTAATGTGTTTATTTTCTGTATGTAATTTTAGCACGGATATCCCTAGTTGAAGTTTAGCCTTATACAAGTATAAGATGATTACTGCAGGTAAGACCTAGGTCATCTATATATAAGACTATTATGTGTATGGAGTACATTGTCTGGGTATTATGTATTACTATCTCGATATGCATTTATTATCCTATCTAATATAATCCTATATAAATCCACATTGAGGTCTGTATAAAGGCGGTCTAATAACCATCTCGCCTAACTGAGATGCCCTCTGTAGTACAGATACACGCAATTTTACATGGAATTAAATTTCATTTGAGATTAATGAAATGAGTCTATTTATAATTCTAATTTTAAATTTCTAATTTGTTTGAGATAGAATCAGTAACAGACATAGAGAGTTTTACATGGGTTTAATTTCCTTTAGGATTAATGAAATAAGTCTATCTATAATTCTTTGAGACTCAGAAACAGATAAAGAGAATTTCACATGGAATTAAATTTCAGTGAGATTAATGAAATGAGTCTATTCATAATTTTGATTTTTTAATTTCTAAATGTCATTTTAAAATTGATAAAATAGTGAACTGTATTTTCAAATATCATATTGGATTTGTAGCTCTAGTTACCTCATAAATACAGGGGTTATCATTGGTAATGGGATCGTAATTACCTTGAGGACCATCTATGTTCACCTCCTACATTATCACTCTCCCTCCTGTGTTGTAGACACACAACAATACTGTCCTTTATCACATAACTTCTGTCTTGTTTCCTTGGCCTACATCAATCTATTATCCCTGAGAATATTTTTTTCTTACAGCAAGTTAACTTCATCAACTCATAATTGTGTTATCAACTAAATGAAGTTTTGTCTTTCTGCAAGATTTCTCTAGAGGATAAATTGTTTTCAACAAGAAAACTTGATCTAATGCAGTCCTCATAAGCTGTTCAGTTTTAACCCAAACCTTATCCTTCTGTAAATAATTTTACCTGTGAATCATATTCACATTAAACACAAAGAGAATTTATATGAATTTAGATTTAAAATCTGATGGTATTTAAGTGACTCGCGGTGATACCAGCATGAATACTGAGAACATTATCTATTATTCATATCAAACATAGTTACACACACACATACATGACATGAATAATTTAAATTCAAAGAAAAATAAACATTTGATTTTTATTTTCACTTTATTCTATCTGATTAAATTACATCCTTGAAATCGATTCAAACTCACACAACAGAGTGAAAACAGGTTTGATTGTATACTACAGGTGGTCCTTACCAGGGCCGCCATCATTACATACACACTGCAGCTATTATAGCGCTTTGATTGCTTTTTCTGTGAAAAACTTGCATCTTACTTCTCGAAATAAATGAGACATTCTAAAATCTTGTTTTGAAACTTTTTATTTTTCGTATTTGATCCCTGCTCTAAATTCTGGGGTCATGTAATTCCCATTGTTAACACGGTAATATGAGGAGATTAACTTATCGCCGTACATTTAATTTACTGGTGAGGCATGGCCGAGGACTTTCTGGGAGGTAAGCCCTCTCTTAGTAGCTTGACACGATTTCAGTGGAATTCCATTTCACTGATGAAAGATACCCCTTCCATGTACCTGTGCGGAGTCGATGGAGGGGGTTACCTGCGGGTTTACCTGGCTCCTACCCAGTATGTTTGTGATAAGATTGTATTTTAACACTAAGAAACAAGTCACACTTTCACATTAGAAAGCACTAGTGATATCTTATCTTCATTAGTGAAGTTTTACAGAGTACAAACTTCACCCCATCCTCTCACAGCATTTTGTGAACGACTTTAATTAAGCCATATTAAATGATGGTTTGTTCATGATTTACATGTGATCAGGAAGTACATGTCAGTCTATATATATGTATATACATATGGAGGAGCATTTGGATCTATTATATACTTAAAAGAGACAAATAAAATTTTTTTTTTTCCAAAAGCCAAAAATAAAATTTCATTTTTGTGTTTTAGAGTAATTATCTTGTTTGTTTTATGTTCAATTTAAGTATGGAAAAATTTTATTTGTGTTTTTTTCTGTGGGTTCAAATTTGACCTGACTGTTTAAGTTTGTAGAAGTTGGAAATAGTTAAATTCTATATATTACTTAATGTCACACAAAATCAACAACCCAAGCTTCATCAGTTTTACATGTGACCATTTTCCATGGTGCACTCTGCCATGGTATACTACATGTGACCATTTTACTGTTAAGTCCATGGTACACTCTGCCATGGTATGCTACATGTCACCATTTTACTGTTAAGTCCATGGTACACTCTGCCATGGTATGCTACATGTCACCATTTTACTGTTGAGTCCATGGTACACTCTGCCATGGTATGCTACATGTCACCATTTTACTGTTGAGTCTATGGTACACTCTGCCATGGTATGCTACATGTCACCATTTTACTGTTAAGTCCATGGTACACTCTGCCATGGTATACTACATGTCACCATTTTACTGTTAAGTCCATGGTACACTCTGCCATGGTATGCTACATGTCACCATTTTACTGTTAAGTCCATGGTAACTCTGCCATGGTATACTACATGTCACCATTTTACTGTTAAGTCCATGGTACACTCTGCCATGGTATGCTACATGTCACCATTTTACTGTTAAGTCCATGGTACACTCTGCCATGGTATACTACATGTCACCATTTTACTGTTGAGTCCATGGTACACTCTGCCATGGTATGCTACATGTCACCATTTTACTGTTGAGTCCATGGTACACTCTGCCATGGTATACTACATGTCACCATTTTACTGTTGTGTCCATGGTAACTCTGCCATGGTATACTACATGTCACCATTTTACTGTTAAGTCCATGGTACACTCTGCCATGGTATACTACATGTCACCATTTTACTGTTAAGTCCATGGTACACTCTGCCATGGTATACTACATGTCACCATTTTACTGTTGAGTCCATGGTACACTCTGCGTCAAGAGCCACAAACCGCTTTATCAGCGATACCAATACAACTCATTAACTTAGAGGAAAATTTGTGTCAACAAAATGTCTGTTAATTATTTTTCATGTTAGATCCGCGATTATAATAGGGTTCCTTTAAACTCCCTCCACCTGCAGATCTAAGCGCATCCAAACAGATCATTGTTCATTTACAGGGACCAGTGGGTCCGCTAATGTCTTTTGGGAAATGACGGGTCTCGATCAGATAAGAGAGTTTATACTATAGATAAGGTACATAGTAGGCCTAAAAGCTACGTGTGTTGCGTTGTCTGGCTGTTCCGATATCTTCAAATACATGCGAGTGCTTGTCCTCAAGGTCAAGCCAAGGTCAAATCAAGGCCATCCCTCATCAACTACTCATCAATGTTTCACCTTAGGGTAATCATCAGCAAGAAAAATTTGTTTGTTTTCATTCAAAACCTGATTTCACCTTCCTTCCAATGTGCTTTATTGATGCTTTCTAAATTAAAAACTAAACTTAATCTAATAAAGCTGACTGTATTACTTGAACAGTATACAAATTAAAATTGATAATCTAATTCACAAGCCAGAGTAAGTTGATCAAAAAGGTGCTCAGTATTAAGTAGTTCTATACTGGGAAATGAAAAATAAAGATTGCATACCTCAGGGCCATGGTAGGGGTTGCCGTTGACAATTTCAGGGGAGGCATACAGGGGGCTTCCACAGTAGGTAGACAGCAGTTGGTTTTCACTGAAGTAATTTGACAAACCGAAGTCTGCAATCTGGAAATCAAACAGGCCATCATTTACTTTCAGTAACACATTAATTACACTACTTTGACATGTAAACGTCAGTGGTTCCAACCTAAAGCACTCTCTCACTTATATCCCTAAACTGCTTCAACAAAAGCTATCATTACTCTCAAATGAGTATCTTGCATGGCTGTTTACATAAAACTTGTCACATGCTTTCAGCATATTACATTATTTCTTCAGTGTTTTATTTTCAAATTTTTAAAGACACTTGTGCTTAAAAGCATGGATTAAATTAAGTGTATTTTGTGTGAATGCAGCTCAAGTTTACTACAGCCTACCCACTAGATCAAACCACTTCCTTTTGTAAGGAAAAATATACTTTCATCTGCACATCTTAAGCCACAGTTCTGCAGCAAAAGAGCTTTGGATTTTCATTAAAATTTTCATAACTCTTAAGATCTTGTTATAGTGAATATATTTTCCAGAAATAGAAATATATTCTCCATTAAACATGATCTGTTGTTGAAATTGTTTTAGTTTTATATGAAGGATAGAAACCTAATACAGCATAAATCATT